>NW_022630999.1:21094678-21523541 GCF_010015895.1 Lontra canadensis
TTTTTTATAAACATATATATATATATATATATTTTTTCCCCCAGGGGTACAGGTCTGTGAATCTCCACGTTTACAAACTTCACAGCACTCACCATAGCACATACCCTACCCAATGTCCATAACCCCCCCCCAACCCCCCTCTGCCCAGCAACCCTCAGTTTGTTTTGTGAGATTAAGAGTCACTTATGGTTTGTCTCCCTCCCAATCCCAACTTGTTTCATTTACTCTTCTCCTACCACATTAACCCCCCATGTTGCATCTCCTCTCCCAGATATGGAAGACTTTTAAAAGTAAAAAATGGTTGGGAGACACATGAAAAATGACAGAATATTGATGGGACATAAATCTTTTTAATGTTTCATATCCAGAATAGTTTTATGTGAAACAATTGAATCAAGTTTTATGTGATAATATGCAGGATTTTCACACCAGATAAGATTGGATAATATTATTTCTACATCAGGATAGATTTATAAGTTAAGTAGATTTTTTTTTTTTATTTGAATTTGCTCTCTGCCAAGTGTGTGCTGGCTTATAAGTACCAGTCTGTATAACTTTAAAATACTTGGCCTGTCTGTCACTTGGCCTTCTATAGCAGCCATTCATTCATTCATTCATCTGTTTTTTCTTTTACATCCTTGCCTTCTGAGCATATGCCAAGCACCAGGGTGCTGTGGACACATGAAAGATGAATATGACATTGTCTTTGCCCTCCATAGTTGATTGGTTAGCTGAAGAAGTGGGTAAGTGAACAGTTCACCATTACAAGGCAGAATATCCTTGGAATAATGGCAAGGCATGGCTTCACAGCCTGAAGACAAAGGAGGGTTTTGGTGGACACCGGATAGTCCAGGCCAAGAGAAAAACAAAGACACGGAATAGTCAAGACACCTAAAGTGCTTGAGGAAAGCTGTCGTATTTGGGAAAAGGTGAGTGTGGAGGAGAGAAAGAAGAGATGTCAGACCATAAAGATGAGCTGCTTTTATTTTCCACATTTAAATTCAAGGAGATAAATACCTTTTTACCTGATTCTGCTTGTGCCCGTGATTCAGGTGGGCAACGAGGGATTATCAAGACTAAAATGAGCTGGAGATGAGGGAGTTGTTAGTTCTAGTCTGTTTGTGTTACTTAATCTTATATGGTAATGTCTCTTGATCTTAACTTTCTTTTTTTATTTGTTGTTATTTATTTCTATTTATTTTTAAAAGATCTTATTTATTTATTTGAGAGAGAGCGCGAACAGGAAGGAGAGGGAGAAGCAGGTTCCCTGTGAGCAGGGAGCCCGACACAGTGCTCCATCCCCAGACCCTGAGATCATGACCTGAGCGGAAGGCAGATGCTTAACCCACTGAGCCACCCAGGTGCCGCTTAACTTTCTTTTTTTAAATATAGGTTCTGCTTCTCAAGGGTGAAGTGGAAATAGCAGAATACAACCTAAAGCACATCCATAATACTTAGATATTGTCACCAAAGAGAGTGTCAGTAACTCTTGGAGTTTGCACTGAATGTATTTTGCAAATTTAGGCTTTCCTTTCTCACAATCAGAAAGCATAAAATTTAGAGTAATACTTCAGTTAGTTGGATTAATGGAGACTCTCTGAAATTATTATTGAAAGAGAAATGCAGCTTTATTACTTTCATATACATAATTTGAATTAAGCTAATAAAGAATTGCTTAATAGATGCCCTGATGAACCTGCTGTAATGAATACATGAAAATAATTTGTAATTAGAATAATAATTTTATGCAAATGAAAGCTGACGAGGCTTTCAAGTGCCTGAAGATAGTTTGTTTTCTGAAATAGGATAAAAATACCTCTTAGAGTTATACAAATACTGATTCTTGCATTTGCATGGTTCTCTCTCATTTTTCAAATATAATACTTTAAAAAACACCTTCTCATCTGGTCCTCACAACAGTTGTGATCCCTGTAACATAGGTTAGGAGTTTTTAACCTCATTTTATAGATAAGAAGTCATAGAGACATGAAGTTAAATGATTTGCCGTACGTCATAAAATGAGTAATTGATGGAACGGGGCCTAGAGTTTAAGGCCTTTGATTATTAGCATACAGTTCTGTATTGTAGTTTATACTATTAATTTTCTTAGTATTTTTTTACCTGCTCGAGTATAAATGGCCATTAGTACCATGTGCTTTGAATTTTGCATAAATTCAGGAAACAATAAGGATCAAGGAGCCTTAATTATATATTTTTTTTTTTTAAGATTTTATTTATTTATTTGACAGACAGAGATCACAAGTAGGCAGAGAGGCAGGCAGAGAGAGAGGTGGAGGCAGGCTCCCTGCGGAGCAGAGAGCACGACACGGGGCTCGATCCCAGGACCCTGGGATCATGACCTGAGCTGAAGGCAGAGGCTTAACCCACTGAGCCACCCAGGCGCCCCCTAAATTATATTTCTAAAAACAAAATGAATGGTATGGTGTTCCCTTATGACTGCCTCAGTAATTTGAATCAAGCCCATAAAATCCAAATTCTAAAAACAAAGCTTTACTCCTTTATTTTTAGGATTAAATTGGCATTTTCTAGATTTAGAGAGTATCACCATAGGTCTTAGGTATTAGCAACTTGGAAATTCTTGGGGATCCTGAGTGAATCAATTGGTTAAGCATCTGCCTTCCGCTTAGGTGATGATCCCAGGGTCGTGGGATCAAGCCATGCATTGGGCTCTCTGCTCAGTGGGGAGCCTCCTTCTCCCTCTCCTTCTGACTACTGCTCCCCTTGCTTGTGCTCAATCTCTCTTTGTCAAATGAATAAATAAAATCTTTTAAAAAGTTGGAAGCTCTTTAATTACATCATAAAGATTGTGTCTTTTGAAAAGTTGGAAAGTCGTCCCAAGTATCATGTTTGTAAAGAATATATTCTAGAAAGTAAGAGATAACTTCATATTCTTACTCTTCATTGGTTGCTTTCATGAATGAATATGGAGTAGTGAAACTTTCAGAGAATTGCAATAATTTAGGGGCTTTCATTTAGACACGAGTTTGAAGACTGATGAGATCCATTATTGCAAAGTTAAGTAACAAGATGTAAGGATAGGCACTTCAAACTGACATGTTTTTAAAGAATTGCATAAATATAATGACCATTATATCAAAGTGATTTTTACACATTTTAGTAAAAATGTTGCTTTCTTTGAAATATATAGATCTAAAGAAAAAAAAAGCAATACCATACCCTAAAAATATGAGCGATTTGGAAGGTCACTGTGTTATTTCCTTGTTATGTTAGAGAATTGGTATAAGACACCTCTTCCTTCAGGTCTATGCATCAAGATTTGCTGCTTGAAATAATGGGTGTATTGCTTGTTCTTCTATGTCTTTTATATAAAAGCTGGTGACATGCATACTCATTGCAGTGTTATGCTTAGGTTGCAATATAGTGTTTTTGCAGTATTCTAAGTAGCATTTTAAATTCCTTTGCACTGTACAAAGCTCTTCTCAGCTTCTAATATAATACTTTCCCATATGTCTGTCTTCCATGACAACTTTTGAAGGGACAAGTGGAATTTATTTTACAATGAACAAAAATGTATGATTAGGGTTCTGGATAGGATGGAGTGACTTGTGGTAGAATAATGCTGTTGCTGAGGACAACCAGAAAATAGGGATAACCATTTAAAAAATTATGCTTAAATGCATCAGAGAATTTTTGTAGTAGTGAGAACTAGAATGGCTATTTCAGAGGTTGTAACACCATGAAAAGCTGAGCTGATGACTGATATCTGTTTTTTCTCTGGGGAAGATGTCCCACTTCTGGCCATGGGTAGGAAGTAGAGAATGGGGCATCTTCCCAGGCAGAGGGCTGCTAATAATGGAAAAGGAAACTCACAGAACTTTTGGTGGTCTTGTGAAGTGGAATAAAAAAGAAAAAAAAAGTGACTCAAAACACAGCCTGCTTTTTACTAATTACCTTTGCTGAATTCTGAAAATAAATGGAGTGGGGGGCAAGAAACAAAACAAAACAGTCTAGAATTTCTGGAAAGTATCACTGGAACATCAAAGATTAGTGTTCAAGAACTATTGGGGTAATGATCCTGGTGATCATACTAGCTGTTGAGGTGGAAGCATTCAAGACTGCAATGTAGGGGGAGCAGACTTCCAGAGGTTGGTTGAGCCTTAGTAAAACAACAGCCCAGTCTCAGAGCATATTATTCTTTGGTTGGATATAGGTGATCAACTGGGACTCCTTCTGCCTAGTAGAAAAAAGGGTAAATTTTCTCCAGCAGAAGATAATGTGTTCTTGAACCTCTACAATTTCTTTTTCTTTTTTCTTTTTTTTCCATTTTATTTTATTTCTTTTCAGTGTTCCAGCATTCATTGTTTATGCACCACACCCAGTGCTCCATGTAATATGTGCCTTCCTTAATACCCTCCACCAGGCTTACCCCCCCACCCCCTTCCTTCCAAAATCCTCAGTTTGTTTCTCAGAGTCCACAGTCTCTCATGGTTTGTCACCCCCTCTGATTTCCCCCCAACTCACTTCTCCTGTCCGTCTCCCCATGTCCTTTGTGTTATTCCTCATGCTCCACAAATAAGCGAAACTATATGATAATTGACTCTCTCTTCTTGACTTATTTCACTCAGTATAACCTCTTATAGTCCCGGCCATGTTGCTATAAAAGTTGGGTATTCATCCTTTCTGATTGAGGCATGATATTCCATTGTATATATGGACCATATCTTCTTTATCCATTCATTTGTTGAAGGGCATCTTGGTTCTTTTCACAGTTTGATGACTGTGGCCATTACTGCTATGAACATTGGAATACAGATGGTCCTTCTTTTCACTACATCAGTATCTTTGGGGTAAATACCTTGTAATACAATTGCAGGGTAGCTCTATTTTAATTTCTTAAGGAATCTCCACACTGTTTTCCAAAGTGGTTTCACCAACTTGCATTCCCACCAACAGTGTAAGAGGGTTCTCCCTTCTCCACATCCCCTCCAACACATGTTGTTTACTGTCTTGTTAATTTTGGCCATTCTAACTGGTGTAAGGTGGTATCTCAACACATGCAAAACAGATAATCATGTCAAAAATGGGCAGAAGACATGAACAGACACTTCTCCAAAGAAGACGTACAAATGGCTAACAGACACATGAAAAAATATTCATCATCATTAGCCATCAGGGAGATTCAAATCGAACCTCTACAATTTTTAACACAGTGCCTTACATTCATTTAACTGTAAGTGACAAAAAAATATCAAGATAAGAAAACCATCAATAGAATATATTCACAGGTGATCTGGAAATCAATGTTATAAGACAAAGATTTAAAAGTAGCTGTGATTAATGTGTTCAAGAGGATAGGGAAACTGAGTAGCAATGGATAAAAACATGGGTACTTTTGCCACAGAAGGACCATCTATAAAAACAACTGAATGGAAATTGTAGAACCAAAGAATTTAATATTAATTACTTAGTAAATTTATTTTATAGTAGAATACAAGAGCAATAATCTGGTAGGCAGCTCAACAGAACCTGTCCAACTAAAGCACAGAGGAAATAAAAGAATGTTTGATAGGTAGAGGAAGGATAAGAATTGTAGAATGTAAATGTCTAACATACAAGTAATTGGAGTACCAGAAGTAAAACAGAGGAAGGCAAAGTTTCATGATGGTGGTATAGAACATTATTTTCTTGTTCTGTTATCCCAAACTCACCTTCTCCCATGAACGCAGCAAACCTACAGATACATATGGAATAGTTCCCTCTGAAAATGACCTGAAGGCCAGGCGAACAGCACCTCTACAACAAAAGGGTTACATTGAGACAGGTAGGAGAAATAGCACATTGTTTTGCAAGAAACCCCATACCAGCTGTAGTGACCCACATTTGGGAGGGATCTCATAATATGAAGCTTCCCTCTGAGGAGTGAGGGGTTGTGCCCCACACTAGGTATCCTAGTCATTGGGAACTGCATTGGAGGTATGAGCCCCCAAAGTGGCCATTAAAAAAAAAAAAAAAAAGGAGCTTACTTCCAGGAGAACCATAGGACTATAGGGAATGCAAAAATCTACTCTTAAAGGCCTCCCACATAGACCTACTCTCCTCACAACCTAACACAAAAGCAATAGTTTGAAAAGCACCTAGACCATATGAGAAGGAGACTTATTTGTTAAAGTGTCTGACTGAAAGTTAGGAACCTGTTAGGATTTTTGCCAGGGATGGAGGTGCTGGTGGCTGCCATTTTTGCATTCTTCTTTTGCCTAGGTAGTGCTGGCACTACAGAGGCCATTTTCATATCCCACTGTCTAGCCTTTGAGCTCTGGTGGGAGCACCCTGCCCTGCATGCCACAGCCACAGACTGCCTCACCACAGCCAGTGGGTATGCACACTCCTTGAGTGCTCAACTCTGGTGGCCAGGGGAGATTGTGTTTCTGGGCCTCATGGGTTTGAAACAATTGAAGAAACAGTTCTTGGCAGGCTACTTCATCCAGGCACTGCACAAATAGCAGACTGAAACATATACCCGTTCTTCATTTCTTCATTATTTTCTTGTCCTGGAGCTTTAGCCCAAGGGGCAGGCTTCATGTATCTCACATATCCCAGAGACTTCAGAGGGGCCCCTGGGGAGCATGGGCAGGGACACACCACATTAGCATGCTCCCTTGGGCTTTCCATTAGCTCATTGATACTTTCAAGAAAGAAACTTACATCTAAAACCATGATTTTTGCAACCATTACTCAGGAAATACCTTTATACCTCCTGGTCTGGGCACAGCAGGAATGTGTGGTATATGATTGTGGACTCAGGTATATGATTGTAGACTCACAGAACTCTACATATTTACGTACCATAGAAGCTGCTGCCTGCAGATCTGGCTTACAGTTAGTCTAAAAGTAGGCAGCGTCTGAGCTCCCTCCCTGTGGAACACTGATTCATCATAGCATACCCTCAACAACTGGGAACTGTCAAGAACAAATCAGGATGTTTAGACAATCACAAAGGTTTGAGAAACAACCAGACTAGGGCACGGTTGAGTGATAAGGTTAATCTCTACACGAGTCTACTCTTTCAAGATTGAGAAATAGCTGTTTTGCCTAATACCTAGAAACAAACAGAGATTTAAGCAAAATGAGAAGATAGGAATATTCTCCAAATGAAAGAACAAGACAGGAGCTCAGAAAAGAACCTGCTGATATGGAGATAAGTAATCTCCCTGATAAAGAGTTCAAAGTAATGGTCATAACGATGCTTACTGAACTTGGGAGAAGATAGGATGAACACAGGGAGAACTTCAACAGAGACAGAAAATATGAGAAAGTACCAAATGGTACTTGAAATTGAAGAATGAATTAGCAACCTGGAAGACAGGGCAGTGGAAATCACACCGTCAGAACAGCCAAAAATTGTTTTAAAAAGTGAAGATAGCTTAAGGGGCTTGTAGGACAATATCAAGCAGAATAACATTCGTATTATCAAGGTGCCAGGAGAAGAAGAAGAGAAAGAAAGGTATAGAAAAGTTGTTTAAAGAAGTAATGACTGGAAACATTTCTAACCTGGGGAAGAGAACAGACATCCAGATCCAGGAAGCACAGAAAGTTCTAAATAAGATGAACCCAAAGAAATTCATACCAAGACATATACTTAAAATGTTAAAAGTAAAACCAAGAATATTAAAAGCAAAAGGAGAAAAACAACTTGTTATATACAAGGACTATCAGGTGACTTTTAGCAGAAACTGTGCAGGACAGAAGGGGATAGTATGATACATTCAAAGTGCTGAAAGGAAAAAAAACCTCCAAGAAGTAATACTATACTCAGCAAGGTTATCATTCAGAATTGAAGAGATCGAAAGTTTTCCAGACAAGCAAAATCTAAAGGAGCTAATCACCACTAAACCAGGCTTCAAGAAATGTTAAAGTGACTTCATTAAGCTGCAAAGAAATGGCACTAAGTAGTTACAAGAAAATATGTGAAAGTAAAAACTTCATGTAAATGAAAATATATAGTAAAGGTAATATATTAATCACTTATAAAGCTAATATGAAGGTTAAAACAAAAGTAGGTTAACAATAGCATAATAATTAAGGGATACACAATATAAAAAGATGTAAAATATGACAAAAGCACAGCATGTTTAGAGGGAATAAAAATGTAGAGTTTTTAGAATGTGCTCAAACTTAAGTTATTGTCAATTTAAAGTAGACTTACACGTATATATGATGTTATATATGAATCTCATGATAACCACAAAGCAAAATCTATAGAATGTGAACATAACACTAAAGGAAATTGTCAAGCCACAAGAGAAGAAAGCAAGGGAGGAAGAAAGGAACAGAGAGGAACTATTAAAAACAGGCAGAAAACAATCAAGAAAATGGTGATAAGTACATATCTATCAATAATTACTTTAGATGTAAATGGACCAAATTCTCCAATCAAAAGACAGAGGGCCTAAGTGGATTAAAAATGCAACTCATTCATATGTTTTTAAGAGACTCACTTCAGAACTGAGGACAAACTAAGAGTGAAAGTAAAGGGATGGAAAAAGATAACTCAATGCAAATGGAAGCAAAAAGAAAGCTGGTGCAGCTATGTTTACATTAGACAAAGTAGACTTTAAAGCAAAGACCTAATAAAAGACAAAGAAGAATATTACGTTATGATAAAAAAAAAGGTTGTAATAAGAGGATACAACAATTATATGTATTTATGTCCATAGCATAGAAGCACCTAGATATATAAAGCAAATATTAACAGACCTAAAGGAAGAAATTGAGAGCAATCCAGTAGTAGGGGAACTGAATACCCCACTTACATTAATGGATAAATCATCTAGATGGAAAATCAATAAGGAAACATTAGTCTTAAATTACACAGTAGACCAAACAGACTTAATGGATACATACAGACCATTTCATCCAAAAGCAGCAGAAAATACATATTCTTCTCTAGTGTGCATGGAACATTCTCTAGGATACATCATATATTAGGCCATAGCACAAGTCTCAGTAAATGTAAAAAGATTGAAATCATGTCTAGCATCTTTTCTAATCACAATGGTATGAAATAAGAAATCAATTATGGGAATAATACTGGAAAAATAAAAACTATGTAGAGATTAAACAACATGCTACTGAACAACCAGTGGGTCAATGAAGAAATCAAAAGAGAAACTTCAACCAACCAACCAACCAAACAAACAAACAAAAAAACCTGAGTGACCGACATTAAGGAGGGCATGTGAAATGATGAGCACTGGGTTTTATATGCAACTGAACTCTACATCTGAAGCTGTACTATAATGGTGGCTAATTGAATTTAAATAATAAGACCTCTGGATACAAGAAAGACATGAAATTGGAAATACAAAAGTCAAAAATCTATGGGATGCAGCAAAAGCAGTTTTTGGTATAGTTGCAGGATACTAAATCAAGTTACAGAACTCTCTTGTATTTCTGTACACTAATAATAAACTATCAGAGAAATTAAGAAAACAATCCAATTTACAATTGCATCAATAAGAATATCTAGGAATAAATTTAATGAATGAGGTGTAAGATGTGTACATTGAAAACTACAGACAATGATAAAGATGAACACAAATAAATTGAATAATATTCCATTCTCATGAGTTAGAAGAATTAACATTGTTAAAGTGTTCATACTATTCAAAGCAATCTGCAGATTCATTGCAATCCCTATTAAAACTCCAAAGCCATTTTTCACAGAACTAGAACAAATAATTCTAATAATTGTATGGAACCACAAAAGACTCTGGATAGCCAAAGTGATCCTGAGAAAGAAAAAAACTGGAGGCAACACACTTTCTAATTTCAAAAAATTACTACAGAGATCTAGTAATCAAAAGAGTGTGGTATTCGCATAAACAGACACATAGATCAATGGAATAGAATAGTGTCCAGAAATGAACCCAGACATATGACAAAAGAGCCAGGAGTATGCGTTGGGAAAGAAACCGTTTCTTCAACAAATGGTGTTGGGAAAACCAGACAGGTACATGTAAAAGAATAAAACTAGACCACTTTCTTACACCATTTACTAAACTAACTCAAAACAAATTGAAAAACTGGCATGTAAGACCTGAAATCATAACACTCCTAGAAGAAAACAGAGTAAGCTTCTTGAGATCAATCTGATCTATGTATTTCTGGGTCTTCAATGGCAAGGGAAACAAAAATGAACAAGGGACTATGTCAAACTGTATACATGCATGCGTAGGGAAGGAAGCCATCAACAACATGAAAAGGCAATCCTACTGAATGGGAGATTTGTGGAGTATATTTGATATATTTGATAAGGGGTTAATATCCAAAATATATTCCTACAACTCAATAACAACAATAGAAAACAATCCAATTAAATAGCTGGAAGACCCGAGTAGACATTTTTCCAAAGAAGACATAGTTCAATAGTTCAATAGGAAAAGATGTTCAACATCACTGATTAGCAGGAAAATGCAAATCAAAACCTTAATGAGATATCACTTCACACCTGTTAGAAGACAAACTGTAAGAGACTCTTTTTTTTTTTCCACTGAATTTTTTTTTCAGCATAACAGTATTCATTGTTTTTGTACCACACCCAGTGCTCCATGCAATCCGTGTCCTCTCTAATACCCACCACCTGGTTCCCCCAACCTCCCACCTCCCCACCTCTTCAAACCCTTCAGATTGTTTTTCAGAGTCCATAATCTCTCATTGTTCACCTCCCCTTCCAATTTCCCCCAACTCCCTTCTCCTAACTCCCCATGTCCTCCATGCTATTTGTTATGCTCCACAAGTAAGTGAAACCATATGATAATTGACTCTCTCTGCTTGACTTATTTCACTCAGCATAATCTCTTCCAGTCCCATCCATGTTGCTACAAAAGTTGGGTATTCCTCCTTTCTGATGGAGGCATAATACTCCATAGTGTATATGGACCACATCTTCCTTATCCAATTGTCCGTTGAAGGGCATCTTGGTTCTTTCCACAGTTTGGCAACCGTGGCCATTGCTGCTATAAACATTGGGGTACAGATGGTCCTTCTTTTCACTACATCTGTATCTTTGGGGTAAATACCCAGTAGTGCAATTGCAGGGTCATAGGGAAGTTCTATTTTTAATTTCTTGAGGAATCTCCACACTGTTCTCCAAAGTGGCTGCACCAACTTGCATTCCCACCAACAGTGTAAGAGGGTTCCCCTTTCTCCACATCCTCTCCAACACATATTGTTTCCTGTCTTGCTAATTTTGGCCATTCTAACTGGTGTAAGGTGGTATCTCAATGTGGTTTTAATTTGAATCTCCCTGATGGCTAGTGATGATGAACATTTTTTCATGTGTCTGATAGCCATTTGTATGTCTTCATTGGAGAAGTGACTCTTATTCATAGGAAACAAACTGAGGGTTGCTGGAGTGGGAGAATGGGGTGACTGGGTGATGAACATTGGACATGTGTTGTAAAGAGCACTGGGTATTATATAAGACTGATGAATCACAGACCTGTATCCCTGAAACAAATAATACATTATATGTTAATTAAAAAAAAAAAAAGAATGGCTCTTCTCAAAGAGACAAGTTTTGGTGAGGATGTGGAAAAAAAGAACCCTTGTACATTGTTGGTGGGTATGTAAATGAGTGTAAATTATTAAATAATTAAAAAATTGCTATTCCACTACCGAGTATTTATCCAAAGAATATGAAAACACTAAGTCAAACAGATCTATGCATTTCTGTGTGCATAGCAGCATTGTTTACCATAGCCAACATATGAAAAGAACCTAAATGTTAATTGGTGGGTGAATGGATAAAGATGTGATATATGCATATATACATGGAAAAGGGCATAGCCTATATATATACACACACACACACACACACACATGTATATGTGTGTGTGTGTGTGTGTGTGTGTGTGTGTATATATATATATTACTTAGCCATATATAGGAAGAAATCTTGCTGTTTGCAACAACCTGGATGGAACTTGGTGATATTATGGGACGTGAAATAAGTCAGATGGAAAAAAATGCTATGTGATTCACTTATATGTGGAATCTAAAAAGAAACCAACAACAAATGAACAGACAAAGCAAACTGATGAATATTCATAATCTTTTCTAGAATAAAGGAAAAGAAGGAATATTATCCTTATTTCATGATTCTTTAATGCAAAAAACTGTAAGAACTTTAATAAAGTTATGAACCTAGGTATTGGGATCTCATAAAATAATTTAAAAGGAGTTTTAACCCAAATAACAATCTTTATTAGGAAAATGAAAACCATTTCCTTATACACGTTTGAAATACATAATCATTATTCAAGATTGATTTGTGTCTATCATCTTAAAGAAAAAAAGGCCAGTATAATTGTCACTACATTTTACTATATTTTTATACAAGTGGTTCAAGTACAGAGAACTCTATGATTCCATTGAGTTCTATGATTTAAAGATCTTTTGATGATAAATGTCTAAGAGTGCAAAGTATATTGGTTTGGGATTTAGAAGAACCAGGTAAAAATGTTGCCGCAAACTAACTGTGACCTTAGACAAATAAGCTAATTTCTTAGAGCCAGTGTTTCTTCATCTGTCTGACGAGGACATTGGGCTTGAAAATCTTTAACTCCTGGAAAATCTGATGAAATTCAAGTTGTCTTTCCATTCTACCTTATTGAGAGAGGCAAGTGGCAAGATGTGGAAAGATTTTTCTAGGCATTGAGTTGCCACAATTATTAGCACCCCAGGAAAGCTATCCTAGGAGTGATGTTGCTGATTTCCTTGGTACAGCGATGCTGGCAAGTGGGCCTTGACAGTGTGAGTTCACAAGCTCTTGACTTATTCACCCAGTTGTTACCAAGCTGGTGGGAAAACAGGGAGGCACTGAAGGCAACACACTCTCTAAGTCACAATCTCCAGGTACCTGCTTTGATAAAAACCCTTATCTGTACTAAGAGATTTTTCTCTGCCCACGATTCTCCCATACACACTACCTTTTCTTTTGTTGTCATAACAATGTCAAAACTAACTGAGGGTTTTGGAGGGGAGGGGGAAGGATGGGTGAGCCTAGTGGTGGGTATTATGGAGGTCATGTATTGCATGGAGCACGGGATGTGGTGCAGAAGAAATGAATGCTGGAACACTGAAAAGAAATAAAATAAAATGAAAAGTTTCAAAAAAAGAAAAAAAAATGTCAAAGCTATTGAGTCTCCTCATTTTTGCCAGTGTCTTCAGGTAACTTGCTGATAGCCACCTGTTACAACTGACTAATGTTCACCGATTTCAGATGCTTTATTTTGAACTAAGTGACACAAAGTATTTCCAAACAGATCAGAACCATGTAGTTATACATTTTCCTCAATGATACTTCTAACCACAAGTATTTGATTGACTATTTAACTTAATGATTTTTCCAGATTTGGTGTGTTCGATTTACTAATACTGTTAGTACGTATCACACTCTTTCTCTGGAAGAAATTGCAAAAATCTTAATTATCACTCTTTTTAAATAGTAGTAATTGTATGGTGTGCATCTTAACTCATTTTACCAGTTTACGCCAGAGGCTCTTCCATAATCAGAATACACATGACTAATTGGCCTTCCTTAGACAAATTCTCTTTTCTAATGACACATGCCATGTTGGTGCTGTTTTCATCGATGGTTTCAACCTCTGTCTAAGGGAGGCGATAGGCATGGGAATGCCAAAAACAGCTGTGTGAGGGATGCTTTCAAAGGAGTCCATTTAAAGCTAAGGAAATGAAATGATTTTGGTTATGCTCTTTTCCTGCATCCTACAACCTTGACTTGGGGATTTCTAGGGGAAAACAGTTACACAGTGGTTCCTAAACCATAGCAGTGAGACACGTGTGATACCTATGTTCATTCCAGATGCCAATAAAATGATCCATAGAGGAAACCTGGGAAATTCATGCATATATGTAAACATTAGTTTGTCGTCTTCTTTATTTTCTAGGTAATTCCTCAGTGATTTTTTAAAAAAGATTTTATTTATTTATTTGACAGAGAGAGATCACAAGTAGGCAGAGAGGCAGACAGAGAGTGGGGGAGGCAGGCTCCCTGCTGAGCAGAGAGCCTGATGCAGGGCTTGATCCCAGGACCCTGAGATATGACCTGAGCTGAAGGCAGAGGCTTAACCCACTAAGCCACCCAGGCATCCCTCCTGAGTGATTTTTAGATGCTGCTACTTTACCCGTAGTAATTAAGGTACTTCTTACATTCATTTGGTGCTCAACTCATCATGGCACTCTGTACCTTATCACTGTTCAGGGGACAAAGACCTGTCTTTTGGCTGGACATCTGTCAGTGTACCTTTAAAAAATATGTTTAATAAGCAGCTCACGATTCAATCTCTGATATACATTTTATACTAAAAGGATTAAAACTGAAATCCAAACAATTGTCTTCTTGACATGGAAGTTCTGCTTTCATCCCAGTAATAATTACTGACACCCTTTCTTCTATTTGAAATATAGATGACTATGATTCTGTGGTAGCAAGATACAGTGCCAACCAAAAGGCATTCTTTTCTTCATTATAACCAGCCCATTGCTCCCTTTCTACTGCCCTGTTACTTCCCACAAAGGACAACCACGTTTATTTCCCCATCTTCTTTTGCCTTCCATACCTGCAACATAACTCTTTCCAAATGCTTTTATCTTCTCCTTATTTCTACCTCCTACTTCTTTTAACTTTTTTTTTTTTTCCTGGCATAGTTGAAGAAAACGAAATCTCCTTTATAGGTGCTTGTTGTGTTTCCTATGTCCCGACTTAGCACTCATATTACACGTACCCTGAGAGCCTTTGCACTACACGTCAGTGCCCGGGGCTGTATCCTCTTTAGTTCATCTTCTCTTTTATATATTTTTTTAAAACTCAGCTGGGGCTCCTTTGTTGTTTGTTTAGAGGATTTTTTTCCCAGATATTCCAGATTAGGCATGCGTATGATATACTTGCTCAGTTTACTGCAAGTCCTAGATGTTCTTTCTTCCCCTTTGATTGGTGAATTATATGTTGGCAGGTAGAAAGTTCCTGAGTTGCGGACCTTCTGTGAATGTAGCATGTTGATGCTGTGGCTTCCAGTAATGCAGATGAAAAGTCTGATGCATGTCCAAGTTTTGTTTTCTTTTTAAGTGGACATGTTTTGTTTTGTTTTTGCCTGGCAGTTTATAACATTTTTTTTTTAAATCCTAAAACTTCATACATTTTGCTAGAATAAGCCTGGGATTATGTGTATATGTGTGTGAGTGTGTGTGAGTGTGTGTGTGTGTGTGTTTCATTAGTGCTTCCTGGAACTCACAAGCCCTTTCAATTTCAGGTTCAGGAAGGTATTTTTGTTTATGTCTCTGTTTTGTTTTCTCTAGTATTGGCTCCTAGGCATTAACCACTATTATAGCCTTTCTGCCATCTATTCTTTTTTTTTTTTTTTTCATTTGTATTATGTTGCATCTACAATCTTAGTTTCTTGGTATTTTCCTTTGCGATTTCCACATTTTATTCTTTTCTTTTTGTTTTGTGCCTTGAGGTATTGCCTGTATTCCATCTTCTGGGCCACTAATTAGTATCTCAGTAGTCAAATTATTCTGTTTTAATTCTTTTACTGAATTTCATGGTTCAAAACTGCGTTTTTAAGTTCCAAGAAGTCTTTTGATACTTGCACTTGAATCTCTCCGGAAACTTGATTATTTTCCATTGAGGTGCGCCCCTGTCTTGCAAGGGTACACATTTACCTGGCCCACTGCTCTAGTTTTGCTTGGCCTCCCAAGAAGGGAAGGCATTTTTCTCTCTTGACTCAAGTTTAGTTGTGACAATATTTTTAATTGTACCTAACCTGTATTTGGTGGGGGTGAGGTGGGGAGAGATTTCTTGCCTTGTGGGTAAGGGGCTTAGGACTGTTAAACTCCTTTTACTACAATATTAGGAAGCCATTTTACAATCTAATCTCCCCCCACACTCCAAACCATGAGAGTAGGGAAGAAGATGTATTATGTCCATTTAGTCTTTTCTGGACATTGAGTGCTCAGGGAGTCTTTGCACTCTCAAAATGGATAAAGTCGAACTTCCTTCACCCTACTCTGCTGCGCTCTAAAGATCTGGAATCACCATGCTTTATATTGGGCTCTGAAGCTCTCTGGCGTTTGCACCGAATTTGTTTCAAGTTCTCTCTATGGGGATTTCACTAGATTCTGAGTCCTACTAAACATCTGATTGCAGCTGCTGACTTTAGAGAGGCAGATGGCTGAGCTGATGGTGGTGGACAAATAGTATAGGGTCATGTTTTTAGAACACTTGCTCGGTTCCTTTATAATAAAAATTTGTAAATTTATAATTTTATTAAAAATGTTAAAACCCAGTATTAAAAATAACAGTAAGTACTAGTTGTAGTAGGCTGCTAGTTCTACATTCTGCCTGCCACAGATTCCATTATACAGGTGTTAACTTAGAACTGAAAAGAAAAAATTCTGGAGACTTGACTCAAGTAGTGGCTTTGACATTAATCAACTGATATTGGACAGATGATTTAAACCCTCTGTGCCTGCTTCTTGTCTGAAAAATCAGAGTAATCATAATAATGCCCTTTTGAAGTTGATATACTTAAAGTGTAGCTCCTTAGCCTATTACTCTCTTCTTCCCTCAAACTTGTCTCTTAGAATTGCTTTGTCAGTAGGGTTAGTTTAGCAGTTCTGCTTGTACTATAGGACTTTGTCTCCCCCAGAAACAGCTGGTGGGGTCAGGAGTTGACCTGTGCTGGATTAGATGAAAGCAATTTGTCCTGAATTGGGAATTTAGAGATTCTGTTAGTCCCAGCAGGCCACCTGAACAAAGGGCAGGCTAACATAGATGTAAGGATACTGTCTTGGGAGGCCAGCCATCTCAGCCATATGTCAAGAGAAGCCAAGGAGTCCACTGGCACACAGACGAGAGAAGACGAATCCCGGATTGAGGGAGAATGACATAGGAAGAATATTTCCTTGGTTCCTGAAGATTTTCTAGTTCTTGGATGAGTTCTTCCTCAATTGGCTTGACTGAATTTTCTGTTTTTAGAATTCATGAGTTTTCTTCTAGGTCAGATTTACTTCTACTGATTTTCTGTGTCATTCCAAAGATACTTACCATTATAACTGGCCAAGTTGAGTATACGTAGAAAGTGGTAAGGAAAAAATGTGTTGGAAAATAATCAGAATCATAATGATGAAACCTCTCCTTGCTCTCCTGGCCAAGTACATATGCTTATATGTCTATAATTTAGATAATTTATGTGTATTTTTATTCATTTCTTTTTTATTTGTATGTATTTTAACAGCATCTTCACTTTAAATTGGGGCCATATCGAAGGTGTTCCAGTCGGAAGTTGGAGAATTTTTAGCAACTAATTGAGATGAACTTTGGTCACATTTTGGAATCAGTCTCCTTTTTCTTCCTCCAGGATTTCCAGAGTTACAGTGAAAGTGAGTGAAAAAAAAAAAATAAGCCAATATGCTGTCTAGCGTCCATCTACTACTCACAGATACTTCCTGTCTGAGGAATCAGTCTCCTTTGGGGAAAGGGTATATTTTTCCATAAAGGAAAAGCATGTCCACGTAGAGAAAAGTTATCTCCACTTTGACCGGTTCTCCTAAACTTGTATCTCTAGGAAAGAAAACATCATAAAATTCATGTTTCCTTAAAAGTCACTACATTAGTGCTCCACAAGGCATGAAAAAGAAAATCCAGAGATAATCCCTTTCTCTCCCTTTTCAGTCATTCATCCAAGATGGAAATAAGAAGAAACATCATCCCTAACTTTGTGTCTGTCAGTGTCCAGTCAGAAAAACAGAAACTGCTCAAAGTGTTTCAACAGGAAGGATTTAATGGTGCAGAAAATTCATTCCTTTAGGTGGCAGAAACCTTAAAGGAGCAATCAGGGGCATGAGGCCACTCAGGGATTAGTAGGAAGCTTGAAGAGACAAGAGGGAGTATCATCAAAGCCCCGAGGTCAGAGTCCGCAGGAACAGGAACATGGGCAGGGCTACCCTTGTAGGAGTTGGACTGTGGAGAGAAGGCTCTTGGATCCAGAAAGGATAAGTGCCTTCCAGAGAAGAGAAACCACGCAAGACAGAGTAAGAGAGGAATAAAACTGAGTTCCCTCCTTTTCTCACACTCCAGTATCTCTCATTGGATGAACCTACCCACAAGGCAGGTGGCCAGAGAGCCCATGGAATGTAATTCCTTGAGATTCAGAGCAGGAGAAGGCCAAGAAATGGATCTGAGAGCTAGAAGGCAAAGTCTACCATATAGCTCATGAAATGACTGAAATATCAGTCATCTCTGAGTCTTCCTACTTACATTTCTTTCAAGCTTAAATCCAGGAGGGAGATTTCAGCTTTGGAAATAGTCTTTAGCAGGTGATGGTACTACCTTTATAGGGAACATGGGAAATATACAGGGACATTTGTTGTGGTTGTTGTTGTTGTTTCTACAATAATTGTGTGTGTGGGGGGCGTGTGTGTGTGTTTATGTCTGTGTGTGTGTGTGCAGGCTACTGGTATATCTAGAAGGCTATAATGCATGGGACAGGCCAATACCATAAAAAAATTGCCACATCCACAAGCTAGTAGTTCTCCATGGGGAAATGTGATTTTGTGTTCCAGTCTTCTGAAGTGGAAAGAGCTGCCTCAAGAAGCAGCCGGTGCATGGACGTTAGAGGATGTCAATTAAAGGCTGAATAACCCTTGGTAAGAATACTGTAAAGAGGTTAAAGACCTCAGACAGTGAGGACAGAAGGTGGGGTTCAAGTTGGACTTGACCTCCAAGTCTCTTCTATCTTTAAAGATTATTTTTTGTAATTATGAAAATAACAACGTTTATTCATTGCCTGTTATGTATCAGCCTTTGTGTTGAATGCCTCATATATTATCTCATAATCCCTTCAATAAAACTTTGAGGAAGATAAATGATACTGTTATTCTGTTATTCACATTTTATAGATAAAGAAAGTGAAATTCAGAGGAGTCAACTGACTTGCCCGAATTGCCTTGTTAGAAGTGACAGAGGAGGAACACGGAGGGACCCAAATCTGACTCTAAATTCTGGTGTCCTTAGCCAGAGGCTTCCCTGTTCTGGTTCCTATTTATCCTCATCTCTCTAGGCTTTGATTTTCCCCTTAGGATCTGTGTTCTGCATTATAATCGTATTATCTCTTTGCCTTTTCTAGCTGTGCCCAGGGCTCAGCTGTGCAGGAAGCCATTCAGGAGAGACTCAGTTTGGCTAACTATCACTTGGCTTCTGGAATGTTAATTTCCTGACCCATGACCCTGCTGTTTGATCTGGTGCTCTGGAGTTTATTCATGACTCAGCCAGACTATATTTTGCCTGTCATGACTAAGAGCCCTCTGTGCTGACCACTAGCAAACTGGGATTTGTAGAAAGTTTCTGTCTTGGTTGTGCTTTTATTTTTTATGCAAATAGAGCAAATGGAAGTTAGTACACCCAGGATCCCTGTACCTTCATTCACTCACATAAAAGTTTATGGCGTACCCACTGAGTACTAGGCATGTGCATGAACATAGATAATGCCCCTCACTCTCCTGAAGTTGATGGTCTCCACGCTTCACAGTGGAACCTTCTACACTGTCCAGTGCATTAGCTACTAGCCACATGTTTCTCTTGAGCTTTTGCAGTGTGGCTAGTGGAATTTTCAGTATTGTTATATTTTAAATTTAAATTTAAATACTGTATTTGGACAGTGCAGGTGTAGAAGGGCAGATAGAATATTATGAAAAGGGGTATACATACTCATTTAGTGTTTATGGAGTATCTGAAGTAGGCAAATCTAGGGGGAGAAAGAAAACTTGGCAGACTGGAGTCCACAGATGGGGAGGATACAAACACTGAAATAGCTCTCCGTCCTCTATGTAGGTTGAAACATAGTTTAAAAGCAAACGGGGTCTGGAGAAAGTGAGGGAGTGACTGGCAGGCTGGAAAATCAGAGGCTGTTTCAAGGACAAGGAGAGTTCTGAGTTGGACCTTGAGAAATGGAGGAGCTGGCTGGATGGAGGGACAGCATTTCTGATAGGGAGGGTTTCTCAATCTGGGTACTACTTTGGGCTTGGTGATATTTGAGTGATAGATATTTTGGGCTGCAGAATTCTTTTCCATGGGGCCTGTCCTGTGCTTTGTAGAATGTTTAACAGCAGCCCTGACCTCCTCTCATTAGATGCCAAGAGCACCATAAGCCTCATTTGTGTCACCCCCAAATGTTTCCAGTCCTTGTGAAATAGTCTCTTGAAGGACAGAATAAGCTCTGGTTGAGAACCTCCAACGTAGAGGAAATGCTGTGTGAAAGCCACAGGTGTTAAATGTGGGAGTGTGAGTCCCGTGAGCTCGGAGCATGGGTGGAGGGGATGGAGCTAAGGAGAGTGAGCACCTTGCTGGGTTGTGGGGCCAAACACGGCAGAGCTGCAGACAACATCCACAACATCTGCGGAGTGCAACCTGTGTTGTAAGCAACAGAAAGCCGGTGCAAACTTATGTAGAAGAGTGAGAGGATGGATTCAGTTGTTTGGAAAGGCGAAGCTGAAGTGGGGTGTTCGCCGGAGGAACAATTGGAAGCCGACAGTATCAGGGCTGACGTCATGGGTTGTGCCAGGCACATAGTGAGGGCTTGACTGAAGGCTGTGAAAGCTGAGAAGGTAGGGGGGGCTGGCATAGGTACTCATCAGCATCGAAATAAATGAAGCCTTGCAGTGACATCTTGACGACATCTGAACTGACGGACACATCCTTGGAATGACAGACTTTGAAGACATTTATGTGATTTTTTTTTTTCTTAAACTTTGTGTTCTCCATTTTATGTTTTCATTAGAAATGGAACCCTTCGGGTGCCTGGGTGGCTCATTTGGTTAAGCAACTGCCTTCAGCTCAGGTCATGGTCCCAGAGTCTTGAGATCGAGTCCTACATCGGGCTCTCAGCTCTTTGGGGAGTCTGCTTCTCCCCTCTCATGCTCTCTCTCACTCTGTCTCTCTCTCTCAAAATAAATAAATAAAAATCTTAAAAAAAAAAAAAAAAAAAGAAATGGAACCCTTTCCCAGAGTGATTTTATGTGCAAATTTGTTGAATTGTCAGAAAATATTATTTTTCTTACTTTCAGGTTTATTGTTATATTGAGACAGAGAGGGTAAGAGTGTGATCTTCATCTCAATTTTTAAGAAATTCTGATGAATTTGAATATATATGTTATATATGTATATATTGTGATATGTGGGTATAGTAAGATAAATGTTAGCTATCTTCATGAACAGTTTGATTATTAGGGAGTAAGGCTTATAATTACTTGATACAAATGTGTTAAATAGGAGGAGACGTCAGTGAAAGAGTGGAAATCCTGTGGCCTTTAGGTCCCTGCTGGTGTTAGAAAACATTTTGCTATTGTGTTAATTTCACTTGTAAGTCATGTGATTAGTTCATTTAAACAATCTACTGTAATTTAGAACATAGAGCAATTAGCACAGAAGGCTTATAAATTGAGGTTCTGAATATTCAGGGCCAGAATAATCTCTAGGGAACAGACTATGTCAGCACTGAGACTGTGGCAGCAAATGAGCCAAGTGGACGGATAAATAGTAACACTTACACAGCATATAGATACATGCATTATGTATACGAGCAAAAATATCTGCTTGATTTTCTTAGGTTAAGTGCAGGAAAGCAATGTCTCCGGAGATGTTTCTCTTTTCTGAGATTTAAATGCTTAATGGCATGAAGTACAGCCTTCCCTGACTGAATTCTCATCCCTTTCCCATTAGTCCAGTGGTTTAGCTCTAAATTTATTCTATCTTGAACATTTAAATCCCTGTAAGTTAAAACCATGAACTGTATATATTAGCATACAAGGAATTGTGTATGGGATCATTATTTCCTTTAGTTGGATTTTGCTTCTATAATCAGAGAGTAAGCTCCTCAAAGGCAAAGACCATCTCCAGTATGTTCTTATGTGAATCTTCTAGAAAACCAATTTGGATTCCTTTGTGTTTTAATTCCTCTAATGCTGCAGTTTGTGGTTAATATACTTCATTGTTGGACCTGCCAGTAGGTTTTGTGTATAGAAATTAAAACAAAGCCAAATGCCAAACTGTCAGTGAGTTGTGGTTTTTATGGTAGAACTATGATCTGTTGCTTGAGGTAAGTCCATAAATCCCATGAAACATTCCCTCTGAGTTTTCTAAGATTATTTTTTTAAGTGCAGCCCATAAAATATTTTTTGGTCAGTTCAAGTATTTTTGTTCAAAAGAAAGTTTTCCTTGTTTTATAATATAAAGCATTTGGTGTGTTCTTATGGGAAATTGGTAGTTATCTGTTTATTTGTAGTAGAAGAGAAGTTGCAGAACCTTTGGACTGTAAGATGCTACTCCAGAAAGATCCATATTTTTGAGAGAAGATAGTTTTCTTTTTACCTCTTAGGCTTATCTGGGTGGGTAGAGCCTCAGGGGCCAAACATAGATAATTAGGAAAGAAAGCCGGATTTATTATGAAAGACAAAAATAGCACCTTGTGTTAGTAATATGTTGGCTCTCTAGATGTATTTAATTGAAATTGCTGTGTCAGATAAAAATGGGGGATGATTAAAAATTCAGATTTGGATGAATGAACCTGCCAAGGGCAACTGAAGACCCCCGTAAGAGTTCTGAGAGTTCTGTCCTGTTTTTATAATTTCATCTCCCAGACTTTCTTAGTTAGGCCACATACTCCCCTGGACTTCATTCTTTCTACTCACAGCGAGAAATTGCAATTGGTATCTTGCCACTTTGTGGTTTATCTTTTTTTTTTTTTTGCCTTGTTTTTGGCGTCTTGAAATTTTTCATTTATTTCCAGATCTTCTTTCTGGCCACTGAAAAGCAACACCCACTAGAGTTCTATTTTAAAAGGTGTCTGTGTAGCATAAACAGTTGCTGGATAGTAAATCAGCCTGCTTGCATTTTGTTTTCATTAAACCTTTGGCCTCCCCGTGTTGGTTGGTAGAGTGGGGAAGACTCATGGGAGGCAGACAAAGGCGCTGACAGGCTGCTGTCATGAAAAATGTGTTCTCTTCGTGCAGTAGCTACCAAATAACTTTTTTTTAAAGGTTTTATTTATTTATTTGACAGTGAGAGATCACAAGTAGAGAGGCAGGCAGAGAGAGAAAGAGGAGGAAGCAGGCTCCCCGCTGAGCAGAGAGAACCCGATGCGGGGCTCGATCCCAGGACCCTGAGACCATGACCTGAGCCGAAGGCAGAGGCTTTAACCCACTGAGCCACCCAGGTGCCCCCCAAATAACTTTTCTATCCCATAATTTCTTCCCTCTCAGGAAGGTCTGATGGCAGCTGGACCCTGGGCAATCTGTCCCATCTGTAAGAAGTAGATAAAACACAGAGCTATTTACTTGAATACGAAAGAAGCATCGAGATTATCTAGCTCATGGGTTACCATTTTGATTTTGGTAGGACTCCTGAGTGGGTAAAATCTTTCATAAAAGAATGATGTTTGAGACAATAATGCTAATGATGGAAAAACGTATTGGGTGCTGTCCAGTTGTTCTTGTAAGGAACTGGGGTGTGTGAAGGATAATGGATGTGCTAAAATCACATAGTTTCTGAGAAACAGATCTGAGTCCTTGCTGTCTCAGAGCTCCCTTCACCAAACTCTCCACCTCTAGACTTCTTTATGTTATAACCAGGTTGATTATACATTTTTATTGCATTAGCCATTGCCACTCAGGTATCTTATGTGAGCTGGATACATCTTAAGTGTATTTATTTATTTATTTATTAAAGATTTTATTTATTTATTTGACAGACAGAGATCACAAGTAGGCAGATGCAGGCAGAGAGAGAGAGAGAGAGGGAGGCAGACTCCCTGCTGAGCAGAGAGCCCGATGTGGGGCTCGAACCAAGGACCCTGAGACCAGGACCTTAGCCGAAGGCAGAGGCTTTAACCCGCTGAGCCACCCAGGCAACCCCCCTTTTTAAAAAATATTTTATTTATTTATTTGACAGAGAGATCACAAGTAGGCAGAGGCGGGCAAAGAGAGAGAGAGGGAGGCAATCTTAAGTGTATTTATTTATTTATTTATTATTATTATTTTTTTTAAAGATTTGTATTTATTTATTTGACAGGTAGAGATTACAAGTAGGCAGAGAGGCAGGCAGAGACAGAGAGGAGGAAGCAGGCTCCCTGCTGAGCAGAGAGCCTGATGTGGGGCTTGATCTCAGGACCCTGGGATCATGACCTGAGCCGAAGGCAGAGGCTTTAACCCCCTGAGCCACCCAGGCGCCCCTCTTAAGTGTATTTAAAGAGAACTTGGCCATCCAGTCATGCACTCCTAAGTGTAGAGCTGATAATTGGCTAGTTACCTGCAAGTCTGTGAGAGCCAGCCGGGCCCAGTGCTAAGAACGGAGGTATTTCTCTGCCAATCCCAGGAAACTCAGAGACTGATGCCAGGGATGATGTGATAATGTTCTGATTAGAGTGGTTATACTATGAAGTAAGAGAGAGAATATGAAATGAAGAATGTCCATGTTACTGTGTTTTAGTCTGTTCAGGCCACAATAATGACATATCCCGGATGGGTAGCTTGTAAACCACGAACATTCATTTCTTGGTTCTGGAGGCTGGGAAGCTCAAGATCTAGGTGCCTGCAGAGTTGACGTCAGGTGAGAATCTGCCCCCTCGTTGATAGATGGCTCTCTTCTCCCTGCGTCTTCATATGAGGGAAGGAACAGAGGAGCTCTTTGGGGTCTCTTTTATAAGGGCACTAAACCCAATCATGAGGGCTCTACCCTTGTGACCAAATTAACTTCCACAGGACCCACCTCCTAATACTATTACATTGGGCATTAGGTTTCAACATAGGAATTTGGGGGAGGGAGACATGAACAATCTGTCGTACACTGTTACCTGTAAAGGGCAAAAAAAGAACTTATTCTGGTGATGAGAAGAACCAAATTATTGAGAAGAACCAAGAGATGATGAATGTAGTAGGTTAATAACGGAAACCAATGTGTTCAGTGCTACTGTTGGCTAAACTTTGAGGTTAATATCCCCACCCTGTTCAACAAGGGTCTTCAGTCTTGCTGACTAGCTTCCATTCCCTAATGCCTGAGTGTATGATTGTACATTCTCAGTTGACAGAAAAATTGAGGAGGGGGAGGGAAGAGAGGAATAGAGGCAGGGAGAAGAAAAGTGAAGATTAGGAAGAAGGAGGAGGGTGGAGAAAAGGGTCCAACGTCTTTGGGAAAGATAAGCATCTTGTGGGGAATGCACAAGTAGTAAAATATATGAGTGAACATCTTGGGCCCCAAACGAACATCAAGTATGCATAAACACGGGAACATGACGATGGATGTTCATCAGTACTTCATGAAAGCATTATCTTCCTTTCTCCCAGACTTCACAAATGAAACCATAACTCTGTAATAGTCATTTGATGGAAGACTTTCTGGAATGTGTGATCCTGGCAAGTGAATAGATGTCTTTGGGCCTCAGTTGTCTCTTGTGTAAAATGAAAGGGTGCAATGAAATAAAACCCCCTTTTCAGTGCTAATATTCTCTTCTCTCCTTCCTGTAGGCTTAGAGGTTGGTCATTTATTGTTATAACAGTTAATTTATCCAGGGTTATTACTTTCATTAGAAGTAATTAACAAAGAATGCAGATGCGCTGATATTTTTATTTTCACTAAAGATAATGGGGATATTAATTTAGGATTGTACAACCTCCAGTACAATTAGCCATTCTAAATTTTAATGTCATTGCTTTAAACTAACGAAGCCATGTGTTCCTGTACTTAATTTTTTTTTTCTTGTCAGATGCTCTTTCTTTATGCTCCTTTATTTCTATGCAGAAGCAACACACCTTTAATAATTTGGGCTTTTGTCTTGCTCCTTAAAAATAAAACAGAAGCTTTGCAAGATATCTTGTTTTTAGAAGATTGTATATGTTATTCCAGTGTTGTTTTTCTTCTTCTTCCAAATGTCAAGCCAATTTTTAGAGTATTTTTAAGGGTTATAGATGCCCTTTCTCTCTCTCTCTCTCTGTACCTACCTACCTATCCCCCAATAGCATAGGTATCCTCCTTTGCTTGATCGAATCAGTTATGTTAGTTTACTTTCATACAGTTACAGTTAACCTTCCTAACTTAAGTAAAGCTAAAATGAAGAATTGAATATTGATAAAATCCATAAAAAATCTTGGGAATGAGAAAACAATATCCCCATGAAAATAAGATATATGAAAACTTTTGCAGTAAAGCATGGATAAAAAGATGAGGCTTAACAATATCAATCATGTGATTTTGTGGGGCAAAGAGGTTTTTCTCTGAGTAATTTCCCTTTAAAGTGTGCTTTTTCCTGATAAATTCCACTCAGTGCTAGATTGCAGGTCCCAAGGAGCTACCAATAAATCATTATGTTTTCCAACAAATGCTCTTTTCTGTTTGTCATTTAGCCAGTGCTTGATATAATAATCTGTGAAAGTATGGCATATGATGTCTGTTTCACAGAACCAGAAACGATGTCAGGATTTTAAAACTAGCACCCAGTTCCATGCCTGGAAATTGGCAGACACTTGAAAGGTACTTGTAGATAAAACCTGGATTCTTACAAGGAGACATGTTCCTTACAGAATAAATTGGGCCAAGAAAGAAGTACTAATCCACGGTCTGTTGTTCAGAAAGCTGCTCCAATGTCAGTCTGACCTCACCATGATAATTTCTTATTGAAGGCAGTATGCTGGGGACGAACATCCTCAGACCACAAAAAACCAAATAAACTGCCATGTATTTGTGCTCTAAAGTTATTTTCAATTCTTAATTTCCTTAGAAAATTTCCATCACCAAAAATGGGTATTCGTCTGAATTCTGCCTTTAGTGTGTCTATAGAGAAATATAATTAATTAGAAGAGCAGTCTGTTTGAAGCCTAGCTAGTCCACTTCAATGCTACAGAAACACTGAAGTATTTCTCCACATATCACCTTTGGACCATTGAAATCAGAAGCAGGAATAATGCAAATTATAAGGTGGATTCTTAGGATCTACCAGACTTTGTCAACACAGTGTTTAGAAGCACATTCAGAAATCTGTGTTTTTAACTGGTTCTCCCAGGACATCTTCAATTGATTAAATTAAATAATCATCCCCATGGAGTACCATGATTGTGGCTTTAGTTCGGTGGCCATCCTGGGAACAAAGTAGACATTATCATAACTATACTTTGTACAAGAAAGTAGTATTTTCAGCAGGAGAACCGGAAGGTTTGTTTTAGACTCGCATGACTCCTGTGTCTTTAGTAAAATCCTGTGATTTTTAGTTGCAGAGGTAACTGCTGGTGGGATTAAATCAAATGAAAGGGAAAAACAAAGGAAGGACATTGGGATGCTTGAGATGGGTTGTCTTTGTCACTGCATCTAATGAGCAAAACAATGGCTTGATCACAGTGAATATGTGGAAGGCAAGTGAGAAGGGGCTAGAGAAGCATGTTTGGCAGGTAGGAGGTATGGGATGTTCTATGGCAAGCTTAGAAGTTTTCATTTCATTCTTCAGGCCATGGTGAGCCACTGAAGGTGGAGCAGGGGAGTGAGATGATCAAAGCTTGTCTTCAAAAAGCAAAGAAAGAAAGGCAAACTATCAAGTGAACTGCAAGGGAGAGGGCAATATGTTTGAAACTGTGAGAGATTTTTGTTTGCATGCTTGAAAAGAAAAGGCCTGTGCATACCTGAATTCAACTGAGAGCAAAGGGCTAGCTGGAGAATAAAAACAAAACATCCCCAGGTCAGAAGAGCACCCTGAGCGCGCAGGTCCTAATCAAAGCCTCCAATTTCATCACTTCTCACCACACTCCCAGGTTCCTGTTGGAGGACAGCAGTTTTCCTCTAGACATTTTCTGTGTTGTTGAGCAGGCTTCCTCTTTGGGATTGTTCTGAAGGCTTGTTGGTTGACTCTGTAACCTCAGAACCTTGGCTTGTGATTTGATAGTTTTCCAGGGAGACTTTGTTGGGATCCCGCCCTGGCCAGAATTTTGCTTTGATTATGGAGCAGTTCACTTGTCTGGTAGCCTCTTATCACATCACCTTGGCCATCAGTTGCAATGAATACATTTTTAAATGCCACTGGAGAAGGATAGGTAGTGAAACAGTACTGGTTGGAATCGTCTCTCTCCCACCACCCCCATTAAATCAGTGCTCAGGAACTCAGAATCTCTTAATTCTTCGAGGAGAGGCAAAGGATAATTCATTCATTCTTTCAGTCATCCAGCAAACATTGAACACCCACAGTGTGTCAGGTGCTCCCCGAGGTGTTAGGACTATGGGATTATGAAATAAGAACATTCAGTGTCAAATGTGGAGGGACAGGCATTTACCTGACTAATTATTAGTTACTGTTTTGTTCTTAGGGTAACATCATACATTTTTTCATCTATCCTTTTGGGTCCCAAGGCTTCTGTCCCCAACGTAGTTTCCGGGTCCATCTTGCTCTACTCTGTTCATGTTAAATATGCCATCACACTGCTCTCGTTTCCACCAGCACATCATCTGTGCCAAGATCCTCTCTGCTTCAGAGCTTTTCTCTTTGCCCGTTATGCTTCCAGGAGTGTTTTTTCCCTCTCCCATTTGTCTGGCCAGACTCCACTCATCCTTCAGTATTCATCTCATACTGTTATTTCTCCAAGGATCCCTTCTTTGTCCTCCAAGACTAGATGTTTACCTCTGGCTGTATTTTCTCATCACTCCCTGTGCTTCTTTTCATAGTACTTATCAGCAACATAATTGATTACTTTCATGACTGTTGCTGAATTTCTATTTCTTATTCTAGACTCTCAGCTTCACACAAGAAGGGATGGAGGCTGTCATTCATTGCAGTAACCTCAACATACTGCCCGGTCCATAAATGGCAGTCAGTAAGCATTGTTTGGATAGTTGAATGAATGAATGAATGAATGGTGATAAGGGCAGTCACTCCATACACATGCAACATAGAGGGGGCATACCAAACTCAATTTTGGAAGCATTAGTGGAGACCTTGATGCCCGTCCTTTAAACTTAGTATCTACTTACCATGCAAAACAATGCCCTGTATCTCTTCAAGATCCTAAATCCTCAAACCACAAACTAAACCCTGTTGACTCTATTTACTAAGATGGTAAAAGCTGCTACTATCTTAGAAAGAACAGCCATGAAAGTTAAAATCAAACAGTTTTGCATGTAAATTTTAGTTACAAGAAAATAAAATAACCAAAAAGTTTTTAATCAATGGATATTTCCTGGAGAGTAACAAAGTAATCAATGATTATTTCTTATGGCTCATCAATTTACAAATAATCCTTCCAGATATTAAGTAAACCTTTTACTACCCAATTTAATAATTTTAACACAATTCCTAGAGACTAGTATTATTATTTGCTTAATTTAATCTTAATTTTCTATTAGTATACCTGCTATAATTTATCTCACTTATTTTTAAATTTTTAAACATATCTGTGTTATTATCCACCAACTAAAATCATATTTTGACTAGACTGTGCATTTCAAGCTTTTCTGTTTTCTTATTCTTTAAATTGACAATCGTCTTTGACATTTTTGTTCTTCACTAATTTTTGCTTGTTATATAGCTGTTAATGCAGTTCATAGAGAAAGTTATAATCCAAGTTCATGAAGTTGAGACATATTTGCCTCTCTCAGTATAAAGTTGGAATCCAAAGGATCTATTTAGAATATTAGTTGGACAATGTATGAAGCCATAAAACTGATGCATAATAAAAAAAATTCAGTTGAACCATTTCTCCAGGTTATCATAGACATGTTAGTAATTAATAAAAATTAGCAGTCAGTAAAGACTGAGAGGCAACGAGACAAGCCAAATGTGGGCAGACTTAGCACATTGGATAACATTTATTGATGGTTGTATTTATTAGCAAACTAACTAGATATATTTTGAAGTTGGAAGACTTAGGGTTCCATTCATTGAGCAAATTTACTGAGTAGTCTTTGTGTTAACAACCTTTGTACTGGGCTTAATTGGAAATAGTGAAAGGAAAAAAAATAGGAAGAGGACTGATCTTTTCTTTTGAGAATCTGAAATTTGTTTAGAAAGGTAAAAGCACACATCATCTGGCAATTGGTAGATGCTTAGAAAATGATGTATTAATTAGTAGAAATCATTATCACAAAGATAATGGATAAATAAATGATTCTGTGAGAAATCACTAAGGAAGACTTCCTAGAGATGAGTTTTGAACAAAGTGTTGAAAATATAAGAACTTATAGATTATGTAAGAGCTTATAGGGACAAGGCAGGGCCATGACATACTTGAACTTGCCTTTCATGGGAAGACGAATTCATATACAGGTCTCAGTAAGCATTAGTTTAGCTAATAAGGTAATGGCAGAAAAAGACCGAGAAATTATGTGGGTTGGCTGAGCGAATGGTCGATGTAAAAGTAGGTTGGTTAGTAAAAATTACTAATTTTTAAGAAGTTTTGAGGACTTATGCATGTAAAATATAAGTCCCTCCTTCATTTGATGCCTGAACATAACGATTGTGTACCTGCTTCCCATTTTTATATATTGCTCTCGAAATTTCTGTTAGATACATATATTTTATATTGTTGCTATCATAGGGTATGTAGCATTTTGTATTTTGCATTTCTCATTTAACTGTATGTACCTCATAAACATTTTCTACATTTCCTTATAGTTAACAATAATTTAACTGTATAAAATTTCATCATGTTGATCTATTGCAATTTACTAAATCATTGCCTTATTGTTGCATATTTAGATTGCCTCTTGATTTCATTTTATTTTTAGTAATGCTATAATAAATACTGTTATACATATACTGTTTTTCCTTCCATTCAATTATTTTTAGAGTACATATTCACAAAAATAGATTTATTGGATCTGAAGGTTAGAATATTTTTATAGCATTTACTGCTTGCCATTCTGATTTTGGAAGGATTCTGCCAATTTTGCTCTGCTGTTAACAGTGTATATAGGAGATTATCGTCCTCCTATCTGTGTCAACAGTAGGTTTAATCATGAGAAGTTTTTTTTTTAAATTTTATGGGCTTAAAATTACACTTTAACTTTGATTTAATTATGGTTTCTTTCTTCCTTGTGAAGATGGTAATTTTCTTAATTTGTTTGCTTATTATTTGTTTTCACATTCATGTTAATTATGTATTCCTATTCATTTGGCTTTTTGGCTAATGAACTCTTTTCTTTCCCAGACAGGAGAATTCTTTAAAGGCCGTAGGGTTTTGTGTAGGGCCAAGGGAAATTATTAGCTCAAGGTCAGAACAGGAAAACTTTTTTTGTTCTCCCCATATGAAGCCTGAACATATCTTAATACATAATAAATAAATAAACAAACTAATGCCATGGTGGTTGAAATGGCTGGTAGCGGGTCCACTTTCTTGGACTTCCCACTTTCTTGGCTGCAGAAGCACCTCAGAAGAATGAGCATTCACATTCTTTTATGGTAAGGGATGCATACACTTGAAAAAATAGCCTACAACTGACATTCAAATCATAAATTAAAGATGTTTTAGACTAGAGAGACTATAGAGAAAGTCTATAGAGAAAGTTTCACTATAGATTTTCTGAAGAATCAGGCATGCAGAATATATTTTCCTTTATCCATTCAGTGAGCCCTTTATAAAGAGAACATGTTGATTGCTGGGAAGGATACAAAAATGAGCCAGGTTATGATTAAACCCTGAACAAGCTTTCTGTGTTGTGGTGGAGATAAGATATGTACACAGCAACATATGGGATTATGAGAAAATTCTCTAGCTAGAGAACAGTACATTTTATTTACATATACAAGAGGAAGATAATTACTTTATTGAGGTTGGGGGGAGCTGAGGTTATCTCAGAGTATTAATAAGATTCCAGTAGGAGTAGAGGTTATCTTTAAGTATTAGCAAGATTTCAGTAGGAAGGATTCAGCGATGGAAGGGGGGTATTCTAGGACGAAAGGAAGAGGAAAGATGTAGGTTGTGGTCACAGTGTGAGGAGAGATGATGGAAGGGATGGACAGAGTTGAGATTAGACTGGACATCCCTCAGAGGAGAGGGACGGGGCAGGAAGAGTCCTTGGAAGGCAGAGGGAGAGGTGGAGTTTAGGAATATTAATTTTCATCCCTTGGTCTGGGAATGAATATTTTGAGGAGGAGGGTAGCAAGATCAGAGCTATCTTTACACCATTTCTAGCATATTTTTTTTGGAGATAGTGGATTTTTCTTTTTCAGCTTCCATATTTACAGTTTTTCAAGAATGTTCTGTAAATTGTTAGAGACATGAGAAAGAATAACATGACGTAGTGAAAAGAGAATCGGACTGAGCGTCATGAAGCTGAATTATAATCACAAATCACTGGGTCCTTGGGGGCCAGTAACTCCATCTCTCTGGAGTTCAGCTCTTCTACATGTATTGTACATTTTGCTTATTTATTTATTTATTTAAAGTAGGCTCCGCGCCCCGGGTGGGGCTTGAACTCAAGATTCAGAGATCAAGAGTTGCATGCTTTATGCATGCATATGAGCCAGCGAGGGACCTCCAGCTATTCCACCTGTAAAAGGGAAGAATAGACTGTATATTTTTCAAAATTCCTGGTAACTTGAATGTTCTAAAATCCCAAATGTGCTTTGAGAAACCTTAAAATACCTTTCTATCTATCTGTCACATGCATCTTCATTTATATGTATACACACCTGAAATTTTATTTTGAGAGATTAGTTTCATTGCATTTCAGCTTTTCAATATTTGCGGGTTTTCTCCCCAGAAGAAAACAACACAGGGGTGGGACGCCAAAGCCTTTGGCTATTATGAGTTGAGAGTGTTAATTACATTAACCATTCTCAATGTATAGCTGGAGGAGTAGGGAGGAGTCCTGTGAGAAGGAACTCTCAGAGGAGGGAATAGTAAACAACCAAACACTTGCATGTCACTGATATGCATTCCCATGTATTAAATCGCTTAATCACCAGAATCCTACAACATCTGTACTATTATAATCTTCATTTTAAGATGAGGATGCTGAGGCATAGAAAGACCTAATTACTTCTTCAAAGACACATAGCTCATTAGGGCCAGAGCCAGGATTCGAACCCGGGAATCCTGATTGAGAGTCCCCATTTTTATCCGCCATATGGTACTTCTTCTTGAGGGTTTGTGGAGAGAAACATCTGTGGAACTGGCTTCTGTCCATGGAAAGCACAGAGATGGCAGTCTCCACGGGAAATGGGGAGGAGAGTTTTGAAAGGGCAGATACAGTCACGCCAGGAGTGCTCTTGGGACTTCAATATTTTGCTAAGGAATGTCACTCTCAGGACTGTAATTACAGCTTATCAAGACAACATCAGCCTTTCCCTTACCTGAACTGTATGTTACAATGTGGAATCATAGTTCTGCCCCTGTAGCCTGTATTGATTTCACTTTGATCTGCAGTGGCATGGATTTGGTGGTTATCTTGAACAAGGCCAAGCATTCTGGCTGCGAGAATGAGCATCATTGGTTGTTGTCTTTGCAGTTTCTGGGTCCTATTCAGGGGCCACTGCTTGTTCCTGCATCTCCCAGTCCTGCGCTTTGAAAGGTCAAGCTGTAATCAAAGTCCTAGTCTTGTGCCAGTTCCCTCTGGGTAACAGTTATATAGAGAGGTAAATTTGGTCATCAGTTAAAATAATTTCATGTGGCTGTACTTTATGTCCTATAAAGTGCCATAAAGATAAAAGGGTTGTAATTGTAGCAGACTTAGTCTTTATACTTCAAGTGGCCATTACGTGTGAGTTTCCTCAGTTAAAAAGTGCCGGTTGAATGGTCAAGATCACAGCTTTGACAACAAACAGACCCAAAGCTTCAGTGCCTAGCTTTATTCTTAACAGTTGTACATCATGAACAAAATGGGATTAACATCCACACTGGCCCCAGCAGTTTGTAAAGCTTAAATGGGATAGTGCATGCAAATTGCAAGAGCCCAGCTCCACACGAGGACTCCATACATCATAGCTTTTAATGGTAGTGGTGGCGATAGTAATAGAAATACCAGTCTAAAGCAAAAGCCAGAAAAAACAATAGAACAATTATGTTACCTGGCACATACCTGAAACTAAATCTATCACTTTTAAGCGGAAAAAACATACATAGGTAAATTTTAAGAAAACAAGGTTGTGTCCTGAGACTTGAGAAACTCATTCTCTTTGACCCAGTTTTTTCTCCCCCACATGGAGGACTCTGTTCTAAGTTAATAATCAGGGATTAAGGGGAAAGGCTTATATACTAAAATAGTCATTGAAAGTTATTTTTAACAATGACAGTTAGAGCCCAAATGTCCAGCCATAAGAAAAGGCTTTCATGTGTTAGAATACAATTTTGATGTGATAGGATATTTATTGTGTAGAATATTAAAAAAGTTATAATTCAAATGGATATGTAATGACAAGGAACAGTACATATTAAATATTTCAGAGAAAAGGCAAGATCATACTGTAATTTTAATACTATTATATTAATATTAGTTAAATATGTAAAATAAACATGTTTAAATATATTTTTGTTCTTCAGCTAGAAATGGGTTTAAAATAGTAATGATAATGCGTATGTTAGAGGGTTTTTGTGAGAACTGTACAATGATTACTACATGCCTAACATATAACACATACTAGTTTTATCATTGGATGTTGGCTAAGGTTAAATTATTTTCCTTCAATGATTATTTAAGGAAATAATGATTAAATTAATTTTATTTAAATGTCTCATATATTAGCCGTTCTTCAGGGAGAATCTATTATGTTCCAGGCACTGAATAAGATCCTGGGAATACAAAAATGATTAAATAGGGCCCCTGGGCCATGAAGCTCACATTCCAGTGACGGTGGTGGGTGGGAGAGGTATAAAAATAAAGGGGCAGTAAGATATTAAAATAAAATAAAATAAAATAAGATAAAATAAAGCCTTTAAAAATAAAGGAGCAGTGAACTTAGATCTAACTATTTAAATTTATAGTTAGCTTCTGAAGTGGCCCCTCTCTGACACATGAATTACAAAATAGTGTCCCTTGCTCCCAGCTGAATCAGCTAAACAGTAGGAAATAGGCTGGGCTTCAAGCCCCCTTGTCTTGCCCTCTCAGGTGGCTGTGTTGGTGCTGCTTTCTTGTGCTAGTTTCAACCTGCTTAAGTTTACACAGAGTCCCTGAAAATAACCTTGAAATGCCCTGAAATTGACCATGAAGCACAGTAAATAAGATTTGGTGTCTATAACCCTGGACAATGATTATTTTGCTCACCAAGGTTTGAGAAATACCAAACTAGATTAAATAATAGAACAAAGAAAAAATCTATAGGCCATTGTCTGGATAATCCCTTGCACTGAGAGATGGATGCAGAATTCTAAAGTGTTTCTGTTCAACTGCAGAATTTTATCCATTATGTTTTAATATTCGGTCTCTGTAACTTGAATGCACATTGATATTTTTATTGGTTCTTATGGGCATTACATAAAATAATACCTAAGAAAGCATCTCACTCAGGGATTGGTGCATAGTAGATGTTTACTAAATATTAATTGATCTAAATATCAAACTTGCTTGATCACATCCAAAAACATATTGTCCTTTGAAAACTTACAGAGGAGAAAGTGCCTCCTGCTTCCTGTCTCTCCTCATTGACGTCCTACTAAATAACTCTGAGTAGCAATCTCTCCCAAGTGCTTGGCCATCTGTCTCCTCTTTCTCCAAAGTTAGGGAATCAGCCCATGAGCTAAATGGCATATGATGGGGCTCCCCTGGGATACAGTGGATGTCAGCACAGGGTTCTGGACAAAAGTGAGGGGCCCAGTAGAGAGGCAGGATCTTTTCTGCTAGCTAGCTTCACATTCACTGTTTTGTTCTAAATGAACAAATGTAAGCCATGGCTGTAAACACTGGCCTAGGTACAGGAGAGAAAACATCACCTAGTCTTCATTCCTTAGGGCATCATTATTACCAGTTTGCCCGTATCTGATCCTTTCCACCTGGGAGTTCAGAACTCTTCAGCTGCGAATTCATAGTTGATGTTCCTGTTCTAATCCCAGATTACCACACCAGGACAGCTGGAATGGACAGAAAGAGAGAAACTATTCAGGGGGAGGAAATCATTAGCCTGTCGTGAGTCACCAGGACTGATGAAAAGGCCGATTAGGAAAGGTTTAAGCTGCCAAGGGAAGCCGGTGATATGCTGTGGGAGTATTATCTTGAAAATTTCCATTCTGTTAAACTTGCCTGAAAATACTTTAACATTCACCAGAGACACAGGCATGGTGTTTTTTATTCAAGAACTGATACCTTTCTGTAAAAACAAACAAACAAACAAACAAAAACAAAACAAAACCAAAAAACCGCCCAGATTTTTTGAAGATGGATTTTCAGCATGCACTGTAGTCCTGCATTGTAACTAAATGTGGCCAAGGGAGCGATGCTGTCTGGGTTCACATTCTCATGTTTCGTTTGACCAGTTACTTCACCTCTCCATGCCCCTGTTTGCTTCTCTGTAAAATGGGGCCTATTAAAATAGAGATGTTGGAGAATCTATGAGTTAACACTTAGAATCTTGCAAAGGCCAAGCACTCAATAAATGTGACGTTATTATTATTACTATCATTATTATGATAGGTTGAAAGCTTCCCAATACCAGTGGATTTAATCAGTGTCAAATCTCCCATTAGTAAAATTTTTATATTATTAAATACTTGAGAAAATACTTCTCAAGACACAAGTTGCTTGTAGGGAAAATAAGTTCAGTTTATTTTATATGCACCATCCTTTGCTCGTTTGACTTTTATTTTGCTTTCAAGATTTATAATGATTTGTCATAAAACTTACAGTTTATAAAATACCTTCACATGCATTACTCTGTCTCTCTAAGCCCCATAAGGACACTGAAGCTGAGGCCCTGGGAAATTGGGTTATTTAATCCACAGTCTCTCTCTTTTTTTAAGTTTAATTTTATTTTTCAGTGTTCCAAGATTCATTGTTTATGTACCCCACCCGGTGCTCCATGCAATATGTGCCCTCCTCAATACCCAGCACCAGGCTCACCCATCCCCCAACCCCCTCCAAACTCTTAAGTGGTGATCCTTTAAGCCTTGCACCCACATCTTCAGACCCACATTCATCTCTCTGTTATGCTGAGTGGAGGGGAGCCTGAGAAAGGAAAAGAGCATGGGCTTTGGAGTTGTTAGAATCTTGCTTTGAGTTGTAGGGGTGCTCCTTACTATATAGGTGGTGGTCAACAAGTTGCCTGGTTTCATTGAGGCTCCATTTCCTTATCTGTGAAAGTTAGAGGACCATACCTACTCTAGGTATGTGTAGATTAAAAGCCCACTTGATCCCATGTAGGAAAGGTGCCAGCCCATGGCCATTACATGGTTAAAGACAGTTTCTGTTCCAGTTCCATACAAACTGATGCAAATGTTGGGAACTAGAGGAGATTGTACTAAGTGAAATAAGTCAAGTAGAGAAAGACAATTATCATAGGGTTTCATTTATATGTGGAACGTAGGGAATAGCATGGAGGACATTAGGAGAAGGCAGGGAAAAATGAAGGGGGAAAATCGGAGAGGGAGATGAACCATGAGAGACTGTGGACTCCAGGAAACAATCTGTGGGTTTTGGAGGGGAAGAGGGTGGGGGGATGGGTTAGCCCATTAATGGTTATTAAGGAGGGCATGTATTGCACGGAGCATTGGGTGTTAAATGCAAACAATGAATCATGGAACACTACATGAAAAACTAGTGATGTACTGTATGGTGACTAACATAACATAATAAAAATAAAGACAGTTTCTGGGGAAAAAAAAAGATAATTTCTGTCTTCATTTCTTTAGTATTGATAATGTACTGGGCATAGTGCTGAACTCTCCTTCCTCCCTCCCTCCCTTCCTTCCTTCCTTCCTTCCTTCCTTCCTTCCTTCCTTTCTCTCTCTCCTTCCTCCATCCTTCCTCCTTCCTTTTCTATCCTTCCCTCTCTCCCTTCCTTTCTCTCTTTCTTTACCTAATGAGTATTTCATCAACAAGAGCCTATGTCAGAGTGTGATTCCAGTTGCACCATGACATCCTGTAATCCCTATGATTCCATTCCCAGCCACTCATGATGATTAAGGTGAAGAGATAGGAGGGGAGGGAAGGTAAGAAGGCACAGATAAAGAAAAGCCAACCTCCTCTAGTCTTAGGGAACTTGTAAAATGCATTAGCAGCTAAGCAGCAAGGGGAGTTTTCTGAACAGTGATTTCATCTCTTTACTCCTATGACCTAGTTGTTCCAGACATAAAAAGAGAGGGAAGGTGAAAACATGCATTCAGTGGGTAAATGGTGCACTGCACTACACTAACCTGGTGATGTTTTCTAATTTATTCAGAATTAATATTTGATTGTGAAACAACTGGTTGGTCTAAGGGGTCTTTGGATTAGATGGTGTGCTCCTGGTTCTTCATTAACATAGGGTGCTAGGATTTTAAGGTGAGATGATAGAAAAGGCAGGAGAATGTTAATGTTACTAGAAAGAGGCAGAGAGGTGCAAGGTATTGTCTGCTTATACAGTGGTGATTATTTTGTACATTGATTTTGGGGGGTCTTAATAGATCAGGGAAAGCAAGTAAATTATTGCTTAGACACTTGATTTTTTTAAATAACAGTAAATGTTGAAGGCAGCTCCAGTGAACAGATCTATAAATACAGAGAAAAAAATGGGTGGTTACCAGAGGGGAGGAGGGAATGGAGATGAGCAGAATGAGGGAAGGAAAGTGGAGATACAGGCTTCTAGTTACAGAATGAATAAGGCACAGGGCTGAGAGGTACAGCATAGGTAATGTAGCTGATGATATTGTAATAGTGTTATAGGGTGACAGATGACAGCTATACTTGTGGTGAGATAGCATCACAAATAGAGAAGTTGAATCACTATGTCATATACCTGGAACTAATGTAGCACATGTGTCAACTATACTTTAAAAAAAAGAAAGAGAATAAAGGAAACTCCACTGAAAAGGTGAATCCTGCTGCTGTTGTAAAATGCCATCCATTAGCCATTCAAGAGACTCTAGCTCTAAAATGTACCCCAGATCTGCATGTCACTCTCCCATGTCATGCTGCCCCACCATGCCCGCCATCTTTGTTTCTTCACTGGATTACAGCATTGGGCGGTCAACTGGATGGACTCCCCGGGACTACTCTTTAAGCCCTCATTATTCATTTTCCACCCAGCAGTTGGAATGATCTTTTATTAACATAAATCTTATTCTCTGCTTTAGAATCTTCCAATGACTTCCTATATTTCTTATTGCACTTGCAATAAAATCTAAGTCTGCTGGCGTGGTCTACAAGATCTGACAGAATCCAACCCTCTATCTCTGATAGAAGAGACTATTCCCAACATCATTCCATATATTCCAATCCTCTTTGGCTTTCTTTCTGATTCTAATGGGCCAGATTTCCTTCCGGCTCATGTCTTTACATTTGCTGTACTCTGAATGACTGGGTCTTTCTTGGCATGTAGCTCTCAGTCTATGTATCACCTGTTCAGATAGATCTTCATTTCTGCTCAGTGTCAGGAACTTTATCTGAAGAATCCTAAGTGAAGTTCTGTTGTTCATTTATTCACTTGTTTATTATCTCTCTCTCCCTCAACCACAGTGCAGACTCCATGAGCGTGAGAAGGATGTTTATGTCTTGCTGCTGTCATGCCTGGTGTTTAGAAGGCATTCTTGAGAAACTATGCTGACTAGCTGAATGAATGAATGAATACAACTAGACCACAGGGATCCATGAATGAATGAATGATCATAATCAGACTGTAGGAGTGTCTGGGCAGGACCTGAGCCTTGTCTGCTTCCCCTGTACTATTTTGCATACAGGTGCTCAGACAGTATCTGTTGACTTGGACTCAACTAAGAAATTTATTTTCAGTGAGAAAAAGTGTGAGAGGAGATTTCAAAATATGTTTTGATATATACTTCAGGGAGGAAACATGCTTTTCAGGTAACTAACCATCCCTGTTTGCCTAAAATTGATTTCCAAGATGCAGGGTTAGTAGGTTACCCTCGTGCTTTCTCTGGTTTTAGAGTCAGAAAGGCCTAATATATACCATTTAGGAATTGCATTTGGCTGCTAAGAACAGAAGCCAGAAAATAAACACTTAGAGATTACTCTTTCACGTAAAATGCATTCTAATGAACATCATATCAAAAACTAATGATGTATATAGTACATCATTAGTTTTTGATATGATCATATCATATGATACCTTGGCTAATTGAATTTAAATTAAAAAATTAAAATTAAAATAAAAAAAGTACGTTCCAGTGTGGGCACAGCAGAGCTGCGTGGCATCCTCAAGGTCATTGGTGACCCAGAGTCCTGTGTCTGGGAACTTCACCATCCCTAGTACATGACGTTCAGTCTCAGAGCAACCTCTTGTCCTATCGTGCCTGCTTGGAGCCTTTAGCCCTCATGTCTTCAGTCCAGACAGGTACTGTGCCAACTGTCTGTCCTCTTAAGGAGACTTCCTGTGGCTAAGATCTCGTGTTTGCATCTCACTGCCTCTTTGTAGCTAAAAGAGTGCCTGGATAATATGAGATGATCTTTTAGTTGGGTAGATTGCCTCCCTGGATAATTCTTAATAACATGTTACTGAGAGAGAGAGACTGGTTAGTGAGTAATAGACACTTAGCAGCCTCTGCCATATTTGGATTCATTACTTTATTTTTATTTTTAAGGATTTTATTTATTTATTTGAGAGAAAGAGAGAGACAGAGCACAAACAGAAGGAGAGGCAGAGGGCGAGGGAGAAGCAGACTCTCCACTGAGCTGGGAGCCCGACATGGAGCTCAATCTTAGGACCTGGAGATCACGACCTGAGCCGAAGACAGAGGCTCAACCTTCTGAGCCATCCTGGTGCCCCTGGATTCATCACTTTATTGATGTTGCAACCTCATGAAGGCTGCTTCATTTCTTGGTGCCTGATTCTAGGCACTGTGATCATGAAAACAACAGTAATAACAAGATCTCGCTTCCTGTGTATTGGGTTCCATTCCTTGTTGGGAATCTTACGTACAGTAATTTTGCAAGGGATGTGTTATTATCCTCATTTAGATGAGAAGAGTGAAGTGAGCAGGTAGAGATGAATCTGAAATTTAAACTCAGAGTGGTTTGACTCAACACCCATCCTTTCTGTTACCCTTCAGGTTCTATCTCATTGGTTACACAGATGAAATGAGAAACTAAATGTGAACTGAATTGCTTGACATGTACGTTTCTGAAATAAAGTAGCATCTCTGTAAAGACATTTTTGAGTTTTCTAGAAGAAAATGTCCATGGTACCGGGGTGTCTGGGTGACTCAGTCAGTTGAGCATCTGACTCTTGGTTTCGGCTCAAGATCATGATCTCAGGGTCATGAGATCAAGCCCCACATGGGTTCTGTGCTAAGCGTAGAATCTGCTTGAGACTCTCTCTTTCTCTCCCTCCCCTCTGCTCCTCTCCTCCCCCGCAAATAAATACACAAAATCTTCAAAAATAAAAAAGAAAGAAAAGAAAACGTCTATGATAGATGCATATAGAAAATGTTTTGATATCAACTAAATGAGTCTGATGAACAATCCCTCCTTTCCCCACCCCACCCCAGCCTCTTCTGCTGTAAAAGAACTCTACCAGGAAGTGAGTTGGCAAAAACTGTTTTTTTTTAAATTTTCTATTTATTTTTATTTTTATTTTATTTTTTCAGTTCTATCCCCAGTGTAAAGCTGGAAGACCTGGCCACTATTTTTGAAATACCACTTGAAGGGAATGATCAAGTCATTTCTCACTCTCTTCTTTTCAAAGTATTTTAGAGGTGAAGGAAATCTCTGAACTGTTGAAAGGAAATGAAAGTCCCCTGGTACTGGGCATGGATGAACCAGGTCCTTCCCTGAACACGGGCAATAAACATTTAGGTAATGCAATGGATTTGTTTGGCATTCATGCACCTCTGAGCCTGTAGCTGAGCAAATGGGCCCCCCAGCCCTATTATTCCATGTTCAAGGGGGTTGAGTTTTTTTAAAAATGCATGAAATTTTAAAAGAGCTTTCTTTTTTTTCCTGAAGCCTGCTATAGATACTGTTCTCCCTAATGTCTTGTAAATAGCTGATGTTTGATTCCCCTAAATTGCACCAGACTTTTCTCATCCCAGAGCCTTTACAAGGGATTTCCCCCCAGACACATTGAACGCCTTTTCAGAGAGTGATGGATGTATGTATTTCCAGGGAATAACAAATCAGAAGTAAGCAGAGGGAATATACATCTTCTCAAGCCTCAAAGGAAACTGTTAACAGGTGAATTAAAGATACCTGGTTTTGGTAAGCTGACTCATAACCTGTTTGGGGGTTCACTTTGGAGGAAATAGAATGGAAGATTTAAAAGCCAAATTAGCAATTTTTTAAATTTGTCATTTATCATCTTCCTTTAAAAAAAAAATTCTTGGTCTAGGAAAAATATATGGGTGAGACATAATCTTAGGGGTAAAATTTCATACAAGAGTATTAGGTGATTGAGTGAGAAAAGCCCTGGAATGGAATCTTAAGTTGTGTTAGTGATTCAGAGTCATAAAAATCATCCTTAATATTAATACTTATCAAGGGCTTCCTAGAACCCTGACACTGTGCTAAGATCTTTAAAAGCATCCTCTCCCTTAATTCTCCACATAGCCAAAATAATGATGTGTATTCGACAGTGATATCATCTGTATTCATCCACGAGGGAACGGAGACCCAAAGCGGCTTCATACTTTGCCCTCCATTAGCAAGTGGTTGAGACTGGATTTAGACGCACTTTTGTCTACCAGGGAATTGTAGTGTATTTGTCTCCCAGGACTGTCCTAACACACAGCTGAAACAACAGAGATTTATTTTCTTACAGTTCTGGAGGGACCAGGATCAAGGTGCAGGCTGTGTTTCTCTCTCTCCTTGATCTGCAGATGGCCGCCTTCTCACTTTGTCCTCACGTGGCCTTTCCTCTGTGCGTGTGTGTTCCTTGCCTGGCTTCCTATTCCCATAAGGACACCAGCCCTGTTAGATTAGAGCTCCACTCTTATGACCTCATTTAATCTTAATTACCTTCTTAAGGGCCTGATTTCCAAATACAGTCACCCTGGGGATTAGGGCTTCAGTGGGTGAATTTTGGGGGAAGTGTAGACCACTTCAGTCTATAACTAGAGCCAGTGAACATACCCAGTTTCCCCAGCTATTCTGATAATAGGACTTTGATCAAAATCATTATACTTCTCTGGCCCCCAGTCTGTCATGGATTTAAAAAAAAAAGAATCCTTTTTAAAATAGCTTTATTGAGGTATTATTGTTATACTGTAAAACTACACTGATTATTCAGTTTTTGAAGACTTCTCTCATTCTAAAACATGATTAAGAAAGAAATACAGTATAATTCATCAACAAATTCAGACATTATTGGTACAAATTTAAAATGGGGTCATTCTGTGGGCTCCCTGGGTGGCTCAGTTGGTTAAGTATCCGACTCTTGATTTCAACTTGGGTCTTGATCTCAGAGTTGTGAGTTTGACTCCACATTGGGCTCCATGCTGGGCGTGGGGCTTACTTTAAAAAAAATAAGTAAAATAAAATGGGTCCATTCTAAGGGTAATACTTATGAAGATGGGGAAAGTACTGTGACCCCCTTTAGGGCCGTGCCATTACTTCACTCTAATTGTCATCTTCCCGTGGTGTTATTGGCCACACTGTTTTCCACACACAAAAGCATTCAAGTTTTCTTCTTCTTTATGACATTACCCAGCAAACAATTATTGCTTTTTTGATGTGTGCCACTCATTCTTTCTTCAAGCTTAAACTCACCGAATGCTTCTTATGTGTGGGACACTCTCTGAAGGCCATACATTCACTGTATCTGATTTAGTCTTTTTAATAAGCCTATACCATTGTGCGTGTGGGGGAAATTGAACCTTTGGTGCTTAAATAATTGGCCTCAGGTCAGTCAGCTCGAAAGGGTAGAGCTAGTATTTGACTTCAGGTCTGAGGCGCAAGCCTGGATCTTTAGCTTTTAAGCCACTGAGATGAATGGCCTCTTGTGCTCTTGTAAAGACTCTGATGCCTTCACCTGCTCTCATGGCTTCGATTTTTGTTCCTACTGACGGCCTCTTCGGGATATCTATACCTCTCCTTTCCCCTTCCTTCCCCTTCCTGGTTCATTTCATCTTTTACCATGTACACAGTGTGAAAGAGGGAGTTCTGCCTCTGTTTCCCTCCCAAGTTCAATTGCATTGCCTGCTGTAACCTCTCACCGATTAAATAGTGGTAAATGTGGAAACCATTGGCAGATTCATAGGAGAAAGCAGGTTGAGAAGGGCAGTTCCTTTTGGAAGGATGCGGTCTTTTTTTTCCACTGACATTACCTGGACTTTCGTATGCAGTTGCTTTGTGCCTTCCATTATTTTTGATTTCAGCTTACAATTAGAGCTCACAAATTGAATTGCTTTCTCCAAGGAGCTCCTATTTCTCTATTTGGCAAGTAGCACAGCTCCTCCCCGCCATTGCTCAGCTGAAATTAACATGGTTGATTTTGTTTCCTTGTACTGCAAACTCGCCTGATCAGTAGAATCATGACTGCACTTAGTAATTGCTTCCACAGAGTCTGTAGGGATAGTGGGTATAAGCAGTGCTCCGCCTGATGAGGAGAATGGAGGTTCTCCAGGGAGATACACAAGGAGCTTTAGGCAACGATCTTGGGGATTAAAGAGAGCTGTTCCTTTTCGCTTGCACTCAGAAGTCTTGTGGTGTTTACAAAAGCCATGAAGGGCCCTGCTGTTGGAAGTGTCTTCTTTAGAGTCAGGATAAATTCAGAGACTTGGTTATTTATTATGGCTCACAGATGCTGCAGAGGGACCATCTTAACCCTGGATAGTCTCACTCAACCTCAGCTTAGCGCTGATTATATTTATTGGTGAAAATGCAGTACTTAATCAATTCTACAGTACTTCATGTTTCATCCCCAAAAGAGTTGAATTGATTTTAGTTCCACGAATCAGAGGGGGATTACTACACAGGGTGCAAAATGAAAGCCAGTGCAGCCATACAGGGGGGTCGGTGTCAGGTTACTGAAAGTGTTCTGGAATCTAAGCCTTAGATGGTCTGTAATATCCTTTCAACTCCTGTGATTAAGGGTCACCTGCCACTCCCAGCTCTCAGCATTCCCTGTATGGTAGTACCCTATGCCTCTGTAATATTTATGAACCTGATGGTCCCTTAAAACCTTAGTCTGTTTTATGTCTCTATGCCTTTGTACTTCCTCTCAGGTATTTCTGGGAAACCATTTTCTTTGGTCTTCTGCATGGTTGATTACTAGCTACTCTTTAGGATACAACCCAAGCATTACCACCTTTCTGTATATGAACATCTGTCTTGAGGATTGAGTTGGGGGCTCTACTTTTTTACCATGTGTACCTCTACTGTAGTACCTGTCACATTGTTTTGTAAGTGTTGGCTGGCTTATTCTTTTCTCCATGTGTGAGATCCATGACAATGCCCTATTTATTTTGTTAATCATGGGTTGAGGACAAAATAGCCTTGTGAAAAATGTTGTTGAATAGGTGAATGAAACAAAGCAGCCACTAATTTTTTTGTGTGTTTCTATAGAACTATAAAGTTTAAAAGACATTATTTTGATGAGCTTTGAAAATTTCAATAAGACTTTTCTATGCTTTACAGCACCTAATGTACTTTTTTTTTTTTATGTACTTTGAGGAATCCTGTGTACATCTTATGGAGTATTGTCAATGATAACATATATTAGTTTTTAAGAAAGTCAGAAGGTAAGGTACTAAAATTTAAGAGTTAATATAAAGAAATAACCATCACGCAAAACTTATTTCTGTAGAAAAAGAGATTTTGTATTTATAATATCAGATAGAGTGGGTAAGAAAATCTCTGCCACTGGTGAATGGTTGGATGAATCAGAGAGAGCTGCTACCCTTCATCTACAAAGTGGGAAGGTTTTCCTAGTAGTCATGGGCACTCAAGAGACCTCCTTGCCAATAGAGGGCGCTGCTACTCCATAAGCTGTGATGGACCCCCACGGATGAAGACATCAAAAGAATTGGTCTAAATGCATCACAGCTGGCTACTTGAAATTATGATTTATGTTCAGCTGGAGCCCAATTTGAAGAAGTTTTAAGCAAAGGGGAAAATGTCTACCTGCTCACTTTGCAGGCTCCAGTCTTGGTACGTGCTATGTTGCAGCACTTTTAAGGTGAACCGGGGAAACCACTGCCAAGCTCTCGGAGCCTTGTGTAAGAGCCTCCCACGTTGCCCCTGCGTGGTGGATGAGTACCTCTCCCTCTCAAGGAACCCACATTTGCTGAGCGCATTTCTACATTGCTTTCTCTTTCTAATAATTTCAGGCTAGGTCTGCCTACTTGGCCTCTGGCTACAGGAGGAAAGTGAATATAGAATGTACATGATTAAGAGTCTCAGTGAACAGGCTCGTGAATGTCTTTTCTTACAGACCTGGCGCTGAGGCGCTCAAGGACCTCAGCCTTCCTTTCTCGCTTCCTCACTTTTGTTCATGCTGTTCTCTTAGCCTTGACTCCCCTTGCCCCTTTTCTGCCTGCTCCCTCCTCACTGGTCTGGGACAGCAAGCCCGAACACCCACGGAGGATTAAATACTCCATCCTTTGTACTCCCCTGGCTACTTTCTTATAATTATTGTGGCACTTGCTTTATCTTGCCTTATGTCATTATTATCTATTTACGTGTCTCTCTCCCCTGTAAGACTGTAAATACCCCAAGGCAGGAGCTGGGTCTTCCTCATCTCTGTACTTCTCTACTTTTTTGCCAAGTTAAGATGTGTGTTTCTTGGGACTGTACCACGGGCACCCATGGAAATCAGAGTAACAAAATCGTCTCAGCTCTATGGAATTTTTAGAAATCTACTTGTCTACGTGGGTTGATGAAAATAGTGGTTGAACTATGACTAATTTTGTCATGGGCATAGAGGTGGTACTTGAATTTAGGTGATGGTCTTTGTTGACTTTGCAATACAGCGGTACTCTGCTGTTGTACTTATTAATATGCTTTCTTATTATTTCTATATTAATATGCTTTTTCATGAGAAAGTTGTCTTTGGGTGGTGTTAGAAAAGGCAGTGCGGTGACATGCTTTACACCCTATACAGCTCTTGCCAGACACCTTTGACAATTCTTTAATATTTTTTTTCACAGTTACACCTTTTATTCTATGTGACATGACAAGTCACCTGGGCCTCCCTGTTCTTCCCTGACACCATCTTTTCAATGAAGCCATAGCGTCTCATGGTAAATGCGTGATGCCAGACGCCCTGCCAGTCGTTCCTGGAATTGCTTGAGAGAACCTTTGGCTTTCATCATTGTTTCTTACAAACCAAAACCTTGACCACAAAAGTAACGTGTGCTCAGTGTGAAAAACAGGAGCAATTTACAGAAGTACAAATGCGATGAAAAGTGTGATTCTTTTCTTTCATGCGTTCTCCAAATCCTACTCTGACCCCTAGAAAAACACTGCTTTGGTGATTTAGCACTGTTTATACATGTGCACCTGCGCACGCGTGCACACACACACACCCCTCCCATTTTATCTAATGACAGAAAACTAATCAACTCTAGCAAAACTCTTCTTCCAAGTTTAAGTCCTGATAGTTCAGCATCCCTGTGGCTTGTCTAAATGCTGATATTTGAAAGAGAGTCATGGTTTCTGAAGTGGAAACAAACAAACAAACAAACAAAGCAGCTGGACTCTATGGGGTATGTTCACCCTAGAATTTTCTAGGATCATTCTCCCTGGGGCCTGGCTTCTGGGCATCCAGTAAGGTGCTGGCAGTCATATTTGGTCCTTGGCTGGACTGTTTACGTCAATATCTGCTGGTCTATACAAGGGCCCTTCAAGTATATAGACATCCTTCCTCCTGTGCCTTTGAGGAACAATTCTTCAAGATATGGGGAACTAGGTGGGGCTGATTGCCTTCTCACACCCCTGCCCCCATATGGTCATCCCTCTTCAAGCTCCCGCTTTTCTTGATCGAGTGAGAACCTCCTTTGGAAGTGCTCGCCCCAGTACAGAGGGAAAGCAGGCAGCAAGCATCTGCTCTTAAACCCTGTACTTATCAGAGTGTTCGATTTTACCATACCCTTGAAGTTAACCTTGGTGGAGAGAGCGGAGTACAGGGACCTCGGAGGTATGACTGGTTTGTCATATTCTTGTTTTCCTTTCTTGTTCTTCTATGCAGGGAGAGGTGTCCTGCCCACCCACATCTTCTGGGATAGAAAACAAACAAAAGATGATTTTGCAAGTGTTGTATGCATGGATCTGAGCTTTAAAAAACTGAAACATCAGGAATTAGATGTATTTTTCTATCTTTGGTTCTACAGTGATATCTTTACCTTTATAGTAATGGAATACTTGAAGTGGAGTAATGGTGCAAAAAGGAGTTTGGGGGAAAGAAAAGCATACTAATTGCTCACAGAACTGTCCAGACCCATGTAAGATAAATATGCACACATATATAATGTTTTTGTTTTATTTCTGTTGGCTCTTTACATATGTGGGATCATACGTAGCGTATTGTCTGTGAGGTGTTTCTTTTTCTTTAGTGATATGTTACAAACGTATTTTAATTGCTGCATAGTATTTCTTGGTGTATTAGCCTGCTTGGATGGCCATACAAAATCCTTTATTTCCTGTGGTTCAAACCATAGGAATTTACCTCTCACAGCTCTAGAAGCAGGAAGCCCAGACCAAGGCACAGCAGGGTTTGATTTCTTTTTATTTTATTATGTTATGTTAGTCACCATACAGTATATCATTAGTTTTTGATGTAGTATTCCATAATTCACTGTTTGTGTATAATACCCACTGCTCATTATAACACATGCCCTCCTAAATACCCATCACTGGGCTAATCCATTTCCCCACCCACCTCTCCTCTAAAGCTCTAAGTTTGTTTTCTGGAATCCATAGTCTCTCATGGTTCATCTCCCCCTCTGATTTCTCCCTTCATTTTTCCCTTCCTACTCCTCATGTCTTTCGTGCTATACCTATGTTCCACATGTAAGAGAAGCCATATGATAATTGTCCTTTTCTCTGTTTTTTTTTTTCTTTTTTATTTGTTTCTCTTTTTTATTAACATATCATGTATTATTTGTTTCAGGGGTGCAGATCTGTGAATCATCAGTCTTACACAAATCACAGCACTCACTATAGCACATACCCTCCCAATGTCCATCACCCCGCCACCCCATCTCTCCCAACCCTCTGCCCTCTAGCAACCCTGACTTTGTTTCCTGAGATTGAGTCTCTTATGTTTTGTCTCCCTCCCCAGTCCCATCTTATTTCATTTTTCCCTCCTTTCCCCCCACAACCCCCCACTGTTCCTCTCAAATTCCTCATCATCAGAGATTATATGATAATTGTCTTTCTCTGATTGACTTATTTCACTTAGTTCAATACCCTCTAGTTCCAGCCATGTCATTGCAAGTGGCAAGATTTCATCTTTTTGATGGCTGCATAGTATTCCATTGTGTGTGTGTGTGTGTGTGTGTGTGTGTGTGTGTGTACGTACCACATCTTCTTTATCCATTCATCTGTTGATGGACATCTAGGTTCTTTCCATAGTTTGGCTATAGTGGACATTGCTGCTCTAAGGATTTGGGTGTATGTACCCCTTCAGATCACTACATTTGTATTGTTAGGGTAAATACCCAGTAGTACAATGATTGGGTCGTAGGGTAGCTCTATTTTCAACCTTTTGAGGAACCTCCATGACATTTTCCAGAGTGGCTGCACCAGTTTGCATTCCCACTAAAAGTGTAGGAGGATTCCCCCATTCTCTGCATCCTCATCAACCCCTGATAATTGTCTTTTTCTGCTTGACTTATTTCACTTAGCATAATCACCTTCAGTTCCATCCATGTTGATGTAAATGGTGGGTATTCATCCTTTCAATGGCTGAGTAATAGTCCATTGTATATATTGACCACATCTTCTTTATCCATTCATCTGTTGAAGGGAATCTCAGCTTCTTCCACAGGTTGGCTATTGTAGACATTGCTGCTATGAACATTGGGGTGCATATGTCCCTTTCACTACATCTGTATTTCTGGGGAAAATACCTAGTAGTGAAATTGCTGGGTCATAACTTTTTGAGGAACCTGCATACTGTTTTCCAAAGTGGCTGCACCAACTTGCATTCCCACCAACAGTGTAAGAGGGTTCCTCTTTCTGGTGAGCTCCCTCTTCCTGGCTTGCTCGCTGTCACTTAGCCTTTCTTGCATGCACACAGAGAGGGAGCAGCTCTCTGGTATCTCTTCTTATAAGGACATTTAGTCTACTGGATCAGGACCCCACACGACCTCATATAACTTTCATTACCTCCTTATAGACCCTATCTCCAAATACAATCACATTGTATATTAGGCCTTTAATATATAAATTTTGGGGAGACACAGTTCAGTCCATGGCACTTAATGTAGAACATGATAAATGCCTTCTATAGGGTGAACATTAACCATTTATTAAATATGTTTTAATACTGTTTTCTAGTCTTCACTTGGTTAAAAAATTTTGGTAGTTTTCATCACATAAAATTTTTTATATCAAAAAATCTATAATTTTTGATTTGGCAGGGGCATCACAAAGTGTTCTGATAATCCAGTGCTTCCCAAAATTTACACAAGGAGAGACCTCATCATGGCATTAATAACCTTACTTCTCTCCATGCACCCACATTCACAAGGTCCCACACAGGTCCCACCTTGTGGACTATAGCACAAAGCAGAAATGCTTAGAGTGCCTATGACCATAAAAACAATCAGAAAAAAAGCTAATTGAATGTAATTCAGCCTGCTTCCCATATGTAGAAATTGGCAAAAACTCTCTTATGTCTCCTTAAATTGTCATTTTTGAGTTAGTGGCTGTTTTGTGGGTTGTTGAACTGTTCTCATTCAGAATTGCATTTGGAGACTTCAAAAAGGCATCTGGCCCCCTGAGCACCAAGTTCCAGTGGACATATCTGGAGACATCATCTTGTTTCTTTATTTTTCATTTTTTATTATGAAAAAATGAAAACATACAAAATTAGGGAAAATAGTGCAGTGAGCTTTGTGACCTCATGACCCAACCTTGGCTCCTCCCCACCTCTCTCCCCCATTGCCCTGGATTATTTTGAAGCAAGTCCTGGGTGTTGCATCATTTTTTCCATCACTATTTCATCCTGTAGTTGCCCATATTCTGTACTTTGCTGACACTTCCTCTGTGGTGTCATTTAATATGTTCCTCTGCATACCTTGTAAATTGGTAGGTAGTTCTAGAGCAGCAGTTCTCCAAGTGTGGTCTGGGGACACATGGCAGGGTGTCTCTGAGACACTTTCAAGGGACACATGAGATCTAGACTGTTTTTATAGTAATACTGAGATGTAAGTTGCCTTTTAAATTCTCATTCCCTCACAAGTGGACAGTGGAATTTTCCAGAATCTGTGTGATTGGTGGTATCACAACAGATTGGATGCAGAAGCAAGTATGAGAATCAAGTTCTTTTCCATAGAGGCAGACATTAAGAAGACTTACACAAATGTAAAACAATCTAATCTTCTCATTCAGTTGTTTTTGTTTTTGAAAAATAGCTATTTTTTTAATTGGGTTATGTTAGTTACCATACAATAAGTGAGTGCATCATCAGTTTTGTTTTGTTTTGTTTTAAGATTATATTTATTTGACAGAGAGAAAGATCACAAGTAGGCAGAGAGGCAGGCAGAGAGAGAGGGGGAAGAAGGCTCCCTGCTAAATGGAGAGCCTGATGAGGGGCTTGATCCCAGGACCCTGAGATCATGACCTGAGCTGAAGGCAGAGGCTTAATCCACTGAGCCACCCAGGTGCCCCACATCATCAGTTTTTGATGTAGTGTTCCATGATTCATTGTATGCTATTTTTCATAGAAATATGCTATTTATCTTAACATGTGATGGATTTGTTATTGTTATTTTAAAATAAATTAGTAACTATTTTAACATATTTGTGTCTTCTCTCCCAATTACCTATGTTTCAGTTACTTTTTTAATATCAGTATAGAGTCATGAATATTTATTTTATACTTAGGATTACACTCCAATACTATTATTTTATATATTTAGTTGCTCAGAATTTTCTAGCTTTAACTATCGGGAGTCATTTCAGTTGGCTCCAGTGTCCCTTTGACACACCTCCATCAGGTTTTTGTTTTTTTAACTCTTCCTTGTTACACGATTCTTTAGGCTCACATATTTCTTGCCGCAGTTTTGGAGTTAGCCATTTCTCCCAAGAGTTCTGGTTCCTTTTATAGGTGAGTGCCATTAAAAACCACGTTCTGGGTGCTAGGTGTGCTCATTGCTACCCTGGTAGTATTTCTTCTAGATCTCTCAGCTAATGGAGAAAAAAAATACACACACACACACACACACACACATACACACACGTATATGTATGTATACACACATATATGTATATGTGTGTATATGTATATATACACATATATATATATATGTACACACACCTAACATGTGTGTATACATGTAACTCAATATTTCTTCATGTAACCATCTGCACCTCTATTAATCTAAACATGAGTTTATACTGGAGTCTCCAATTCTGTTCTCAAATGGATCATTCTAGTCCTTCCCCCTTGCTTGTCTTACTCTAACACCGAGAAACTTGTCTTCTAACATCCACCATCCACTTACCTAATTGTTCTGTCCAGTATACATGTGTAGCTGTATCAGAATTAACCCACAGTCTTTTGGGAAACAACTTTATCAACTAGAGTACGGTCCATTATGTGCAGTTCCTTTGATGCTTAGTCTTACAGACAACACTTTTCCCCTAGTTCCCTTTAGTGAGGCTTCATATATTTGTAATACAGTTAGATTCTCTTGTCACAGAATGCATTGTTTTGTGGGATCCCCCAACTTCTTAAATGACTTTTGAAAATTTACATACATTAAGCTTCACTTTCTATGCTATAAATTTCTATGAGTTTTGATAAATGGATGGCATCTATCCACCATCACAGTATCATACAAAATAGTTTCACCACTGCAGAAATCCCTTCTGCTTCAGCTCTTCAACTTTTGTCACCTTTTGTTTATCACATAGATAGTTTGGCAAATATTTTCTCCAAGCTTATGGACTGTCTTTTGTTTTTTTTTTTTAACGATGTCTTTCACAGAGCAGAAATTTTAACTGTAATAAAGTCTAAGTTATCAGTCTTTTCTTTCATGGATTATACTTTTGGTGTTGTATCTAAAAACTCCTTGCCAAACCTAAGATCACATCAAATTTCTCCTGTTTCTTCTGAAAGTTTTATAATACTGCATTTCATATATAGGTCTGTGATCCATTTTGAGTTAATTTTTTTGTAAGACGTGGAAGGGCTGAGTGTAGATTCAGATTTTTGTATCTGCACATCCAGTTGTTCTAGCATCTTTGTTGAAAAGACTACCTTTGTCCTTTTCTCTTTTATCAGATACCAGTTGGCTATATTTGTGTGTGTCTATTTCTGGGCTTTCTATTATGTTCCATTGATCTGCATGTCAATACTGTGCTGTCTTGATTATGATAGCTTAATAGTAAGTCTTGAAATTGGGTAGTGTCAGTCTTCCACCTTTGTTCTTCTTCAGTATTGTGTTAGATATTCTGTCTCATTTGCCTTTCCATTAAACTTTAGAATCAAAATAACTTTCTATTTTGAGATTATGTTTTATAATATAAAAAATTGTAAAACATTCATGTGATTCAAAAGTCAAATCTAGAAAAACCCACTTTTGTCCCCTCCATTCTTTTTGTTCCTTGCCCTACTAGATGTATTTAAACACACACACACACACACACACACACGTGTGTAAGTTTATATCTTGTATATATACGTGTGTGGGTGTTCATGCCAGTGTCTGTTTCCTCATTACTTTGTTAATAACCTTTTCAAACTTATGGATTTTTTTCCAATTTGAGAGGTGAGAAACAGGATCTCAGTATAGTTGTAATTCACATCTATCTTATGACTGAGATTGAACATCTTTTCAAATGTTTAAAAGCCATTTGCATTTTATTTTTTGTGAATTCTCTGTTCATAGCTCTGTTCATTTTTCTATGTTGATGGTCTTGCTCTTTTTATTTTCTAAGGTCTTTATTTATTAGTAATGTCAACCATTTGTCAGTCAGGCAGATTGCAAATATTTTTTTCACAGTGTGTCACTTCTGAAAGTTTATCTTGAAGCTTATAGCAAGCACAATTTTTTTTTTCATTCCATAAATCCTGTGGGAAAACTATCCCTTTGTCATTTTAAAATAGTCATGTTTAGTCTATGTGGTTTAGTATGTGATTACCCTTTTTTTCTCCACAAAGGTCAGGGGGAAGAAAGGAAACCCAGAGGTGGTTACATGATTTCTGTCCTACTCCTTCACCCAGACCTGGCCAATTAGGTAGCACATCCTTCTAGACAGAGTGATTTTTCTGACAATGGAGTGGGGCATGGTCCCACTGAGATGATAGGAATCCTTTTGGGGTAAGTAACATGCTGTTGGGAAGGCCTCCCTGACTTCATCATCATGAGTCTGGGCTGCTAAGAAAAATGTCTTCTTTCTCTTTGAAAGAGTCAGCCTAAAAATGAGGCCAAAATAGAGGAAGGAAGAGAAGAGAGACAGGTAAAGAAAGAGAGAAAGATGCCTGAAGATAATTTTTGAACATTTGGATCTAACTGAACCTCCATTTCAACCATTTCATTGTATGAGCCAGAGAATTACAAATTTCGCTTAAACTAGTTTGAATTTGTTTTTTTCTTAGTAACTAAAATCTGACCCACTAAGACAAAGTTGCTGGTTTTCAAAGGATGCTTGTTGTTATCTTGATGCTCAGTAATACTGGTTCAGATAAGCAATTGTATAATCATGGAAAGTAACTGACACGTAGAATGTTATTAAAATTAGCATGGCATCACAGAAAGTCTTCCAATTAATGGGTAAAAGTGTCTAATTATGTTTGTCATTAATTCAGCTTTTTGGTAACTATGAAAGTAAAACAAAAACAAAATAGAAATCTCCAAACCACTTGCCTGTTCTTCTGTAAAAATGATTAATTATGAATATCAGGGCATCATTTATCTTCTTCTACTTCTGCTAACACTTTGATTGTAATGATATCTGATCAGTTGTTATGTGAATCTTTTCTCCAAACTGATTCCAGATTTATAAACTCCCTGTAAAAGCTTCCAGTTTCCCAGGGTCCATATTCTTTGTAGTCACCTTGAAAGCTATGTCTTTATCACTTGTTCCAAATTTCAAATGATCAACTTCTATCCTTGAGAATAGGTCTGGTTAAAGAGAGATGTTTGTACAAAGATAGTGTGTCTTATATGAGGATTATGTTTGAAAGTCTACACATAAGGTGAAAAACACATATGCTCATAATTGACCTTGAAAAACAAATAAGAAGTTTCCATTTGGAACACAACAAATAGCCTCTCAAAGAGTTGGGCACAGCCATTTTTTCCTTTAGTTTTGCATCAGGTGGCCATTCCTTTGATTAGATAAAATACTTGGTGTTGGCCTAAGCGGTATGTTTCAGGAAAAATTCATATCTTTAAATACTAGACTAGCACTTACGCTGAGGTAACAGCAAATTTGTGTTTTCCAAATCATGTGTACACTAGGGGTATATGCTCATTGAGTCAGTCAGCAGGCAGAATCTTCCATTTTGAAATTGTTGTCTTTCTCTCTCTCAAGTGTGTACATTTCAAGTCTCAAATTTATATAGGTAAGTCTCATGGATTAAATGGCTATGAGTCCCCCCACAGTCCAAATCATATGTTGAACCCCTGGCCCCCAAAGGCTTGATATTTGGAAGTAGGCCCTCTTGAAAGTAATTGGGGTTCAATGAGTTCATGAGGGGGAAGGCCTTATGATGGGATTAGTGGTTTTCGAGGAAGAAAGGGAGATCCCTCCCTATATGTACACTGAGGAAAGGCCATGTGAGCACACAGTGAGAAGCTCACTGCCTGCAAAGCAGGAAGAAAGCTCTTGCCAGAAGCCAATGATGTTTGCACCCTGATCTCAGACTTCCATGACCCAGAATTGTGAAAAATATATTACTGTTGTTTAACCCCCCCACCCTAGTCTATAGTATTTTTTTTTTAATGACAGTTCAAGCTAAGACAAGTGGTATGAGTTAGTTGAACTGGGTGACTCATTCCTTCTACCCAAGGCAAGGCCAAATTGAACAGAAGTGGTGACTTCTGATTCAAGGCAAGACAGTCTGATTCTCTTGCCTATAAATACAGATCTGGGAGTTTAGTAGGTGGACACTGACCAGGGGTGCTACAGCTAGGACATGATGTGGCCCCAAGGTTTGCCTGTACCTTTGACTCTCAGTGGCTTCCCAGTCCTTTGTGCCAGTCTCACAAAACACAAAAGCATTTCTTCCCTTGACTTAGTTCCCCTGGAGAACTGTATATTCTTCTGATAAATCCTGAACCTCCTGTCTCTTCCCACATACATAGCTTGGCTCCAGGTAACTTGAAGTGAGTTTCTGTTGTGTAACAAAAGTCCTTGATTTATGGAATGCTGCACTTGGAATAAACACAACTGATTGTTATTAGAGTGGTATGAATACCTTCTAGTAGGACTGATATTTTGAAAATCAACATTAATTTCCTCTGCGATGTTGAATAAAAGGCAGTATTTTGAATCAAAAACACAGTCCGCTCATGGAGGCCTTGTGTGTTGATCCTGAGTTTGTATTTCCCTTGACTTTACAGTCCTTCTTTGCACAGAGCCCTGCCCCTTCAACTGGCTATGGCAGCTTCCCACTTTTCTGGATTTCTAAAATCTTGTATGTTTTAACAAAAATTATGTTGCCCTGTATTTCCCTTCTTCGTTGTAAATTCTCCATTTTCCTTAATTAGGTTCTTCCTACACTTAGTGCATAAAAGCTAATCTTAAGCAAGTTCGTTAATTGCCAGAGGGTGTTGCTAAGACTTCATGTGTAGTTTTATTTTTATAAACAAGGCTGTTTATAACATATTAGAAGAAAGTTATGACTCAGGAATCCTGGAAAGAGGCATAATTCATTAATAGAAGTCTTCTTATAATGGCACAGGGAAAGAGTAGATGGTACGGTAGATGTAAACGAAAGACAGCAATAACCTCTTAGCACTATCATTTAGTCACTTCTTAATTGCTTCTTACCAAACTTGATCGGGGAATTTTCTCGGTGCTACCATTATCACATTGTTAACAGAACATAAGGAGATGCGGGTGCCTGGGTGGCTCAGTTATTAAGTGTCTGCCTCAGGCTCAGGTCATGATCCCAGTGTCCTGGGAAGGAGCCCGGCAACGGGCTCCCTGTTTCGTGGGAAGCCTGCTTCTCCCTTTCCCACTCCCCCTGCTTATTATGTTCCCTTTCTCACTGTCTCTCTCTCTCTCTGTGAAATAAGTAAAATCTTAAAAAAAAAAAAAAAGAACATAAGGAGGTAAAGGACAGTGATTTACCCAGGTTCGCCTGCCCAGTTGAAAACGGCATCATAAGGAGGAGGTTTTTGTATCATAAGAGTATTTTAGGAATGGTCATCCAATCCGTGCTGCTTGATAGCTCGGTGACATTAGTTATTTCAGACACAGAATGTTTCCATCATCTTATTTTGAAAATGTACTAACTTCCCTTGGCCTCAGTGAGATAATATATATGAAGCACTTTGGCATGGTCATTTTTCAGTCTTAACAGCTGTTACCAAATTCTAATCCACAAATTGCCCATCCCTGCTGCCTTCCACATTGTCTCAGTGGCTGAGTAGTTTGATCATTATAGTAGAAAGTTACGGGATACGTGCCACCTTCTAAGTGGACTTTGAAGAAAAATTAAGGGGTCAAGTTGTAAGGCCCATAGCTGGTTTTACACATTACCTTCCCTTCTATTTCATTTTGCCCAAATGAGGCTTCAATAGTGAACAATTTTGTTATAACCCCTTTCTCCATAAATGTGTAACCTTTCCACCCCACTTAACTTCCCACTGAAAAACAGAGCTCAGAAATATTTCATGGATGTACTCATTGTAGTGATGAGATGAGAGATTTCTAGGAAGACCAAATGGCTTTTTGTGTTTCATCCAGCCTCCCAGGCAGTGGAGACCCAGAGTCCCTGGCAAAGCTAATTCACTATCCAGAAACCCATTTTTTTTTTTTTTTTTTTTTTTTTTGCAAACCCAGGGTTCACAGTGGACCAGGAAAGACTCCTATAGGAATTATGCTGACTCTTCAGGACATTGCGGTCTCTTTTCTATCTTTGACGTTCTCCCGTCTGGAGTCCTCACTTTTCATTTTTCTTTCTGGTGATTTTTTATTTTCATTCCAGTATAGCTAACATACAGTATATATTAGTTTCAGGTGTACATAGAGTGATTCAACAATTCTTTATAGTACTCAGTGCTCAACATGATAAGGGTATCCTTAATCCCTTTCACCTACTTCCTCTAACTCCCCCACCCCATCCCACCTCCCCTCTGGTAGCCATCAGTTTGTTCTCTATGGTTAAGAGACTGTTTTTTGGTTTCTTTCTCTTTGTTTGTTTGTGTTGCTTCTTAAATTCCACATTTAAGTGAAATCATATGGTATTTGTCTTTCTCTGACTTACTCTACTCATTATTATACTCTTTAGCTCTAACCATGTTGTTCCAAATGGCAAGATTTCATCTTTTTTATGGCTGATTAGTATTCCGTTGAGTATATACTCCACTTCTTTATCCATTCATCTGTCAATGGATACTTGGGAATGCTTCTAAATAAATTTGGCAATTATGTAAATGATGCTGCCTTAAACATAGGGGTACATGTATCTTTTCAAATTAGTGTTTTCATATTCTTTGGGTAAATATCCAATGGATCACATGGTAGTTCTATTTTTCATGTTTTGAGGAACCTCCATACTGTTTTCCACAGCGGCTTCACCAATTTGCATTCCCACAAACAGTGCATCAGAGTTCTTTTTCTCCACATCCTCACCAACACTTGTTTCTGTTTTTGACTTTAGCCATTCTGACAAGTGTGAGGTCATATCTCACGGTGGTTTTGATTTGCATTTCCCCAATGATGAGTGATGTTGAGCATATTTTCATGTGTCTTTTGGCCCTCTGTCTTCTTTGGAGAAATGTCTGTTCGTTTCTTCTGCCCATTTTTTAATTGGATTCTATGTTTTTCAGGTGTTGGTTTGTGTAAGTTCTTTATATGTTTTGGATACTAATCCTTCATTGGATATATCATTTGCAGATATCTTCTCCTGTTCTGTAGGTTGCCTTTTAGTTTTGCTGATTGTTTCCTTTGCTGTGCAGAAACTTTATTTTGATATCTCTTCCCCTCTCCTGGCAGCTCTGGGTTGGCACATGAGTATGGGGCCAATTTAATGCTTCCTCCTTGTCTGTGTGGTCTTTAATTTTTTTTTTCATCAGTGTTTTATAGTTTTCAGAGTGCAGGTCTTTCATCTCTTTGGTTGGGTTTATTCCTAAGTATCTTATTATTTTCGGTGTAATTGGAAATGGGATTGTTTTCTTAATATCTCTTTCTGTGACTTCATTATTGGCGTATAGAAATACAACAGATTTCTGTACATTGATTATTATATCTTGCATCATATCATTTGCAAGTAGTGAAAATTTTACTTCTTTGTTACTAATTTGGATGTCTTTTATTTTTTGTTGTTGTCTGATTGCTGTGGCAAGGACTTCTAGTACTAAGTTGAATAAAAGTTGTGAGAGTGGACATCTTTGTCTTATTTCTGATCTTAGGGGAAAAGCTGTCAGTTTTTCCCCATTGAGTATGATATTAGCTGTGGGTTTTTCATATCTGGCCCTTATTATGTGTGGTACATTCTCTCTAAACCTACTTTGCTGAGGGCTATTATGAATGGATGTTGTACTTCATCAAATGCTTTTTCTGCATCTATTGAAATGATCATATGGTTTTTAATCTTTTCTGTTGTTGATGTAATGTATCACAATTGATTGATTTGTGAATATCAAACTCCCTTGCATCCTGGGAATAAATTCTACTTGATAACAGAAAATGATTTTTTAAAGGTATTATTGGATTTGGTTTGCTAATAATCTATTTATTTATTTATTTGAGAGAGAAAGAGAGAGAGTTCAAGCTGCAGGGAGGGAAGGAGGGAGAAGGAGAGAGAATATCAAGCAGACTCTGTGCTAAGCATGGAGCCCAGTACCAGGCTCTATCACATGACCCTGAGATCTTGACCTGGTTTGAAATCAAGAGTCAGACACTTAACTGACTGAATCCAGGTCTCCCAATGTGCTAATATTTTGTTGAGGATTTTTGCATCTATGTTCATCAGAGATACTAGCCTGTGGTTCACTTTTTTAGTGGTTTCTTTATCAGGTTTTGGTATCAGGGTAATGCTGGTGTTATAGAATGAATTTGGAAGTTTTCCTTCCTCTTCTATTTTTTGGAGTACTTTGAGAAAAATAGGTATTAACTCTTCTTTCAGTGTTTGGTAGAATTCACCTATGATGAAGCCATGTGGTCCTAGACTTTTGTTTTTTGGGAGTTATTTTATTACTGATTTGATTTCATTGCTGGTAATTAGTCTGTTCAGATTTTTCTGTTTCTTCCTGATTCGATTTTGGGAGATTATATATTTCTAGGAATTTACCCATTTCTTTGGATTCCTCATGTTTCTTGGCCTCTTGGCCACATGCTTTGGTCTGTATAGGTTTGCCTTTTTTTTTTTTTTAATTTCACATATAAACCTGAGAAGAATGGAACAGGTATCCTGTTTAGCAAAGCAATTAGCTCTGTGGCCTCCCATGGAAGATAATGCCTGTGTGTATAACAAGTATTCTGAGCATCATCTCCAGCAGGAAGTGGTAACTAGAACCTTGAAACCTCTCTTAGGAATTTTATTGGTGATTACTTCTGGTGACTTGAGGAAATCAGAGTATTTTTCATAAAGATAAGAATTTGGTGATACTAATTTTATTATAATTTCAAATACAATTAGAGTATATACTAGCTCACCGATCTCTTTGCCCAGATACACCATTCAGTCTAAGAATATGAAATCAGCCACTTTGTAGTGGTTTCCTTTAGATTTTTAATGATATAGATTATTTAAAGTGAGTAAAATTCCAAAATGAAGGGCACACTCTTGAACACTCTGAATCCCTTATGTGTTTGTGCTAACAGATACACTTAAAAATTGGGTGGAGGCTTTTTCACCTATTTCTTCTTTCTGTTTCCCCCATTGTCATCACTTGTGGTTAGCACAGGACTTTTATCCATGTTGTTATGTTCTGATTCCCTGTAAAACTTGAAGGTGATTTTTAAAAGTCACTTATCTGATTCACCAAAGAGATTTCTCTTTGGTTCTAAGAATTTATACTCACTTTGGCCACAAACCCATGACTGCCATCTCATTGTGCCCCCCCCTTTTTTTTTTAATCTCTAAGAGAATTGGCTCAGAATCTCTGCACAATACAGAGTAAAGAGATGTGGGAAATAATATTTTTCTTATAATGCTACTGCCTGCTTACATATATTTGATTTCTTCTAGGACACCATTATGTGGACCTTGCCTCTTTTTGTTTTGTTTTCTTTTTTGTTTAACATTCAACCTCTCCTTGAGCTGCTGGTAACTAAGTTTGATTTTTTTGTTCAAAAAGAATTCCATTGTTTTCAGTCATCTTTGTAGATGTGATTATTCAAAAGCATATATTTGAAAATATGGCGCGTGTAAAATTATGGAGCCATGAAATGGTCATATTTACTTTATTTGTACTATTGTTAATGAGAACAGCAACTATCCTTCCGTGAGTGTTTGCCATCTCCCAATGTCTGGGCCAGGTGTTTGCTCTGTGTCTTTGGATGTGTATGCATGTGTCTGCAAGTGTGTGTGTGTGTGTTTGTGTGTGCGAATGAAATCTCACCTAATTTTTAGAAAAGATATATGAAGCTGGGTGTAATTATTATTTCCTTTTGACAGATGAGGAAACAACATTCAGAGTGGTTAAATAGCTTACCCAGTGTCACATACCTAGTACACAGTGGACTCAGGACTCAAAATCATGTTTGTCAGACAATAAGGTCTTACTTTTGATGACAGCATGCTGCCCTATTGATGCTTTGTATTTTGCCTCAAGGCCCAGTAATTCGGGAATAGGCTTGGGTCACTGTAGTGGTTGAAAGATGCTGTCAGTTCTTTGACACTCTTCCTATTGAGGGATGGATCTCTTTCCTCTTCCCTCCACCTTGGACTTGCTTGCAATTTCATTGACAAGTGCAGTGGAAGTGAGGCTATGGTAGTTCTGGCCTTACCTTTAAAAGGACTGGCATGTTCTACTTTGACCTCCAGGAGTTCTGATCCAGCTTTAGAGATTCAATACCCTGAGGCCTCCTTGCTGTAATGAAACTCAAGCTACATCAGTGGAAAGACCATATGATCAGAGTAGCTGCACGGTCAGTCCTCACTTGTTCCAGACCCTCGCAAAACCATTTTAGCTCAGATCCCAAACTTGATGGAGCAGAAATGAGCTTATTCCTTCTATCCTCTGTCCTAATTCTTGACCAGTAGAATCATGAAATATGATAATAATAATTTTATCAAGCCATTAAATTTTGGAGTAGATTGTAATGGAAGAATAGATAAACAGACACCCGCCCCCTCTATGTATGGTACAGTCTTTAAAAGCAGGAATGCTGTCTCATTCATCTTTATACACCCAGTTCCTAGTACAGTATCATTCATGTACTTGCAGCTCAGTTAATTTTAGTTGATTAAAGGAACAAATGAATAGATGGAATGAAGTTACAAGGAAGACAAGTACCCCAGTATCATGCAGCTTGTGTTCTAGATAGTGTGGGGGGAGACAGATAACAAGCAAAGAAATACTCTTAAGGTGGAGTGAGTGCTATGAAGGAAAATAAGGTAGGGTCAGAGGACACTTGCGCAGAGACCGAATGGGTCATATAATAGTACCTGTGTGTCACCTGGATAGTGGCTTTGGGGCAAAACCCCCAAAATTTAGCATCTCTGTTATCACATCTCAGGGCCTGAAAAGGGGATGGTGCCAGAACGAAAAGGAAGTCTGGATGGAAAAAGCATGGGTTAGGACGAGCTCAACAAAATCACTCTGCGAACATGTGCGATCTCACACTTCCACACCCTTGCAAATGTAGTACTTTGCATGGAATGTTCTTAGCTGCTGAAAGCCTCTCATCTTTATCTGGTCAAGTTCAATGTTCCATTCTCAGCCACATAAATTTCTTCCTCCGCTGCCTTATAGATGTTTGTTTTGACAGCACCTTTCTCTAGTGCTTGCTTATCCCTCTATTAAAAAAGCTGTTTATGTGGCATTTTCCTCAGCTGTTTGAGAAATCAGTGAGAGTAAGGGATGTGTGTCCTACCTTCATCTCCATGGTGGCACTTTCTACAGTGTTTTGCTATAGCAGATGCTTAATATGCTTTTCAAAGTGAGAAACAGAGGAAAGAAATAGGAAAGGAAGAAACCATGCCTCCTTAACTTTATGTAAGGTCTGGTCATCGGATGTATTCAATAAATAATTGATGAATGAATGAGTGTGTGAATGAATTAATTAGTGCATAGCTAACGTAGCACCATTTTCAATTAGTTTTCATCATGAACAAGTTCGCTTTTGTCATAAGATCTCCCTTATTAAATTCTTAGTGGCAAACAGATTTCTGCAAGTAGTATTTTTATAATGGATTAAAAAGACCAGATCACCCAGTGATGTAAACAATGGTCATCAGATCATATCCTCAAGTTTTGTACACTTAATTTAATTAATGTTGTCATGGAAATCAGATCTTTCCAGTGTGAAAGTTGCTCCTGGGAAGTAACATGAATTTTGAGAAGCTCATGTTTGTTTCCCCCCTACCCATTCACATATCCACCATCAGGCCATAACCTATAGGTATTTAAGCCCACTAACTAAAATACTGCTAAACAGAAAATGCTAATTTTTAATACTGAAAGTGCCCAGTCTATATCTAGGAAACACCTGATGGGGTGAGATGTCTTATGTGAGAGATCTTATCTGTCAGTCGTATTAGATACAATCCCAGGAAAGATTTTCAGAAATACATATTCATCACATGTGCCTGTGGTCTCTTTACAGGTCATGGCTGTACTTAAAAGTTTGCTTTCTCCCATAAGTTTCTAGAAAGTTGTTGATTAATCAGGAGAACATAATGGCATTAACTGTGCAATTCTTATTTGAGTAGCTCTTTGGATTATACAGGGGTAGAGTATGGTAAAAAGGCATCAAATATGTTGCTTTTGCATTAATATAGACATGGATTTTGTTTGTATCATTCCATTATATCACACAACACAGAATAGCTTAGATATGTTAATAGATACCCCAAGTGCCACCTCTCCCTTTTGAGTACCATTAACTGGCTGAAGTACAAATTTAGTGGAGGTACAAAGCTAATGTCTGATTCTGTGGAAGAAAATGACCTTGAATGAATTGACAGAGTTAAAAAAATTAATGATTCTGATTCAATACATTTGAAGAATTAAGCCAGAAACTTTAAACTGGGACATTAGAATGAATGACCGTATCATTTGCTATATAAATATCAGGAACCGAATGCTTGTTATTTGCTGTTTGTTTAATTGGTTGGTTTCTGGCTATAAAGAGAATATTGGGATCACTCTAATTGATTAAGTACCTTGTTTCCCCATATTCTTTAATTTTGGATTCAAGGCTTGTATGTAATCCATTTGATGGTTTTATTTGCTTTTTTTCTGTTGTGCAACTTTGCTGACTAGGAATTGGTTTACTCTTTCATGTCTGAAGGCTCTGATAAATTGAGGAGCTTGGGCAGACAGCTCTTTTATCCAAGAGTCCTTACTGGGCTGGTGATATTGCTGAAACCTGCCTTGACTTAAGAGCCTGCAGGGAGGAAGAAACAAGGAAAAATTTTTTGCAGTGACCTCAAGAAACACACACACACACGCACACACACACACAGAATTCACTCATGTGGCAGCCTGTGCCAAAATAAAAGGATGAGAGTAGGCCTGTTCTGCTTTGGCTGATGAAAGGATGGTGAATTGATAAAATGATCAAAAGTGACATTGCAGGCCAACTAAGAAATATCAAAGGAGACTGTACTGCCGATCAGTCATGGGACTCAAGTCCACTGGGGCGCAGCTCCACAAACGTTTGCTGAGTGATTACAGAGAAACCATAGTGGATGGTGTGGAAGGCCCAGCGATAACACGTGCTAGGTTTGTCTGTCCCTTGCTGTTCTTGGGTATTCTCTTAACTTTGCCCTTGACCTTGTCCTTCTCATTCCCTTTGTGTGGTTGTCACCACATTCTAAGGGATACAAAGTTGCGTGAGACACAATTCCTGCCTTCAAGGAAGTCTCAATCTGTTGGAAGAGATGGAAGTAGAACTGGAAATATTTATCTGTATGTTTTGTTTTGCTTGAAAGCAGATTCTGATAAAATCGCAGGAAATCAGTGGGGTGTGGAGGCCTTGTTACATTAATAAACGAGCTGTGATTTTTATTATTGTCAGAGGATATATATTGTATCTGATTTCTTCTATTTTTAGACTGCCAGTTAATTAGAAGCTTTACTAATTACAGTTCCAAGCAGCTGGTATCTTTCTCTTTCTGAGAAATTCATTTTCCATCCCATCTTTTGCCTGTGTTAGTCACACATATCAACTTAAGGCTTTGACTTACAAATCTGACATGAATATGGCAAAACACACTGTGTTCTTTGGGATTAATCTGTAATATTTTCAAGATCCACATCAATTGAATGATCTGAACTTATGAAAAGACTGTATTTTCCAGCTTTCCAGAGGAACACAGTATCTGGGGAGTTGATTGTGTTCTTGGATGAAAGAGAAAGGAGTTTGTTGTGGGGATAAAGCAAAGGCGGTTTCAACTGTGAGCTGATATTTTTTTCTTTTTTGTTATTTTTCTGGCTGCTTTGAGAAATTCATCATTAGAGGGTCCAGCAGTGCCTTTGGTCTTTCATATGACAGAAACCTCAGCCAGTGGAGGAAACCGATGTTAATGACCCATGCTAATGGTCAGTGGTGTCCTCAGCTAGTTTGGAGGTTCTGCCTTGGCAGCCTACCTGCATGTCGGTGAAAAGTGGCCCCAGTGGTACTGTTGCAAAAGCACAATTCCTTATGAAGTGTTACCCCTTTGCCTAAAAGGTTCTTCCCTACATATTGTACATGAATAAATCATTCTGGCTACGTGGACCTCTACTAATCTTGCCTGCCTAGAATCCATCCCTCCTTCTGGTACCACCATTTTGCTTTTCTTTGGAGAGCCACTTCTTCCATCCTCAGTGCCAGTCAGTGGGAAATAGCTTCACATGGTGTTGCACTGAATGGCATCTTGACACAGACTTCTTGGGTTTGTATCCTAGCTCCATCAACACTGTCCCTTACCATCCTGTCCACATGCCCGTCATCTGTTGTGACCACACTTATGTGTTCTTATCCATCTGCCTGTATTGCCTCTCAATTGTCTAAGAATCTTGGGTGTTCTTTCAGTTGCCATTTTCATTTGGGCAACCTCAGCTTCTCCCCCAGAGCCAGGATCGTGAGAGGAGCTCAGAGGACTAAATGAGAGAGCCCCTGTCCTGGATAATGATGGGACGTGCAGTAGAGCACGTTGACATTGTTCATGCTCCATCTAGACTCTTCAAAGTTCAGTGAAAAAATATTTTCATGGTTTGATGTTTAAAGAACCAGGTCTGCTTCCACCTAAAAATAATCCCATTATTTCTCGAGCTTCTTTTTCCCAGCAATATGTTTTCTCCAAACATGCTATCACTTAGCATTCAGATCATTGAACAAATGCAGTGCTTCAGGTCGTCCAACCCTTTGGAGATTGTTAATGGACTCAAAGCTGTGCCAATGATGGCCTTATTATTAGTTGAAAGTTTTTGTTTGGTGTGGATTGGTCTTTTTGACAAGTTGAAGACTTGCGAACTCATGTGCCTCCTGTTTTTTGGCATGTATTTGTGATGGGGACTTCTTGAAGGTATTAGCAGAACTTCTATCACAATTACTCTGTTGTAAATGAGATTATTATAAAGAAGCATTTTCCCCTCCCCAATTAAGGATTAATTGTCAAAGACAAAGGAGAATGGACCAAATTGGGATGTGAATTTTTCCTGTTAAAATATAGTTCACTGAAAGCTGTACTGGTCAAATGCATGAATGTTATCTTTGGGGAAGAAGAGAAGTGAAGGAGAGAAGAATTTAGAAAAATTACAATTCACCCTTTCACTGTGGTAGGATAATAAATTTTCTGCACACTTCTTTTCATTGTTGTTCATTGGCCTTAATGTGCCGATGTGTTCCATCCCAGATGCTAAATCACAGCTCAGTGCATTTTTAAGTGCTGGAGGCAGGGTTGTCTGGGTGATAGGGGAAAAGTCCCATTTCATAGGGTCTGGATCTTGATATCAAAATGACAGTTTTCGTCTCACTGGTATTTACGTTTTATATGAATTGACAGATGCTTTTAGTAATTCTTCTCTGACTTGAGTCAGTTGATTTCATTTTGGGTTTCAGTATGCTAAATGTCCAAACCTTAAGATGGGAACAATTCCAGTTATAGTGTAATGGATAGAAACATCAAGGAAATGAAAACAGTTTTAGTACTGTTATTTAAGGGTTTATTATTAGCATGCATTAACATATATTTAGTAAATTGAAAACTCAGTGTGCTTACATGCTTGGATCTCATCTTATTTAGCTTGTTTAGAGAAGAAAATGTGTTTTGAGCTCTTTAGTCTTGCTACGACTGTGCTGTAACAAAGCGATTTTAGTAGAAAAAATGGATTTGGATCACAGTTTCTTGTTGAGTTTGGTGGAATTTGTTGGTTAGGAAAAAAATTGCCTTGCTAAAAATGTGTTTGCTTCTCTGCTTACAAGTTCTAATCTTGGTTCTGATATTTGAATAATTGTCAACAAGCCTCTTTACCTTCCAATAGTTGGGAGTAAAAACATTCATTCTCAATTTTTATTTTGTTCTTGTACCTTTAAAACTTGATTAAAAGTTGGCAGGTTGCTCAGAGTTCTAAGTGAATAGACATTGTCATTAGCTCTTTGATAATGTTCTCTGTGTTCTATAAACCGAGTAATCAGGTTTAGCTTGTACTTGTTATGTTCAAGTTCCCAGAGGGTTTACTAATGAAAACAAAAAGGCAATACATGTTGTTGCAATAAACCATCATTTTGCTTAAAATAATTTGAAAATGAAAATTTTAGCCCCATGTGCCATAGCTTCGACCTTAGAATCTCTGGGTTCCTCTCTGTCATCATTTTAGCTATTGAAAGTCAGGGTGAATTAACCAAGGTCATGTCTATACCAACATTTTAATTACCTGGCTTTGTTGATGGCTTGTTGAAATTGCTTTCATCTGGCAGCTGGAAGCACAACAAATTTATGGTAGGGAGTGCTACTCAGGATTTAAGGCTTCTTGATGTGTACTTCTTGTCATAGGAAGCCCCCCCTTTTTTAACATTTAAAAAGTATACTGTATTTTATGATTCAGAGAAACACTTGCATATTAGGAGTGTTTATTGCTTAGAGACTCTGGTGATTTATGGCAGTATAATACAAACTCTAAATCAGGATTCCTTCAGTTTAGGCACAGCCTCAGGAGTGGGGGCTCCTTGTATTGTAGGATGTTGGGGAGCATCTCTGGCCTTCAGTCACCAGATGCTGGTAGCATAGTCCCCGCCCTCACTTCTGAGAATAAAATATTACCAGACATAGCCAAATGTCCTCTGGGGAGATGAGAAAATAATCACCCTAGATGGAGAACCATAGCTAAAAATTACAATTTTATCCAGATTTTATGTTACCATTTCATTCCATTTTTTGTTACCCCTTTGGTATGTTTTTATATAGAGAGTTAAGATTTTTATACTTTTCTCCTAAGAAATGATTCTCTTTCTTAGGTTAAAAAAAAATTAGTTTTTGGGGCGCCTGGGTGGCTCAGTGGGTTAAGCCACTGCCTTTGGCTCAGGTCATGATCTCAGGGTCCTGGGATCGAGCCCCGCATCGGGCTCTCTGCTCAGCAGGAAGCCTGCTTCCTCCTCTCTCTCTGCCTGCTTGTGATCTCTCTCTGTCAAATAAATAAATAAAAAATCCTTTAAAAAAATTAGTTTTAATTTCTACTGATACTTCACCTTGGAGTATAGCTCTTATATTTTATTTAAGTTGTTTTGATTACAGGTAGATTATACAGATTCAAGTTTTTAGAAAGAATTTTTTAGCTGTTAAGAACAAAACAAATTATTCCTCTATGGTGAAAACTTCTGTCTAGTACATTTGGTAATATTTGAATCAAAACCCAGAATAAAAATGCTCAAGTGAGGACCTTCCCATATTGATGTACCCTTATCTCTGAATGTGAATAGCATGCTTCATACAAAATTCATGACTTTAAATACAGTAATAATATAAATTATTATAATGTTGGCCGGTAGTCATCAAGGATTGATTGCGCTGGGCACTGTAACAGAGTTTTACTTACACTGAGTCATTTAATGCTTGTTTAAGTACCTGGAGGCCAGTATTACTGTTGTTTGTCATTATTTTATGTGGAGAGAATAAAGAAATTTTAGAAAAGTTTATAGTCATTTACCCAGGGTCAATTCTTGGTCACGGTAGGCACTACGACTTGAACCAAGGGTTTCTGATTTTCAAAGATCCTGCTCTGAATTTCTGTGGTGTTCTGCCCGCCACTTTCTTTTTACAGCCGCATCTCCTCAGGCTAACCGTCGTAAAACGTTCCAGACCCTCATTGACTGCCACTCTCTGTTTCTTGGCTTGAAGGTTTGCCTTGCTCCTTCTTGGACTACCATACCCACACTTGAAGCAAGAAGTGTCAGAGGGTTAACACCCATGCTCCTTCAGCAACTCTCAATTAATGACTGGTGGGAGTGGTAATACATACCTTAGGTCCCTCAACCCTAAAATGAGATCGCTCTTAGCTGCTCTGCTAGGTTCCAGGGTTTTCCAGAAGCATTGAGTCCATGATGAAAGTGTATTTACTGACTAATGTACCCTTTGTTTGCTGCTTTCCCTTTCCTATATTGCTCCCCTCCTCCCCTACCAGCCATTCACTTCCCAAGTAAACTATTTACCCTGGGATCCTTCATCTCAAGGTTGATTTCTGGGGAAACCCAAACTGAGTCAGTTATCTTTCCAAAAATTTGCTTTGCTGGAGAAGATGATACATGATTAATACTCAACCCACACTAGAATTCAACATTAATGGAATAAAAGGTTTTACATTTATATAATGATAGAGCAGCAGTTGAGATATTTTCAGCTAATGTATCACAGTGTGTTTCTTATGTTGTAGTATATTTGTATATTACATTGAAATTCAATCTCCCAAAGTGTAGAGCCATATGTTTAGCCTAAATAAAATGCCATATGGAGACTGGGTCTCATTAACAATCAGTTTCTCAACTTCCATAAGGTCTTTGGTGACTTTGACATTTTTTTATGAGTTTTATTTGTATCCTATTTCAAGCCATAGTATCTGAATACATACTATGTTTTCAATGAATTCATTCAAGGACTATGCTCTATGGTGTGTGCTTCTTACTCTTAAGAAGCTTGCAACCAGGGGTACCTGGGTGGCTCAGCCATTTAAGCATCTGCCTTCAGCTCAGGTCATGATCCCAGGGTCCTGGGATCAAGCCCCAAGTGGGATTGAGCCCTGAGTCAGGCTCCCTGCACAGGCTGCTTCTTTCTTCCTCTCCTCCCCACTCGTGCTATCTCTGTCACTATCTCTGTTTCTTTTTCTCAAATACATAAATAAAATCTTTTTTTTTTTAAAGCTTACAACCAATTACAGGAAACAAAACTGTACTCTTGAAACAAATTGAAGACCAATTTAAATAATAACATAAATTACGAAGTTTTACGATTTACAAAGCACATATAGTATGAGAGAAGCCAACTGTATAACAAAAAGACTCTTAGGCAGCAACCTGGTATATTATCATCCTAGGGCTGCCATAACAAAATAGCACAAATTAGGTGTTTTAATACACAATAATTGGAGTCTAGAAGTCCAGACTCACAGTATTGGCAGGGCTCTGCTCTCTCTAGAGGCCCTGGGGGAGGATTCCTCCTTGTTTCTTCCTAGATTCTGGTGGTATGCCAGCATTATTAGCTTGTAGATGCACCACTCCAATCCTCTGCCACATGGCATTCTCTTTGTGTTCTTGTCTTCATATGGCCCTCTTCTTCTAAGGACACTTGCCATATTGGATCAGGGTTTCATTGTATTCCATAAACTTCGCCTTAACTAATTACCTCTGCTGCACTTTGTCCAAACAAGGGTACATTTTGAAGTAATGAGGGTTAGGGCTTCAACAATCTTTTTTGGGGGCACGTGGTTCAACCCATAGCCCCTGGGTGGTGGTTCTACCACTGTTTTTAACTAGCCATGATTGCCTTGGGCAAATCCATTAGCCTCTCTGTCCTCAATTTTCTCATCTATAAAAAAAGAGGTATAGTTAGAAGTCTCAGCTCTGAGATTATTTTCTTATTCCTCCTAGTCATCTTGAGCTATAAGCAGAAAAGTCATTATTATTATTTTGTTATCTGACACACTCAGACCGAAAAATGATACCACTTCTTGACTGCAGATGGCGGATTAGAGCCCATCAATACTCTTGCCCAGTAGCAAGTAATTTCTCTACATGACAGTCTCCTTTCCATGTAAATGATATCAGTATGAATAACTCTCATTCACTGAGCACCTACTAAGATCTAGGTCTATAAATCTCAACTCTTAAAGTGTGTCCAAATCACTTGGGGACCTTTAAAAAAAGCACAAATGGCTAGGGCTAGCCATCACAGATTTTCATTCAGGTGGTTTGAGGTGGGGCTCAGGCATCGAAACATCTTTTTAAGGTTCTCCAGGGGAAGCTAATGTGCAGGCACAGCCGTGAACTCCTGATCTAGTCCCTGTGCTAGACTTCTATACAGGAATTAGGTAGAATCTTTGCATGATACCTTGATATATGTTTAAAATCAAATCTTTTGTCTGACATAATCAGCAACAGTTGATGAAACAATCAAATGTGCTATATTGATACATTAAATAATTTAACTTAAAGCCTATAAATATACATATACTTGCCATTTTTTAGATACAAAACCAAGGCCTTTTCTTTTAGGCTATGCCTGTTTATTGGGGGCACAGAGGCTTTTTGTTCTTGTACACACTGTATCCACAATGAATCATTGGTGTCTTAATGTGCAGCAAAAAATTAAGACATTTATAAAGACTTCCAATACCAGCCAGGATGGAGTAACAAGTATGAGACTTACTCTCTCACTTGAGACAACTAAGGGGACATATAAAATATATGAAACAGGATTTTTCAAGACCTTGGACAGTAGGCAGTGTGTCATGATGATGCATGAGAAACAGGAAACAAGTAAGCAACCTCTACATTTGTCCCAGCTTTCTACCTGGATTGAGTTTCTGGGATCGATTTCATGGGTGGAAAAAACTAGGCAGAGTGAGCAGTGAGAAGATAGAATCAGAAGCCCAGTGAGGCCAAGACAGCTCAAATTTGCAAAGTAGAATATGGGACAGGAGAGAGTTACACAGAGATTGAAGAACTCCAGGGATCTTTAGTGGACAAGTACATTTAAACAGTTGTAACTACACTCCATATGTACAAGAAGCAAGAGAAAAGATTGATCATGGTAGGATATAGAGCAGATTTTGTAGATCTATAATATGTTATATATATATTTTAAATTTAATTTAGTTTAATTTATTTGACAGAGAGAGAGAGAGATCACAAGTAGGCAGAGAGGCAGGCAGGGTGGGGGGAAGCAGGCTCCCTGCTGAGCAGAGAGCCCAATGCAGGGCTCCATCCCAGGACCACAAAACTGTGACCCAAGCCGAAGGCAGAGGCTTAACCCACTGAGCCACCCAGGCGCCTCTATACTATAATATATTATATTAATATACATTGAATGTTACTTAAATTATATTGTATATTATATCATTAATATAATACAGAATTGTAACATTATGTTACATAAATTATGTTATGTATTTAATATAGCCAACACTTGGAGACAAGGAAATTAAAACATTAGAGATGAAAAATATAATGGGTGGAAATGCAACAGATTAAACATGACAGAAAAAAATATTAATGAACTTAAAGATAGCAATAAAAAAATGATCTAAAATGAAACAGAGGAAATATACTAAAAAAGAAATCAAAACAACACCTACATACACACAAACGTATATATATATACACACACTCTATACATATTAAAGAAACAACTAAAATAGTACAAGCTATAGTTCAGAAGGCAGCACCAGAGATAAAAATAGAATCATCAAAAACATCTATCAAAAAAACCCCAAAGCCAGAAAAAGAGGGAAAGAATAACAAAGAATGGATAACACAAGTATTAAGATAGTATATTTAAACTCAACCATATTAATAATCATATTAAATGTTTGTCTAAAAACTCCAATTCAAAGAGATATTGTAAGTTTAAAAAGTAACATCTATCTGCATGCTGCGTACAGGAAAACCACTTTAAATAAAAAGCCCAAAAAGGAAGAAAACCCCAAAAAGGAAGGAAAAAAATTAGACTTTCTCAAAATTAAGAACTTCTATTTGAAAGACATCGTTAAGAGTGTGAAGACAATCCAGTGTGGGAGAAAATATTTGTAAATTGTATATGTGATAAAAGATCTGTATCCAGAATATATTTAAAAAAAAAAACTCTTACATCTTAGTAATAAGAAGACAAAAAATTCAGTTAAAAAATGGGCAAAAGATTTGAACAGATAGTTCACCAAAAAACATGTAAGGGAGGCAGATAAGGGTATGAAAAGATTATTAGTTTAGTCCTTAGAGAAATGCAAATTAATGCCATGAGATACCTCTAATACCACACTTATTAGAGTGGCGAAAATTTAGAGAAGAATGACTGTGCCAATTCTTGTCAAGAACGTGTACCAACAGAACTTTCATACACCTGTCAGTAAAATGTAAAATGGTGCAACCACTTTGGAAAACCATTTGGCAGTTTTGAAATAAGTGAAACATGTATCCACTCTATGACTCTGTCATGCAACCCCTCATTGTTTACTCAGAGGGAATCAAAATATATGTTAATGGAAATAGTTGTACAGAAACATCCCTGGCAGCTTATTTATTATGGACAGAAATGGGAAACAACTCAGTGTCTATCAGCCCCTGAAGGGATAAACAAAATGTGGTATACCCATGACATGCAATACCAATTGGCAAGAAAAGGAACGAAATAGTGCACAAGAAAACACACTTGAATCTCAACAAAATCATACTGAAAGAAGTCAGCCCCCAAGAGAGAATATATGTTCTACAATCCCATTTATTAAAAAAACAAAAACAAACAAACAAACAAGAAACCCACCACTAGAAAATGTGACCTATAGTGATGGAAAGCAACCCACTGGATTTTGCTAGGAAATGGAAGAGATGCGGGGGGGGGGGTCCTAGGAGGTGGAGGCAGATGGAAGAGATCACCAGGAGATGCAAGGAAACACCAGCGTGTGATATAGTTGGGTTCATTAGGTTTGTGTGATGGTTTCATGTGATCTGCAATGCCAACCTCATCAAATTGTACTGTTTAGGTAGCTGCATTTTATTTGATATGCTACACTTCTAAATTTATATAATCATGTGCAGTTGTCCACACTTGATTTTATAAACTCACCTTTATCGAGTCTTTCCGGAACACAGTTTTTGGCAAATCAGCTCCTTTTCACACTCAAAGTACAGTGATTCCTGTAATATTTAATTTTGTTATCTAATTAAGATGGCAAGCAAAATGACATGGTTGCAACTAGAGGGTGTTACGCTAAGTGAAATAAGTCAGAGAAAGACAATTATCCTATGAGCTCCCTGATATGTGGAATTTAAGAAACAAAGCAGAGGGTCATAGGGGAAGAGAGGAAAAAGACGAAACAAGAGAGGGAGACAAACCATAAGAGACTCTTCATCTTAGGAAACAAACTGAGGGTTGCTGAAGGGGAGGGGAGTGGAGGGATGAGGACTGTGCGTGATGGACATTGGAGAGGGTATGTGTTGTAATCAGCAGTGGGTATAAGACTGATGAATCACAAGCCTGTACCCCTGAAACCAATAATACATTATATGTTAATTAAAAAAAAAAACCTGGCAAGCAAAATTTAAGATATGCTAGTGAAATTAGCATACACTGTGTTAGGAACAAATGGGATGCCTGGTAAGCAATCAGTTTCTGGTAGCAGGAGACACTGGGGGGCATTCAGAACCTTGTTCAGGGTGTCTGCCTGTGGACCAGCACCATCAGCATCCTCTGGGAACTTTTTAGAAATGCAAAATCTCTGTCCCCAGTCCTAATTACCTTGGTGAGTCCTGTGCACAAGAAAAGTTGAGAAGCATTGCATTTGAGAATACCTACTAGCTTTGAGAATGCAACATGTTCTGCCATTAGGTCAAACCTTTATTTTCTTCTTATGGAATTAGAGGACTTTAGTTCCCAGTATTAGTTAAATAGGGAGTGATCCCCTTAATTTCTTTGGTTATAATTTTCATTATTTTTAGATCAGGTCTTAACGAGGAGTAATTTATATTCATTAATCATCACCGACTTTATGTAGACAAGTCAGTGAATTTTGAAAAGTATATTCAGTTCACAGTTTCCACGATCAGGATATAGAATATTTCCATTTCTTCATCAAGTCTCCTTGTGCCCCTTTGAATTCAGTCCCCTACCCTTAATCCTTGGCCTTTGCAATCACTGATCTGCTTTTCTCCAACTAGAGTTTTGCATTTTCTAGAATTTCATGCACAAGGAATTACCTAGTCTAGAGTGTTTGGGATCTTTATCACCTGCATATGCTTTTGAGATTCACCAGGAGTTGGTACCTTTTATTGCTGAGTAGTATCCCATTGTATGGATATACCTTAGAATTGGTGGTAGGAGGCAGGCCTGAGCCTAGTATTCAGGGAACCCAGACAGAGCCATGGGATCCTGTGTGGCTGCAGAGGATACCATGGTGATGACCTTAACAATGGGCCCAAAAGTTGGAAACAGGGATTCTTGAGGAGGGTGTACACATTTGCTTCTAACCCAAAATTCCAGGTGATACTCACATTGTAGAACAAGGAGTTGGTCAAGCCATCCATTCATCACGGGGCTCTGAGAATCCAGAAGTTTCTCTGAAAATTCCAAAATCCTTATCTCTGGCCATTTAGAGATCACTCCAGGTACACCCCTTTTCTGTCTCTCTCTCCTCTCTCTCTCTCTCTCTCTCTATATATATATATATATATATATATATATGCGCAAATCTGAGAGTTTAGGTAATTCTGGATTAAATAATTCAGGGCCCTCTGGGATTTCAGTTGTCATTTTTGATTTATAACTGACTTGTGGTCACTATCTATTGCCTCACTGATCACATTCTGAGACAGGTTTGTGTCTGTTCCTCTGATTTGGATCCCTGTTTGTAAAAGAACTTTGGGAGTTGCTGCCCAGTCTCATTTTCTTCGTTTATTCCCCCCTCCCTCTTTGTCCCCCACTATTAAGCGGTTTTAGTTTGTGTTCCTTTAAATATTTATTTTGACAGCAGTTGGTTGATGTTAAGCTCTTTCTCTCTCTCTATTTTATATATATATATACAAAGGAACATGAAGAGAGAGGGACCGAACAGTTTACAGTTTACTTGAAATGCTGTATATTTACCTAAAGTTCTTTTAGTATTACACATTATGTAGTATTATATGTGTAGAGGTGTGTGAGGAAGGCCAGACCAATCAGTAGGAAAACAGAGATGCGATGTGTTCTAGGGAACCTTGTCACACAATGTAAATTTTGGGACCAATTTGTGTCTAAGTGCTTCTAATAGAAGTTATTTGAAAAGGTTACTCTGGAAACTCAAATGGTTATTTCCTGATTTTAATGGACAATCCTGACATTTAAATATTTTTGTTCCATTGGTGCACTTCATCATTTTAGGAAAGTTGCATCTCGGTTTCATTATGATTTTCAGTTGAGAAACTGAGTGAAACCTCAATTCAGGTTCACTAAAGTCTTAACGTTACCTTCTCTAAGCACTCTCTTCTGGTGATAATGACTAGCCATTAGACAATGCTAGCAGGGGGCACCAGGGTGGCTCAGTGGGTTAAGCCGCTGCCTTCGGCTCAGGTCATGATCTCAGGGTCTTGGGATCAAGTCCCACACCGCTCTCTCAGCGGGGAGCCTGCTTCCCTCTCCCTCTCTCTCTGCCTGCCTCTCTGCCTACTTGTGATCTCTGTCAAATAAACAAATAAAAGTTAAAAAAAAAAAAAAGACAACGCTAGCAGAAGTGTGAGATCTGTACTGAAACGAGAAAGACGGAAATAATCAGAAGATTTGCAAACAATTAAGTACTGAATTTGAGGTCTGTCTTTGAAAAATGCATTTTCTTTTGCAAGCTACTGAAATCTCACTTCCCTAGATACCTTGCAAAGTATTCTTGATGAAATGCAATACTTCACAGGCATCATTTTCCCCCTGTATTTGGGAATACATATTTTGGTATTTTGGAATGCCCTGTATTGGAGAGCCTACTTAGAGCCTCTCAAGAGATGCACTTAAGATTTTCAAGATTTCTGCATTAGGTATTTTAAATAATAAAATAAAATCCAGGGAATATAGCTTGTGAAGTGGAAAGTCTGAAACAAAAACAATTTGATGACTGTCATAGAAAAAGCAGCTAGTCCTAAAGTATAATTCAAAGTTTTTATAAACTCCTAAGTTGTAGGTTACTCTTTGGCAAATAAAAAAATGCATTCTGAGTCTAGAAATGGTTTAATTTGAAAACTTAAGTTGAGGAAAGGAGCACAGAATCTGCACACATGGGAGAGCTAACATACATACATTTTTCAGTATACGCATATACGCACATAGAGCAAACATTTATCATTTATCCAACAAATGTTTGTCACATACCTTTAATGTGCCAGACCTAGACTTTGATCTTACTGAACTTAGAGCATACTGGGAAAGACTTAAAATAAACATTACTTGTCATTGAAATGAGTCTTGGGTAATTATTATGACCAGGGCGGCACCTGCCAGTACAGGAACATATATCAGGAGGAAATAGTTTAAGAGTGAGAAAAGATGTCCTTGAAGAAATGGTGTTTAAATGTATTGTTCTTGAATAATATATTCCTCCTACTTAACTTCAACCTCCTGGGGAGTGCAGAGGGTCATTCAGGTCTCCACTGCCTGTTCCCATGGACCCTGTGGGCCATGTGGAACCATGGCCCTGCCTCTCTAGGTCTGGGTCTTTCCAGCTTATTTTAAATTCCATGGGAAGAAGATCTGAGAGCTAGAAGATTTTACCAGCAGGTGGGGGTATCCTGTTTAAGTTCCATAATGGTATCCTAGATGTTTCTCCTTCATTATTTCTCCCCTAGGAGAGTTGCATCCTGAGTTGCACAGATGCCATGCGTCCTTCCGTGACAACCCTTCTCCCAACCTTATGTTAAGTTAAATAATCAGAAACAAAAATTAATAACAATGGCTGACCTATGGAGGGTTTGCTTTATACCAGCCACTGAGCCATGCATGTTATAGAAGGGTCCCATGGTGTATGCCTTTAACTGTATGTACCCGCTGTTCTTCCCTTCTCCTCCCAAGAAAAGGAGACAGCAAGAAATAAAAAATGTATGTAACATGACTTGATGCTGCTAGTGGTTCCTCTCAAAGAGCACTGGTCCAGAGAGAGATGTCTTCAGCGACTTGGCACCTGCAGAGATTGGACATCTTGCTGAGAACTGTATGTGATTTCTGGGGTACAAATGATATTTTGACCTATGCAGATTTTCACTTTATTAACTAACATTTGAACACAGAGCCCTTGTTGCTCACACCCCGCTTATTGCCTTACTTCATTTCATTCTTCCAGCAGTTCTGAAAGATAGAGACACGCATGTCTCTATTTTGAGGGGCAGTGGAACTATGGCAGAGAAGTTAAAGAACTAGTCTGTCAACCTAGTAAGGGGTGGGGGCAAGATTTACGCCCCACAGATTCCCCAAGGTGTGCTCCGTGTGATACTGCCTTCTTACTGTCAGCGGTTTGTTAAGAAGCCTGGAGATTTTGTTTGGAACCCTAACTAATAGTGCTTTTCACGCCAGTGGAGAGAGAAAATCCAGAGGGGAGATGCCTTTTGGTGCCATTTTAGGAAATGTCATCAGGGAAGCCACGAGCTCCGATTGAGCTTTGCTGAATGGGGAAGTTTCTCGAAAGAACCATGGAGAGATCCAAATGTGTTTTGGAGTGGACACTTGGTGTACTCTGGCTTGACTGAAGGAGAGGGGGTGGGAGTTGCCAGCTGAAGCCAGCAGCCAGACAACTTACGACAATATTGACCTGGAGTGATCCCCCCAGGGAGCGGGGGCTCCGTCCAGACTGCAGCCAGGTGGGAGCTCTTTGGAACCTGGCTCCCACCTGGCTGCAGTTCAAGGCAGCAGGTTCTCATTATGCTTTAATTTTTTTTTAAATGTGTTCTTGAAATTGAATTAAATTGGCTTCCTCCATGGTGTGTGTTGATTTTGAAATGATTTCCTGGTGGGTTTTCTTCAAGATCTTCACCTGCAATGCAGAGGTTCTCAGGGTAAAATGAGAGATCCAACCGGATGAGAAAACAATGTATGATTTTCTTACCTTTTAAGTTTAACTCAAAGATGCTGCATTTTGACCAATCACAGTTTTTATTTGCTCAAGTGATTTTGCTTTCCCTGCTGGGATGGCCTAAGTCAATTACTCTTCTCTCACTGAGGTGTTAATGGTCGTCATTGGCAGAACAAAAAAATTCCTACTCTCCTCCAACAAAATTGCCCATCTTCTTGAAAGGATTGTGTTTTCCATGGACACTGAGATCTGCTCTCCTTGGGGGATTTGGAGATGAGGGTCAAGATCCCCTGTCAATGTATACCAGGAATCGTGTTCATAAAAATGCCTTCTTCCCTTGCATTCTTGAGACGGGATCAGAATTGGTAAGCTCCGAGGAGTTGTCATTTGTTTTTTCTTTCAGTTCATCTAGTCAGCAAATAGAGATTGGACAACTACTATATGTCAGGTCCTTAAGAGAAAAAAGAGACAAAAATCCTACCCTCAGTGAAATTGTACTTAAATGGGGAACACAGACACCAAACAAATAATCAAACTAGTATGCGAGCTGGGGCTAATTGCCAAAGAGAACCCATGTGCAGAGGGAAGGGGGTGGGTGGGAGTGGTCCTGGTGTGTGGGTGTGTGGGAATGGGGGCTGCTGGCTAATGGAAATTCTAGGTGGGTCTTTGGAGGAACATTTTCCAGAGATGAGGAGGATAGTGAACGCAAGAGGTCTGGTGTGTCAGGAGGATAGCAGGGAGGCCAGGGAGGTCAGAGCAGAGGGACCAGATCAGGAGGGAGAGAAGTAGGAAGTGCGTTTGGAGCAAGATGTAGCCTTCTTGGGAGGGACCCTGGCTGTGCTGGGAGCTGGCCCTCTAGGGTGTGCTACACAGGGGATGCTCCTCGCTGCTGGTGTGGTACAAAGCTGTGGGAGGGTAATAGAGGCATGATGTCAGTTATGTTTTAACAGGATGTCCATGGCCGCAGTGTTGGAGATGCTGAAGGGCGTTGAGGGTGAAGGCAGTGGGGTGGTTTAGGAGATGGTTGAGGTAATTCCGGCAAGAGGCTGGGTTGAGCTTGGACTGATAAAATGGAAAAGTGGTTTCCAGGGCTGGGTTATTGGAGTGATGGGAATAACGATCTTTAAAGTCAAATGAAAATGTTCCAACACAGAGACGTTTGAAATGTACTGTGGCCATCTTGACAAATGACATTCTTTAAAATGGAATTTGTATACGGATTTAACTACATGAAGTGTTAATGAAATGCATATAAACACCCAGCAAAATGGAAGGACTCTAGGAAATCTTCTAAAGAAGTTACTTTCATCTCATTGATGAAAGCTACAAAGACATACGAACATATGTTCTGGTGTAAATTATTCTTACATGTTTGTAAGAAACCTAATGTTATTGAATGTCCACCAGCTACCAGAGTTGGCACTAGGTATTTTCCATAAGCAAGCACATTTACCCTTCAGAACAACTCTGTGACAGCAGTTTTCAAAAATTCTTGGTTCTGGGATCCCTTGAGACTTGAAAATCACTGAGACCCTGAATGAGCTTTTGTTTATGTGGGTTGTATACACTGATGTTTACTCGATTAAGATTTAAAACTAAACATTTAACAGTGATTAATGAATTTAAAATAATAACCCATCCTATGTTAACAAATAAAACATATTTTATGAAAGTACTATCACTTACAAAATTTAAAAATTGGTACGAACTGCACTGATACACATTTTTGCATGTCTCATTAATGTCTGGCTTAATAGAAGACATCTGGGTTGTCGCATTTGCTTCTACATTCACTCTGTTGTGAGGTATTGTTATGGTTAAAGCGAATGAAGAAAATCTGACCTCATACAAAAAAACAGTGGAAAAGGAAGGAGTGCCTTAATATTCTTTTTAGATAATTGTGGATATTGTCCTTTGATACCAAACTAAAACTCAACAAGTGGAGGCTTCTAGAAAGTTAGTTATAATGTAGAATCTGAGGTAATATTAACTTTTTTATTCTATTAATTTAAAATCCATTGATCACCTTGCCTGTTATCCATGTATGATGTTGTAACATCATACATTGGTCCCTTAAAAAATATCAACTCACTGAATTATGCAGGTATATAATTGGTGACACATTTCATTATGTATTTTTTAATTGTCATATGTGTCTTACCACCAGTCATATTGGAAAAGTCTTTATGTTTTACGAAGCTCTCAAGCCATTATGGTGTCAAATGTAGGTTTTTCCAAAATTGGCAATGAATGCTGTCATTTGTTTTCCTTGAAGTGACAGGTTTGCTTTTTTCATTTTCTGGAAAATTTCTACACCTATCCAAGTCCCAATAACCATAGTGTATGCCAGTTGCTATTTCAAGTGAAAATGAGGGTCTATGGAAAAGACTGCTGGTTTACCTCACATCTCAGACAGTTGCCCAGATGCTTCTCCTGGAGATGTTTTTTAAACAGTGTTTCAATGGGCAGAGGAAGTGCTTCTGTACCCCCCATTTTATCACAGAGAATATTAAAAAGATAAGCATCCAAGGGTTCAGATTTATTGTTATTCATCCTATTTACTGCTTCATTCAAGGCATTCGTCTGGGAAACCAACCTTTCCTCTTCTCTCTCTCAGTCAGCACTGGGTGGCGAGAATATAGTGATTGCAGTGATAGTTTGGTTGGGGCTGAAGTGCCAGCAGTTGTACCTTCCAGTGCTTCTGCACCTTCAGGGCAAATGTCAACCCAATGACAAAGGCAGAGAACATCTTAGTGTTTTTATGCAATAGTTTTGTCACTGCAGACTCCTTGATAAGATCTGGGGATACTGTGCCTATGCGCCAGCCCCCAGCCCAATGGGGCTGAGGCCACACTTTGAGAACTGCTATGTGCATTTGTTTTACAAATGAGGAAACCGAGCCTTCGGAGAAGTGAGGCAATTTGTCTCGGATCACATGTGTTGTCAGAGGCAGAATGAGGACTCTAACTCGGGCCTGTCAGACCCATAGTTAGTCTGGAACGTCGGTCTCCTCTGCGCCTCTCTATCTCCTTACCCACACAAGACTAGGATTTGTGTAAAATTTTGAAGGAAGTATGAACTTGATTGTTCAGAAGGACACAGGGATCTGGATGAGAAGAATAAAAAAGGTGCAACAGCGAGGGACCGAAATGGGCCTGGTTTATGTGGCAGATGAAGAGAAGATGGAGATGGAAGTGGGGCCCCCATTGGCCATTTCTAAAGACAGTGTTGGGTGGGAGGATAGGATGAATTGATGGAGGACCTGGATGTCAGAGTGAGCAGTCCAAACTTGACTTAAAAAGAAGGTTTTTGAGGTCTCAAACAGCACAGGTGATGACAGTAGCATTAAGCTGGCATTAATGGTGGATGTTTCACCAAGGAAAAGAGAATGGAGTCAGAGAAAGTCTTAAGGTCATTGTGGTTAATCATTACATGGTAATGGCTTGAGCCACTGTCAAAGGGAAAGAAGAATCAGAAAAAATAGAGCAGAGATAAAGTACCAGAGTGTAGTAATTGGTGATGGGGAAATGCAGAGGAAAATGATCTCATTGGAGTCCCAGCTTTCAAGTGTGAGGCTTCAAGGGAGATGTGGCATTTCTCAGAGTTTGGTGGTCAGGATGCTGATGGTTATGGTGAACCTGTGGTGGTGATGTCAGTGTAGCCAACTGAAGATGTCCCCAAATATTTTTTCTTTTGATGGTGTTGTATTGAGGTTATTGTAGGTGTCTAGATGGATTCCTTGAGAGTGGGTAGCTGAGGGCTTTATAATGGAAGGTGCCTACTGTTAGGATGGAATGAAGAAGAAGGGCCAGATTAGGAGAAAGGGGCTGAGACTTGAAGGTGGATGCACGTTGGAGCTGGAGCTGTCATCATTGTCATTGTCATCATGCATTAGTGATGGTAATAATGGTAGTGGCTGATACTAAGATCTCATTACATGCCATGCTTGACATGCAGTGGGTCATTGGATTCTCAGAACACTTTAAGGAGAGGATAGGTTTTAGTCCCAGTTTTTGAGATGAAGAAAAAACAGGGTTTAGAAACATTAAAGATTTGTCCAGTATCAGACAGCTAGGGAGCTGGTCCGGCTAGTCTTGCCTCTCTCTCTTGCCATCTCTCTGCCTCCAGCATCTCTCCTCCATCCCGATGCAATCTTAGGGAAAAGCAGGGGTGGGACATGTTCAAAAAGGTCTGTGTAAAATTTACAAATGAAGCTGGAAATATGAGAACTGAGGAAGACTGTCTTCATAGGACTTCGTGTGAGTTGTCAGCAGAGTGATGATGTTGGAAGCAAATGGCAGAAAGTGGGGGGCTGTGCCTAAAGAAATACAGCAAAATGGACTGCTCGTGGGAGAGGTTTGTGCATAAAAGAAAAAAAAAACCTAAAAGAGCTTAATGTTGGCCTGGTTATTAAATGAGGTGACTGAAGGTTTATGTGAGAGGAGGCTGAGGTTAGTCAAAGGAGGATGGGAACGGTGTGTCACATGAGGGAAAAGAAAGAATTAATAGGTTGATGTGAGGGGAGACGGGTACGGGGGAAGCCCGTAGGGGAAATAGCATGCAAGGTGCAGGTAGAGAGTCAACTTCTCCTAAAACAGCAAGGAGAGTTAAGAATTAATTATTATAGAAAGTAGAATTAGTTAAAATGGGTAAAAAATGTCTGGTAATCCTAGGCTGGTGGTGTGTGGGACTTAAGGAAGGATAGAGATGATCTCTTGTGATGAGGCTAAAAACTGAGTTGTAAATCTCACAGTTGAAGTTGGATGTCAGTGCTTTAAATTATCCCTCTATATTGTAATTAATTATTTCATCATACACTCTTAAGGCATCTGCTGATTCATAATCCTGACCTTCATGTCCCTTTCTGTCTTGTCTTTGTTGGCCAGAAGGAGCCCTGCTTGAAGGCAGAGACCCTACTGATTGTTTCTGGGTGCTCCTGGGTGCTTAGAAGCCAGACTACTGCCTGATACATAGTATGGGCTCAGAAATAGTTGTTCTGTGAATGAATGGACGTAGTCATCTGATGCTTCCTTTCCCTTTGTTCCTCTACTCTTTCCTTACATTTGGGTAAAGCTCTGCAATTTATAAAATGATTTTAATTTTTTCAGTTGTGATAGTGAAGCTGTGACTTAGGAACACTGTTATCATACCTGTTTGAGAGCTGGGGATACTGTCTCATCTAAAGTCACAGCACAACATGGTTGTTTGTGGCTTGGACTTTAGAGTAAGCTCTGGTCTGAGCCCCAGCTCTGCCATTTATAATCCGTATTTCTCTGGCAAGTTTCTTTAACTCTCCTAGTGTTGGTGTTCCCATCTAGAAAGGGGAGAAACAGAACTATCATGTACAGTGAATGGAAGAATTAAATAACACAGTGCCTAGAAACTATGTAACACAAAACCCGGCCCAACATAGGAATTTTGGGATAGTGTATATAGTGACAAAGTGGGGGTCATGATAACACTGCCTAACTCGTGGTCGTAACGAAGATTAAGTGAGTTAATATCTGTAAGATGCTTAGAATAGTGCCTGGCATATGTAAGTACTTGAAGTGTTTGTTAATACAAGGTATGTATTATAATCATTAGGGTTCCAGTGTCAGTGAATTGTCCCCTAATTTCTTCTTGACCATCACTGCTGAATCATAAGTAATGGCCCCAATCTTATTTACCTTTGTTTTTGCCTCATCCGTTCCCAGATACTTTAAAAGGATCTGTTATTTAGTAAACATGCCTTTCCTGTCCTGTCTTTTTTGACTTTGCCAGAAGGAGCCCCAGAATGTCTAGTGATGGGCAGAAAAGGGGAAGCACCCAGGATTTTAATATTGTGATGATTATGTCATTTGCCTCATCCTTGTAAATGCTACCTTAAAACTGTTATTTACCCTAAATCACACTTCATTAGACTCCTCCACCTGCCCTGAGTTCTTAATACCAAGAATCCTACCATGCAGGTGTCCTGCTCCCATGTCAAAACCCAAACAAAGAAACCACCAAAAGCGGTTTCAGAGTAGACACACAAAAACATCCTGTTGAAATGCTGTCAAGACGATGCCTCTTTTGTAGGTGACCCTTGTTCCATCTCTGCAGGTTCAATCCAGAGGTTTCTGCACCTGATTATTATTTTAGCTTATCATTATCAGCAGAATGAACGGAGTCCATTTTCACAATTGTTGCTTTCAAAATAAATTACTCGGGATGAAAATCTTTGCAGGGTCAGAAAAACAGATAAATATTCTCAGCAGGATGTAAAGATGGGCATGGAGTGCACGGTACTGTGGATTTAGCTGTATAACTTGGCCAGAGGTCCTCGGAAGGAACATGTCTAGAATCAGAGAGGGGACCCAAAAGAGGCATTTGTTGTAAACTCCTCCTCAGTTGTGTGAGGGGCTATTCATACTCATCATCAAGGTGACATCCCCCTTGATATCTGGAGCCCTTGTTTATAGAATTATAAACATTTGGTACAAAAATCTTCTAATGGAATGAGCATCTCTTGTACTAATGAGATGTCCATTGTCAAAGACTGTTGCCGAAACCGCACAGCTCAGGTACCTCCAGAATGTGGTCCAGGAAACCCAGGGCCTGTGTTTGTGCCTTTAGGATGTACTACCCATCTCCAGAGTCCTTACTTATTCAGAAAAGCTTTGCTAGGGACTGCAGTGTTCTGGACTTTATGCCAGGCAGCGAGATGGTAAGAAATGCCTGGATGGGAATCTTCATCGGCCTGGGGAGCCAGGTAGGTGGGCAGCTGTCATTTAAAGGTGTGTTGGATCATTAACTGGGGCCCCAGAGGAAAGCAGGGAAGTGGGCGTTCAGTCAAAAGATAGGCTGTGTTGGAAATTTCACCTGGAGGTGAACGTATTTCAGAACAGCTGGCCAGGGCAGGGGTTGCTGAGGGAAGGCTGGGAGGGAAGGGCTGCGGGTGAAGCTGAGAAGACTTTGGGCATTATTCCGCCCAGGAGTGGGAACCATCCATGACCGAAAAAGTACATCATTAGATCTGTGGTCTTCAAGCTCTGAGGGTAGCATGGGAGAGGAGGTGGAGAGGGGAGGCGCCAGAGTGAGAAAGTCTCCTGAGGAGAAAATGACAGGTGCCCGGGTAAGAAATAATGAGAGCAGGACAATTGTGTTAGGGGAGAGAAAGGCAAGGACAACGGATTGAAGCAGCAGGAGGTGTATAGAGAAGGGGAAGTTAGTAAGTCACCATGTCCTGAGGGAATGGGGGCCTATCTTGTTAGTTTCCGTCCCTGCGAGGAGTATGAGAATGTCTCCCATCAGGACGGTTGTGATGATTAAATGAGATAATTTATGTGAAATCTTCAACATGATGTCTAGTATGTGATACTTCTCAGTAACTGTTGTCTTCTCTTCAAATTCATAACCCCCCACAGCCCCCCACAACACATAAACTCAGAAAACTATAAGCTATTGACATTTTTAAAATCCTGCCCCATATTTAATCATATTTCTAATGCTTGCAACATAATTTTTGAAGTCCCAGAACATTGCTGTTTAAACAGAGAGACTGCCAACATACAAGTGCCTTTGAATAGAATTCTTTCCCAGAATACTGGAGGAACACTAAAGGTTGCTCTGTGTTTGTAAGAAAATGGTAATGTACATCATGTACATTTCTTTTGCCAACTATTGAGTAGTTTGTCCTAATTTTTTTTAAGTACTTCTCTAAGTACCATGTATTGCCAGATGCTGTTCCAAGAGAATTAATTGCCATAGCTATGAACTGCTTTTCTTGGTCTGTTAGTGGACGGCCATTAACATTGAAAACATGGCTGGTCTGGGGTTGGCAAGCTTTAGGTTTATAATTCAGTCCAGGAAAATGATGAGATCTGGCATTTGTTGTTATTTGAAATGTTTTTATAATTAGAGAAACAAATCCATATCCAAACTTTAGGGGCAAAAAGTGAAACCTGCTGTGAAAAAAGCTTGGACATCTTTTTCAAAACTTAGTAGATATCCCCTTGCCAGAAGCCAGTTTTTTGGGCAGATCTCTATGCTGGTCGAAGGAACAGTGTCCTGGATACTCCTTTGCATGCCTGAGCAAAGGTGACATGCCTCCGGGTCATCTCCTTTGGTTTCAACCATCCTCAGCTGGGCCCTCCTTCCCCAGGAGAATTCTAAGCCGCACTTGGTAGATGTCCAAGTCAGTTACCACCAGTCCAATATGCTTCAGTTTAGCCAAGATTTCCATTAGCAGCTTGCTTCTCCACTCAGGAATGATAATGCCTACCTGCTCTTCCCCTGGGACTTCTCTCCTAGCACCCAATATTGCCTTGTAATCAGGATCTCATAGAAATGAAAATTGGAGTGGCGTGGTGGTAAGAAATTCCTTAAGAGTTATAAAAGTTGAATGCTAATGAGACTTATTAGCTGTGTGACCTTGGGCAGGGCAGACCCCTCTGAGTCCCAGTTTGATTACCTCTAAAATGTGGATAATGATGCCTGGTACTCAAGGTTGTTGGGAAATTTAAATGAGATACTGCATATATGAGCAGCAGGAATGATGTCCGGCACATACAGTTGCTCAACAAATGTTGACTCACAAAGAGTTTAAAAAAAAAAAAAAAAAAGCCCTGTCTAAGGAGTTGCATGTTAGAGGACCAAGGTGAATATTCTTTCTGAGCTACCTATGTTACGAATATCAGATTTCCTTGGGAAGAAGCCTGAATTCAGAATTAACAGATCAATTGAATCGGAGACTTCTAAATATTCATTCACACTTGTCCTTTGGGCTTCAAGAATTTTAGCTTTGCAAAATGCCATGCTAGTGAGGCAAAATGCCTTATTATGGCAACAAATTCACTAGTGGACATACCTTGCTGACTTTTGGCAGTTTACCTTTCAGTAAATATTCTTAAAAATAACAAGAATTACAGCACAAGAATTACAGCAACTGCCACTTTTGAGAGCCTTTTCTGCTCTAGGCATGGGGCTACACTCTTTACCTACGTCTTCCCACTTACTCTCTGCAACATGGTGAGATGGGGGTTCCCCTCTCAGTTTTATAGATGAGAAACCCTAGGCTCAGAGAGGCTGAGGAAGTGACTTCAAGTCACACAGATAACGAAAGTAAGACGCGAACGACAAAACGTGAGATCCTTTCTTACCTACTGAACCTCTGCCTTGTACCCAGAGCTGCTAAGAGGGTGACCCACAGGCCAGGGGAACTCTGTATGGCGTATGGGTTAGGTTGTAGATTAGATTGGGTTCTGGGTAGTGGTTGAATAGAGCCAGATGCTATATGAGGCTTGGGAAGGATGGCTGAATGGAAGATAGATGTGGGTGGTGACCACTCCGAAGGCCTTTGAGAAGGTTGTACATATGTTCTGCCCCGGGACACCTGCTTGAGGGGGTGAGAGGTTCTGAGTCCTACTTCCACTCTGCTCCTGAGGCTGGGCCCCTGAAGGGCTGTGGCTACCCTGGGGATGGGTACCATTTTCTCACTTGCAGCAGAGGAACTGAATGGGTAGCAACCCAGTGTCTGCTCATTTCCCATCCATGTGGCCAGTACTCTGTCAGCACCAAGAACCTGCAATCACAAGAGGTAGGAGGGAAGAAGGTTGAAGAGGGAACAGAGGCCCATTCCTTAGCAACTGGAGTTCAAAGGAAGGTCGCAATTAAACAAAATATTTTGGAAAGAAGAATCAAAGGCAATTAGATGTCTTCAAGGACTATAAACCCACTGAGTAGAATATCGATCTACTATTTGAGAGGCCCATGATGAAGCTGGGGGAAAATTGCCTCAGAAGAAACATGCTCAGACACCCAGTAAGTAGCTACAAGCATATGAAAAACTGTAAATATTAATGAAGTGACAGGGCAAGCATTTCAAAAGGAGCTTTATTCTCTGAGTATCTTTTGTAGAGGGGAGAAAAAATCTTTATGCTTGAAAAGGATATATTTTCTCTCCTGTATACTGGAGTTTTATAAAGCACTGCCTCCTGCCAGACTCTACAATGGACCGTATGTTCTTTTGGAGAGAGGCATTTGAGAACCTATATAAAACCTATTGAGGCGGGTCAAGCCTAAGGTATTTTGAATTTATAGTAACAAAGGAAAGAAAAAAAGAGACAAGCCAAGACAATGCAAGATGAGCTAAGGCTGCTGTATTTTGTGACATGGTGGCATTATCAGGGAAAAATGAAAAGAGTAGTGGGCTGATGGGGCTGATGTCTGGGGACACTCCGTGTAAGGCAGGGGCTTGTAAATGAAGACATGGTCACAAGGAGAAGGCTGAATTAATGTCTTGGCTTCTAATGCTAGTGCAAAAGATCATCTGTACAAGAGTGATGGTGTAGTTTTTAAAATCAATTCCTAAGAAAACATTCTAGATCATTAACAAAATCCATCTTCATCTCTATCTTTATTTCCATGTATCTTTGGAAAATTATTGATATATGTTGATCTTTGCTCTGGCCTATAAATTAAATAGCGTCAACTGTGGGATTGTCTGCAAATCAGCTTGCAGTATCGTGATTTCCTTATATTTATTGACTAAGTGTGCATCCATGTGTTTGAGTTCCAGGTTTATCAACTGTTAGGTGACAACAATCATATAATAATATAAGCCTGCTTTCTCTTCGGGGTTGTCATGAGATTCGGTGGCATCAGGAACTTGCAAAATGTTATGGCTGGAAGAGACCTTTTGGGTTATTGAGTCCCTGTTCTTTGTTGGAAGCATGAAACAGCACGATGACTAAATGAGACAATTTATTGATTTATTTGTCTTTGTTTATTTGACAGAGATCACAAGCAGGCAGAGAGGCAGGCAGAGAGAGGGGAAGGGAAGCAGGCTCCCTGCCGAGCAGAGAGCCCAATGTGGGGCTCGATCCCAGGACCCTGGGACCATGACCTGAGCCGAAGGCAGAGGCTTTAACCCACTGAGCCACCCAGGTGCCCCTAAATGAGATAATTTAATGTGAGGTACTCTTATTTATCCTTATTCCTATGACATGGCTGTGTTTTTACCTGTTGTCAAATCAGAATGGAGAGTGGTGAGTGGTTTCCTGCTGGGGCTCACTGGTTTCTGAGCTGCCCTCTTTAGGCATTTCCCAGTAGTGGTTCTTTTGTCAAATGTGTCACCGGGAGATGATTGAAAATGGGTAGACCTACCTAGTAATACAGGTCCCTATGGGGGGGGATAAAAAACCAGATACTTCCTGCTAAGAATGTTTATGTATTTTTTAATACAGATTAGGATTTAATTCACCTACCATGTACACTTCACTCATTTAAAAAGTATAGAGTTCAGCAGTGTATGATATATTCATAGTTGTACAGTAATTGTCACAAGCACTTATAGAATGTTTTCATTATCCCAAAAAAGACACCCCAGACCCATTAGCCATCACTCCCCATTTCCCTCCCCACTCCAAGCCCCTGGCAACCACTAATCTCTTTCATGTCTCTGTAGATTTGCTTGGACATTTTGTACAAATGGAATGATACAATATATAATCTTTTACAACTAGCTTCTTTTACTTAGTATGATGTTCTCATGGTTGATATATGTTTTAACAGGTATCAGTACTTCTTCCATTGTCATGACTGAATAACATTCCATCATACAGATATACCATGTTTCGTTTATCCATTTATGAGTTGATTGACATTTGGGTTGATACAAGAAGAATACTTATGAATACTGCTATTTTGATGCATGTTTTGTATGTACTTGAGAAGAAAGTGTATTCTATTGTTAGATGGAATATTCTATAAATATTAGGTCAGGTTGTTGATAGTGTTGTTCATGATTTCTATAGCATTACTGATTTCTACAGATTCTGTCATTTTATTGAGAGGGGAGTGTTGAAAAGTCTGGCCATATGGTGGATTGAAGGGTAGTGTTTTTAAGGTTCCGATAATATTCATTTATTCATGACTTCATAGTGCTAGATGCTGGAGATTCAAAGATGAGTAAGGAAAATGCGGCTCCTGTAATCACAGAGCATATAGTAAAGAACAAAGTGCACCCTCACGATAGCTCTGAGTTAACTGTTCGTTTGCTTTTTCCTATTTCTACTGGTCCTCCTTAGCCTGGTCTCTCTTATTTCATACTCAGGTTTCTGCAGATACTCCTTTGCTTTGTTCATTCCTTTCTCTGAGACATTTTGTCCTCCTCCTACTGTCTGGCTAATCTTCGAAGGACAGTTACTGTATTCATCCTTCCTTGTTGGTCCCGACTCCATGAACACAATGGCTCATGGAGTGCATCAGGCTTAGATGTCATTGACACCTTGTATCTTAGAAAAGAACTCTTCTTTGGTCCCCTTGTATTTTTCTAGTACTTCATGTCCAAGCTTCTCCTAGTTACTTTTGAGGTAATCCTTAAACTAGCTCTTCCCTAGTAATCCTAACTTTCCAACACCTCTTGGTATAAAATATTTGTTGTCTCCAGGTACAAGTCATTTCTCCATCTCCTGATCTTTGCATTAGATGCCATTGTTTACATGAGGTTAAGTATCTTCCTAACTAATAGGATGCCTGTAAGAAGTTAATATTTTTAAGGGCAGAGTTCATTTGTCATTCAGCTTTCTCTCTCCTCAAGGCCATCATTGGCGTTTCCCACATCATTTGGTTATGATCATAGTAGGAAACCAATAACATTTTCATTGAGCTTAATTCAAATACTATTCTCTCCTCTTTTTTTACAGAGAGAGAATGAGTATGCATGTGCATGCATGAGATGGGGGAGGGACAGAGGGGGAGGGAGAAGGAGAATCTTTAGCAGGATCCTCACCCAGCAAGGACCCTGACGCAGGGTTCCGTGTCACAACCGAGATCATGATCTGAGCCAAAATCAAGAGTCCCCTGCTTAACCGACTGAGCCACCCAGGTGCCCCTGTTCTTTCCTCGGTTTAAATCATGTGCCACCATTTCTCATGGAAAAGTCATTACCAAAAGAATATACACATAATATTTGTATTTCGGTAAGAGCATACCTCTTAAAAAGTTAAAAAAGCATACCACTTTGCAGTTTTAATTTTATGACTCACTGGGGGAAAAGTACTTCTAAAAGGAAGAAAAGAAGCTACTCATCCAAAGTTTTAAATTATTTAGTCTTCAGTTTTAAATACCATCTCAGAAAATTTAATGTGGCATCTATCTTTAATCTTTAAAAATTTTTCTCTTCAGCCAGAATCAATTTTTATATCATCCCAACACACTAGAAGGAAACAGGTCACTATACCATAGACTTCTTTGAACATTTACACCATTGCTCATATCAGCAGGAGGCTTCTTGGAATTCAACAGCAATTTTTGTGACCATATATGTTTTATACAGTGTTGCACATTTTTTTCCCTCTTATTCTGCCTTAGGTTTTCAAAAGAAGGGGAACGGAGCACTCCTCATCTTACAAAAAATGAGCATCACCCTCTGGCCTAACTCAATTGTAGGGAACATGTTTTCATGATAATATGAAAAAAAGGGAAAAACATTTTTTACACTTTATCACAGTGTGAGTACAACTATATATTAAAAATAATAGCAGCAACAAAATTGACTGGATTTCTAGAAACTTCTTGAAGTTGGAGAGGAAACTTAGTGACTTAGGGTTTGTCAAAGATTTTTAATATGACACAAAAAAGTAAAAAAGTATAAAAGAAAAAAATTTGCTCTTCTTTTTAAGATTTAAGTTATTTATTTGACAGAGAGAGAGAGACAGCGAGAGAGGGAATATAAGCAGGGGGAGTGGGAGAGGGAGAAATAGACTCCCCCAGAGCAGGGCGCCTGATGCAGGGTTGGATCCCAGGACCCTGGGATCATGACCTGAGGTGAAGGCAGACGCTTAACGACTGAGCCACCCAGACACCCATTTTTGCTCTTCTGAAAAAGCGTGGTTAAGAACATGAAGAGGCGGGGTACAGACTGAGAGAAAGTATTTGCTTACCAGATATGAAACAAAGGATTTGTATCAAGTCTACATAAAGAACTTTCATAATTCATTAATAATAAGGAAAGCAAACCAGTGATTATGGGACAAAGATCTAGACAGGGTTCACCAAAGAACATACACAAATGGGAAAGAAGGGTGTGTGAAGGGCGCCTGGGTGGCTCAGTGGGTTAAGCCGCTGCCTTCGGCTCAGGTCATGATCTCAGGGTCCTGGGATCGAGTCCCACATCGGGCTCTCTGCTCAGCAGGGAGCCTGTTTCCCTCTCTCTCTCTCTGCCTGCCTCTCCATCTACTTGTGATCTCTCTCTGTCAAATAAATAAATAAAAAAATCTTAAAAAAAATTAAAAAAAAAAAAAAAAAAAAAAGAAGGGTGTGTGAAAAAGTGCTCAACACCATCAGTCATTGGGGAAACGCACATGTAAGCCACAAGGAACAGTCATTACACATCCCTAGAAAGGCTAAAGTTACATTTAAAAAAAATCCTGAAAATACAAGTGTTCTTGAATATGTGAACAACCAGAAGTCTCCTTCATAACCTGTGGGAATGCAGAACTGTACTGCTGTTTTGGAAAAGAATTAAACAGTTTCTTAAGAAGTTAAATGTACATTCACATAGCATATGGCTGAGCCATTGTACTGCTAGGTATTTACCCAAGAGTGAAGGAAGCATATGTCCACACAAAACACCAATACATGAATATTTACTGGAGTTTTATTTGTAGTAGCCCAAACCTGCAAACAACAAAAATACCCAGCAAGAGATGAGTGGATAAACGCATTGTGATGTATCCATGCAGTGGGGAACTTCTGGGCCGTAGAACAAACCATGGGTGCATGCAGTACCATGGGTGAAAATCACAATGATTGTGGTGACTGAAAGAAGCCGGACGAATAAATGAGTACATGCTGTGGGCTTCCCTTTATATGAAATGTGGGAAAATGCAAGCTAACCTATAGCCATGCATAATTCACATCAGTGATTCCCCCATTTGGAAGCTGGCAATTAGAGAGGGGTAGGAGAGGGAGAGGACAGGGGGATACAAAGAAATTACTGGGTCTGATGAAGGCGTTCATCATCCTCAGTGTGGAAGTACTTCCATAGGCGTGAATATATGTCAAAAATCACCACACTGTACCTTTGGAATATATGTGGTTTAGTTTATGTCAATTACAACTCAGCAGATCTTTTAAAAAGCCAAAATAATATAAATAAGAAGGCTAGAAAGGAGCACTTTGCAGAGCATTTTACTTGGGAAATTTCTACCAAACTTAACAACCTGGTACATTTGCTCTTAAGGACTCTTGCAAAACTTGTGATATTTCTCTAGATCTCCATCTGCCTTCCACCAAGCTGTGGCAATTTAAAGATGTTTCTATATTCTCAGAAACCAGTCTATTATTTTTAACCAGAATTTAGAATTGAGTCAAGATGGCTTGACTTTTTTTTTTTTTTTTAAAGTAGTTAATGGCTTTTTTAACCTTCCCTTCAAAGCCATGTTGGCAGTTTCCCGGGCCAGAGGCAGAGATGTCTGGCGGTCCTGTCACAGTGCTGTCACAGCCTTCTGAGGAGTGGGCAGAATCTCCTAACACCCACCTCTGTCTGTTACGAATTGGTGACACATTGGGTGGCCTGATAGGGTTGGAAAGACGTGACTAATTAGAAATGCACATCATTGCAGCCTTGCAAGGATTGATGAGCGAATAAAAATTGAAAGCCTATTAAACATTATCTGAGAAATAGGTCTTAACATCCCCACCCCTTCCCTAGCCTCCAGCTTGATTTTCAAAGATGTTTTGAAGCTGATGTGGATAAGAGCAGTTCATCTCTCTCCTCTGTTTGAAATGACATCAGTATAAGAACATCTGTATATCTTCCCATTTTAGGAACAGTATCACACTTTTTAAAAATAAAAAAAAATGCAGAACACATTGAAAAGCACCCTGTGAATGGAGGTGGTTGTGTTATATTTATGTAAAATGTACCTTCCTTCTGGAGTGCCTTCATAACGACACTTAGTGTGAAAGAAACTTCTAGAATTTGAAAAGTAATACATTTTTTACCTTAGAAGAAAATTTACATTTTATTAAGAGTTACAAGTTATATGTTTTTTGTTTTTGTTTTTGTTTTTTCATGTACAACTTAGTTGTCTTTCTTCATGTGTTCTTTTTGTGATAATATGAGTACTTGGGCTGATAACCCTCTCCATGGTGTTTGGCCATGGAGGCTTACTTTAGATATTAAAATGACATTTTGATCACTTGTCAGATGACAAGAGCCCATTAAAAATTTTTTAAGGGATTTCAAGGACACAGATATTTTACCCTCATATGATCTTCACTGTACTTAGATAAGAAGATGTATTTCTACATAACAATTATGTGAAAATACTAGGTAAAGGATCTACTAGACAGAATGATTTTAATAAAAACAGGTAACAGTGGAAACTAAGACATTTTAATTTTTATGACCACCATACACTCAGCATTTTGGAATACCTTCAGTTGTCTTCAAGAAATTTTTGATTGTGCTGACATGCTCAGAAAACCTTTTCAACTTCTGTAATCTTTTATTTGCAAGCGATCTACCAAGGTCTTATGGGCTTAAAAAAAAAAAAAAAGTTAAAGCCTAAAGAATCCCAAAGGGTTTCTGCAAATGCAAATGTTGTTAAGAGGAAGGCTGTGGCTGTTTGTGCCAGGATTAAATTAAATCCAACTGTGTCTTTAATTAGAAGTGTCTCCAGATCATATCAACACTACCACATCCTGAAGCCCTCAACCTAGGTTTTAAGATGCTAGCTGACACTGAATTCCCACATAGCTTTCTGATGGGGTTTGCCAAGTTACTCATGGCCAATTTCAGTCAGTGAGAAACGCATGTCTAGCAATAGGATTTGGCTAGTAGTTTCAAGTGTGAGATAAAGTTCTTTTCGGGTACTGTGAGGAGTGTGAGTGGTATAAATCAGAGCGTAACAGGGGCCTATGGTTTTCCTGTGGTTCGCTTTTCTCATCTGGGAAGTGAGGTTTATAACAGTATCTGTAGTTGATGACTTAAAGTGTTCTTGACAATACCCAGTCCAGAGTAAGCATTCAACAATTGTGAGTTATTCTCACTTAAAAACATTTTTTTACTATGCATAGGCAAGCTTAAATGGTGAAGTTTCTTCAGTACCTTTTGTTCCCATGTACTTGTATAAAAATTCTTGGGGGTTAGTGCTTCTCAAAGTGTGTTTTGAGCAGCATTCATTCTGCTTGATCAATGAATATGTTTCATGTGGGGGAAAGAAGGGATCTGTGATTAAATGAGGTTGGAAAACAAAGCTTGCCCAATAAAGATAATTAGGTTTTATTGCTACAAGACTTCTCAGAGCCTTGACTATGATGGTAAGCAGTAGGACTGTTCAAAAGGGCTATTATGTAGAACTTAGGTGTTGAGATCAAAACCCTTCCTAATACTATTTGTCTTTCCTGGGACCTTAGTTAAGTAAGAATCACATTTTGTTTAGCAGACAAGGGATAATTGCTAAAACACCATACCTTCAATTAGCCCATATTTTCCCCATTCCTATAATATAGAGGAAGCCATTAATGTTGGTGACTCTGAATTAATTTGAGACTACGTATGTTCAGCAGCGGGCTTATGGCAGAAGCAGAATCTATCTATCTATCTATCTATCTATCTATTTATTTATTGAAGAAGTGGAATTTTTAGCGTGGGTGTAGAATTTGGGAGCAGTTCAATTTCTTTTAGATGCAAGTAACTAAAAATGCAACTACTCAAAAATGACAAACTGCAAGAATATTTACTATCTGATTTTATAAGCAGTCTAGAGATAGGTTTTAAAGTTGGTTAATCCAGCTGTAAAGTGACTCACCATGGACCCAGGTTTTTTTAAATTTTTCTTCTCCACATCCTTAGCATGTTGGCATGTCCTCTTATGTGGGCTGCCAAGTTCAAAGCAGTTCAAAGCATGCAAAAAATAAATAAACAAACAAACCAAAACCTCAAAACAGTGGCCAATTCAAAAACTGGAGCATCTAGTATTTTTTCTTTATTCAAAATGAAAAGATATTTCCAGAAATCCTCAAACAGATGTTGCTTTATACTTTATTGGTCATATTTGGGTCACAGGACCATGCATAAAGCATGGAGAATAAAAGCACCCTGACTGGCTCAGAATAAACAAGATTACCACGCCCCCCCCACCTACAACCCCTTGCAGCCAGGGAGGAGCTTAGCCTCCCTGAAGGATATCGCCATCTAGAGGAGGGTAAACAAAAGGAAGAAATGACTTAAATAGGCCAAGAAATGTAGTTACAATGATGCATAGGACTCCATTTTGTTAACCCATATGACATTATCGGTGCTATTTTCAGATATAGTAGAATTAAAATAGTCATATGGGATATATAAAAATGGTCTCTGTTACATTTGAGGGGGTAAGAAGCAAGTTCAAAACTGAGCCTCATTTTATACTTTAAACCAAAGAACACGTTCTTAATTTTTGCTACTTCTAGCAAGTTTGATGGTTTGGGTTTATTAGTGACAATTAACATATAAAACTGAATTTGAAGTTTTGTAATTAGGATGAAGATGTGTAAGTTTTGCATTTCACACCACAGAGCTAAACCCACCCAGTACTCAAAAGGAACTCGCTCTGATCATCACGCACATCAGCAAAATTTAGAAACAGTATTTGGGGCTGGAGTCTAGACAGATTGAATTCTTTTATCCCCTGCTATAAAAATTACCTAGCTTTTAGCCAAAACCTATATACTTGTCATCCTAAGCATCAAATGTCCTAGTATGTGTAAAACTTCAAAGTTAGAACTCAAGGATGTGGCATGTATTTAATTAAATACCTAAAACAGAAAACTGTGTTTCTGAAGCTGTAAACTGCTCCTTTTGTATACCAGAGTGAATTCTCTTTCCATAAAGCAGAATTTTCATGCTTCCCATCTGTGAAGTGGGTACAAATGCTCACTGGTTTGTGATTTAGGCATTCCTGGTTGTATCACTGTCAGGGGCAAAATGATGCTGATCAGAAATATTTTGACAGGTTCTACTGATCGTTGTTGTCCCCTCAAAGTTAACCCCCCCAGAGATGGGGGATTGAGACAATTGAATGAAGAATTTCTTTGGTTGCAAATGTTCTTTCTTGGGAAAAAACAAACAAACAAAAAAAAACACTTTCTGGCTTCTAAAGTTCTTTATCAAATTAAGCACAGTTTTGAAGGAGGATATTTTTTAAATTTTTTTAAGATTTTATTTATTTAACAGAGGAAGAGAGAGTGAGAGAGAGAGAACTAGTGCAGTGGGGGAGGGGACAAGGGGGGAGGGAAGAGGAAGGGGAAAGAATCCCAAGCAGACTGTGAGCTGAGCTCAGAGCACCATGCAGGGCTTGATCCCATGACTCCAGGATCATGACTTGGGCTGAAACCAAGAGTTGGATGCGTAACCAACTGAGCTACCCAGGCATCCCTAAAGAAGACATTTTTTAAAATAAAATATAAGAGTAAAGGAATTTTTCCCTCTCCAACCACTGCATTTTATCTTATTATGTTCAAATGATGGTGAAAATAATGAAAGCAAATTGTATATAGCTTTTCATTTTTCCAGAGAATTTTTATATTAAAAAAATGTCATCCTCATCACAACTCTATAAAATAAGGCTGTGTTTTAGTTAATTGACAGATGAGAAATCCCAGGTATGAAAATATAAATAGGTTTGTCTCTACTCTCAGAGGCATTGCATAGTTTGGTTTAATTTAAATTTTTGTATTTTATGTTGTCCTTCATAGTAAAAAAGACAAAGAGGTTTTATTGTCATTTTTTTGGTACCCATTTTCTGGCTGGAATAGCTGAATTAGGGAGTTCAACAGTAACTCACCCAGATTTGTGTAGCAACTAAATAACAGAAACGTAGGATCTCTCAGAGAACAGCAACTATGTGGTTTTTAAGACCTCTGAAGTTAGCCTTACCTCAGTTCAAAAGCTAGCCCTGCTGTCGAATATGTGTGTCCTGGGGCAAAGAACTCAGTGACTCTGGGTTTCAGTTTTCTTCCCTTTAAAAGAGGAAGAAGTACACACCAACCCTCTAGATGATTACGAGGATTTAATGAGAACATGCCAAGATGTGCTTTAACACATTGCACGGCCCATGGAAATCTCCCTTCGTGCTTGGTACCTCTGGGGTTTCCGGCGATTCCTTTGCTGTAAAATGCTTAGAGGCGCTGTTCTGGAAATTAGAAATTGAAATTATCTTAGCAGTAGCTGGTATTCTGACTTAGCTGTTGAATGGGTAGAGTTTCCCGCAGATGTGGAGATGGTGGCATGTGCAGAAATCTTGAATTTTGCTACTTCATAGGCGGTTTGAAAATTCACTTTGATATTGGAACATGTATCTCTCTTGGTGTCTGTCACAGAGCACTCCCAAAAGCTGTCAGTCGGAGATATCTGGGTGTGCTTTACACTCACACGCACACTGGTGGGCTCCCGTGCATGCCGTTATAGGAGAGGAGATGGTGGGACTAAGAAGTGTTTACAGGTGTCATTAGGCGTGAGTTCAGACCCGTGCAGTTCTTCCAGCCACTCTGACCTTGTGACTCTGCACAGCTGAACTCCACCAAGCAAACCTGCATTTGTATTCTCACCAGGAAAGTTTTGGAAATGTTTTTTTCTGTTCCTGTTCCTAAAAATCCAGCCTGTACATTTCCCCCGTGGATAAGGACATGAGTTAGTATTGTCACAACCTGATCTATCGTTCTGCTGTTTTTATTTAAGAATTTTACTTTTATTTGACTCCTGGGTAAGCAGAAAAGATTCCTTCTTCTTATTCTTAGAGACAAAATGATCACCCATGGTATTTCTGAAAGTTAATATTCTGAGATTGAGAAATAGAGTTGAGGAGTGCCTGGGGTCCAGTGGGTTATATGTCTGCCTTTGGCTCAGGTCATGATCCCAGGATCATGGGATTGAGCCCCACATCGGGCTCTCGGCTCAGCAGGGAGCCTACTTCTCCCTCTCACACTGCCCCTCCCCTCCACCACTCATGCTTGCTCTCTCATGCTTGCTCTTTCTGAAATAAATAAAATCTTTAAAAATAAATTAATTAGGTAAAAAAGAAGAAATAGAGAATCTTAGACCTCTGTAGTTAAAAGAGGCTTTGGAGACCACCTAATGAGATGTCATTATTTTAGAGATGGGGAAACTGAGGCTTGGGAGTGTGTGTGTGGTAGGGACATTTCTCAGTTAGTAGTCAGACTGGAACCCAGGTGTCCTGACTTTCCATCTACCAAAATTTCCATAAATGACAGGCTTCCCCTTTAGTCAATACCTGTTAAAAATTAAGAATGAAAGGATTCATCAGCCAACCACTTATTCACTAAATGGAGAAATGAAGGCTCAGAGCATTTCAGCGGAATCCTACAGGATATTGATGGCAGAACTGGGGAGTCGAATCCAGATTTCTAGACTCCGTTTTAGTGCTCTCTCCAATCACATGGTTTATGCAGATGTGCCCATAATGGGGATTCACGCTCACCAGTGATGTTCAAATGCTCCTATTGCCCTATTCTTCCTGGCTTTCTGTATCTCTGATCTAAGCCATCCTACACGCAACTAGAAACCTCTGTTATGACCCAGGTGACACCTAAAGATGATGAATCCTTTACCAAGGTGATTCATGGCCCTTTTGTGAGGGATGAGGGAGCTTGAGAGACTCTGCTTTCGTTTACTTTCAAGCCACTTGTTTGTCTTTCTGTGTGTCTGGAAGAGTCAACAGTAATCACTCTGCTGATGTATGATTTGATTAGTAGTGCTGGGGCTGCTGCTCTCCTCGGGAACAATAAATCGCACACAAGTCCTGCCCCATTCTCTGCGGTGATGCTTGGGAGCCCTCCAGTGTAACCTTTGGCAGTAAATTCGGCTCATCATCAAGCTTTCAACTACTGTAGAAACTGTTTTGTACCCTTACTTAAGGGCTTTTTCTTCAGAAAAATTGCTTACGACTGTTATAATTTTATAAAGTGTGTATATGCCTTATGTCTAAGTAAGAATGTCTAAGTAAGGATCCTCAAGTTGAAATGCTGTGAGATACAGCAAGAGTTTTCTTTGTCGGGCCTCATTGCTCTTTCGTTCTCTATGCAGTTAGTATCTTCAGAGTTGGCATTGTTCTCTCCGGCATCCAGTTGGTATTAACTGGATAGATAGGCAGACTTGAGTTCGCAGTTCTGCTCTGCCATTAGTTGGCCGTGACTCCAAATGTTGTGGACCCCAGCTTCTCAGTCTGTGAAATGTGGACAGGAAGAGCACCTATCTGGGAGAAGCTTGTGATCGTGAAATGAAATAAGACCACACCTGATATTGAAGAAGTGATCCATGAATGGGCTGCTGCAGCTGACAATAATTCTGACATGTTTCAGAGGATATAGACTTTCAGTTATGAGAGGAGTAAGTTCTGGGGACCTACACACAGCATGCTGACTGTCTAGAGTAGTAATGTATTATATATTTGGAATTTGCAAAGAGTGTAGATATCAAGTGTTCTCTGCATGAGCTCGTGTGTAAGAGTAGCTATGGGGCGACGGGTTGTGGTGATCATTTCACAGTGTGTACCTTAAATATATACAACTTTTCTTTGCCAGGTGTATCTCAGTGATGCTGGAAAAATAGTTGTGACATGTTTTATGTAAGTACTTTTGAACCTTCATTGAAGTAAGAATAAATAATGCCTTATGCTTTTTTTCCATCCTTCTCCCCACCCCAGAGCTTAGTGTAGATGCATAGCATGAATGAAAGAGCATGTATTTAGTTAATAAACACAAATTTATTTCCGCGTAGTCCAAAGTGACATTCTTCTGGGATACTTAGATTTTATTTGAGTGGATAAAACACACCCACTTTTTACCATATAGCTAACAGTTAATAATCGCTTATGTACTAGACATTGTCCTAGGTGTTGAGAATACAGAGACAAAGGACAAATTTCATGCCCTCAGTAAGTTCCCTACCTGGTACAGCTAAGCAGATGTTAATCCAATATAATATTTGTTGACACAGAAATAAGCATAAAAAATCAGGTGTTATGGACGCCCAGACAAGTGAAGTAGGAGGTAGGGAGAGAAGGGTAGTCGATAGGTGGAGGGAAACCACTTGAAAACCTAATAGATGATAGAGTTAGGAGACACAGCATTATGTCTAGGTATGATCAAAATAAAAATAATAGTGATAATCGGGCGCATACATTCTGATGCTCTTAGAAATGTTATGAACAAAATGCTTATTTTAAAATAATTTACCATGCTAATGGACATCAGAAGAAAGCAGGAGTGGCAATCCTTATATCAGATCAATTAGATTTTAAGGCAAATACTATAATAAGAGATGAGGAAGGACACTATATCATACTCAAAGGATCTGTCCAACAAGAAGATCTAACAATTTTAAATATCTATGCCCCTAACGTGGGAGCAGCCAACTATATAAACCAATTAATAACAAAATCAAAGAAACACATCAACAATAATACAATAATAGTAGGGGACTTTAACACTCCCCTCACTGAAATGGACAGATCATCCAAGCAAAAGATCAACAAGGAAATAAAGGCCTTAAATGACACACTGGACCAGATGGATATCACAGATATATTCAGAACATTTCATCCCAAAGCAACAGAATACACATTCTTCTCTAGTGCCCATGGAACATTCTCCAGAATAGATCACATCCTCGGTCCTAAATCAGGTCTCCACCGGTATCAAAAGATTGGGATCATTCCCTGCATATTTTCAGACCACAATGCTCTGAAGCTAGAACTCAATCACAAGAGGAAATTTGGAAAGAACCCAAATACATGGAGACTAAACAGCATCCTTCTAAAGAATGAATGGGTCAATCAGGAAATTAAAGAAGAATTGTAAAAATTCATGGAAACAAATGATAATGAAAACACAACAGTTCAAAATTGGTGGGACACAACAAAGGCAGTCCTGAGAGGAAAATATATAGCGGTACAAGCCTTTCTCAAGAAACAAGAAAGGTCTCAGTTACACAACCTAACCCTACACCTAAAGGAGCTGGAGAAAGAACAAGAAAGAAACCCTAAACCCAGCAGGGGAAGAGAAATCATAAAGATCAGAGCAGAAATCAATGAAATAGAAACCAAAAAAACAATAGAACAAATCAACGAAACTAGGAGCTGGTTCTTTGAAAGAATTAATAAGATTGATAAACCCCTGGCCAGACTTATCAAAAAGAAAAGAGAAAGGACCCAAATAGATAAAATCATGAATGAAAGAGGAGAGATCACAACTAACACCAAAGAAATACAGAGAATCATAAGAACATATTATGAGCAACTCTATGCCAACAAATTTGACAATCTGGAAGAAATGGATGCATTCCTAGAGACATATAAACTACCACAACTGAACCGGGAAGAAATAGAAAGCCTGAACAGACCCATAACCAGTAAGGAGATTGAAACAGTCATCAAAAATCTCCAAACAAACAAAAGCCCAGGGCCAGATGGCTTCCCGGGGGAATTCTACCAAACATTTAAAGAAGAACTAATTCCTATTCTCCTGAAACTGTTCCAAAAAATAGAAATGGAAGGAAAACTTCCAAACTCATTTTATGAGGCCAGCATCACCTTGATCCCAAAACCAGACAGGGATCCCATCAAAAAAGAGAACTACAGACCAATATCCTTGATGAACACAGATGCAAAAATTCTCACCAAAATACTAGCCAATAGGATTCAACAGTACATTAAAAGGATTATTCACCACGACCAAGTGGGATTTATTCCAGGGCTGCAAGTTTAGTTCAACATCCACAAATCAATCAATGTGATACAACACATTAATAAAAGAAAGAACAGGAACCATATGATACTCTCCATAGATGCTGAAAAAGCATTTGACAAAGTACAGCATCCCTTCCTGATCAAAACTCTTCAAAGTGTAGGGATAGAGGGCACATACCTCAATATTATCAAAGCCATCTATGAAAAACCCATCGCAAATATCATTCTCAATGGAGAAAAACTGAAAGCTTTTCCTCTAAGGTCAGGAACACGGCAGGGATGTCTGTTATCACCACTGCTATTCAACATAGTACTAGAAGTCCTAGCCTCAGCAATCAGACAACAAAAAGAAATTAAAGGCATCCAAATCGGCAAAGAAGAAGTCAAACTATCACTCTTCGCAGATGATATGATACTATATATGGAAAAGCCAAAAGACTCCACTCCAAAACTGCTAGAACTTGTACAGGAATTCAGGAAAGTGTCAGGATATAAAATCAATGCACAGAAATCAGTTGCATTTCTCTACACCAACAACAAGACAGAAGAAAGAGAAATTAAGAAGTCAATCCCATTTACAATTGCACCCAAAACTATAAGATACCTAGGAATAAACCTAACCAAAGAGACTAAGAATCTATACACAGAAAACTATAAAGTACTCATGAAAGAAATTGAGGAAGACACAAAGAAATGGAAAAATGTTCCATGCTCCTGGATTGGAAGAATAAATATTGTGAAAATGTCTATGCTACCTAAAGCAATCTACACATTTAATGCAATTCCTATCAAAGTACCATCCATTTTTTTCAAAGAAATGGAACAAATAATCCTAAAATTTATATGGAACCAGAAAAGATCGCGAATAGCCAAAGGAATATTGAAAAAGAAAGCCAGAGTTGGTGGCATCACAATTCCGGACTTCAAACTCTATTACAAAGCTGTCATCATCAAGACAGCATGGTACTGGCACAAAAACAGACACATAGATCAATGGAACAGAATAGAGAGCCCAGAAATAGACCCTCAACTCTATGGTCAACTAATCTTCGACAAAGCAGGAAAGAATGTCCAATGGAAAAAAGACAGCCTCTTCAATAAATGGTGTTGGGAAAATTGGACAGCCACATGCAGAAAAATGAAATTGGATCATTTCCTTACACCACACACGAAAATAGACTCAAAATGGATGAAGGACCTCAATGTGAGAAAGGAATCCATCAACATCCTTGAGGAGAACACAGGCAGCAACCTCTTCGACCTCAGCCGCAGCAACATCTTCCTAGGAACATCGCCAAAGGCAAGGGAAGCAAGGGCAAAAATGAACTATTGGGATTTTATCAAGATCAAAAGCTTTTGCACAGCAAAGGAAACAGTTAACAAAACCAAAAGACAACTGACAGAATGGGAGAAGATATTTGCAAACGACATATCAGATAAAGGGCTAGTGTCCAGAATCTATAAAGAACTTAGCAAACTCATCACCCAAAGAACAAATAATCCAATCAAGAAATGGGCAGAAGACATGAACAGACATTTCTGCAAAGAAGACATCCAGATGGCCAACAGACACATGAAAAAGTGCTCCATATCACTCGGCATCAGGGAAATACAAATCAAAACCACAATGAGATACCACCTCACACCAGTCAGAATGGCTAAAATTAACAAGTCCGGAAATGACAGATGCTGGCGAGGATGCGGAGAAAGGGGAACCCTCCTACACTGTTGGTGGGAATGCAAGCTGGTGCAACCACTCTGGAAAACAGCATGGAGGTTCCTCAAAATGTTGAAAATAGAACTACCCTATGACCCAGCAATTGCACTGCTGGGTATTTACCCTAAAGATACAAACGTAGTGATCCGAAGGGGCACATGCACCCGAATGTTTATAGCAGCAATGTCTACGATAGCCAAACTATGGAAAGAACCTAGATGTCCAACAGACGAATGGATAAGGAAGATGTGGTATATATACACAATGGAATACTATGCAGCCATCAAAAGAAATGAAATCTTGCCATTTGCGAAGACGTGGATGGAACTAGAGGGTATCATGCTTAGCGAAATAAGTCAATCGGAGAAAGACAACTATCATATGATCTCCCTGATATGAGGGAGAGGAGATGCAACATGGGGGTTAAGGGGATAGGAGAAGAGTAAATGAAGCAAGATGGGATTGGGAGGGAGATAAACCATAAGTGACTCTTAATCTCACAAAACAAACTGAGGGTTGCTGGGGGTAGGGGGGTTGGGAGAGGGGGGGTGGGGTTATTATGGACATTGGGGAGGGTATGTGCTATGGTGAGTGCGGTGAAGTGTGTAAACCTGGCGATTCACAGACCTGTACCCCTGGGGAAAAAAATATATGTTTATAAAAAATAAAAAAATTTTAAAAAAATGCTTATTTTATGTAGTTTGAATTTTGTGCCGCCAGTAATCTTGCTTATTAAATGCCAGCTCTGGTGTTTGATGACATGCACACCCACTCTCTGAATGGGAAACTCGAATGCGTGTCATTTGTGCTGTAAGCAGGTCTAGAGGTATTTAACTTTCTATGTTACTTTTAGAAAAAGAAAAAAGTGATGATTAACATTTCATAGTCAACGATCCATCCATCTCCAAAACACTGTAAATCTTCAAATCCACTTACTCTAAACACAGAGATGTAGGAGATCCAGGAATGCCGACAGGCTGGGACAGATGAGGGTGTTTTCTTGTGTTTCAGTCTCATCATCCGCCTACAGACTCAGAAATGGCATACCAATGGTCCTGAGTAAATAACATCAACTCTTTGCAGGCGTTCTTTGAAATAACAAAAACAAATTCTGTGTATCTTCTTTGTTATTTTTTCCTGTACATTTATTACAGAGAAAGTCCTCCCTTCTGCCCCATCTTGGGCTTCTGGAGAGTACAATTTCCAGCAGTATTTGCATGGATATAAAATTCCTTTGCTGCATGTCTTTGTGGAGGCTCTTTAGGTTATAAGTCACAGATGCTGATTTTAACTAACTTAGTCCCAGAAGAGGTAATTTATTGGAAAAATACAGGGGTATTTCATATAATTTAGAAGCAGGAAGTTCAGTGAGGCCTTGGAAAGGGCTGGATGAGAGTCTGGCTCTGGTGTGTATCTGCTTCCTGCATCTGTCTTTCGAGAGCTGAAAGGGGCTCCCCAAAATGGTGCCCTTGGCTCTCAGCTTCTGTGAGCACCTGCCATCCAGAGATTCCGGATTCCCAGATGAGAGAATCTGATTGATGGAACTTGAGTCATGAGTGTGTCCCTGGTTCAGTGAGAACCTCATTTGACACAAACCTGATGGCAGAGGCGTGCGAGCATATCTGCATATGCACAGACTTAGCGTGAGTAAGTCATGGGCCAGGCAGGTGACCCAGATGTTTTCTCCTCCAGAGGAGGACATTCCAGGTACCAGACATAGCTGCGGAAGGATGCTCCTGTAGGAAGGATGGAAGGAAAATATACAGGCATTAAAGAATAAGGACAGGTTCGGGGCGGGGAGGGATTTATTAGGCAAGCTTCCAGGACTAGCAGCCGAGACTCCAGGTTCCTTGCAGCCTTCTGTGAGTGCTTTGCCAGGGAGTGTGCCCAGGGGCCAAATCACTCAGAAGGAAGGCTCACTGACTCGGGATGCTCTCCTCAGAAGCAACTGCCGAGTTAGCTCTGTCGTTCAGAACCGGAGAGAACATGCCGGCTGCAGATCTCCCAGAAGCCTCTGGTGAAGCCCTTGGCAGGGAAGCCACATTCTTCCTTTCTCTGCCATCTGAAATCTCTGATGGGCAGTCCCAGCAGGAAAATTCCTGGTTTCCCTTTTATTTCACTGCGACGGTGCCGCTCGAGGAACAGCACTAGGGCTCCGACTGCGTATCACAGATGACATTGGGGATGCGAGTGCTGGGGGAATGGAATCCTAAAGATACTTCTCTTCACACGTGGATTGCTTCCTGAGAAGCTGCGCAGGAATCAGACTTCTGTTATTCCAGTTGTGTTTTCTCTCTGCCTTGCAAAGTAGTTTTTGAGACACTTCTGCATTTCTGATCAACCTTCTGCTAACAGCAGCTCTTCATGCTTTACTGTCTCAGGCTCTCTGTTCCTTGGTCTTTCTTTGGAGTAGAAAAATGATTGATGAACACCCTAAATATGCAACCTCACTACGCCTTTACTCCATGTTAGTGTCTCTGAGTGTGTGAACCTAATGATTCCTCTCTCCCCTCGCGAAGGTCCCTTTACCCCATCCCAGAACTGCTCTGGCCTTCTGTGAGTTCTGGTGTTCAGGCTCTGCGTTCCTTTACCTGTTAGCCATCTCCCTCAAGCTACTTCTCTGTGCTTTAGTTTTCACCTCTGTGACTAACGCTACATGGGTTCCTTATAAGTATTAAATGAGATCATGTGTGTGAACCTTCTAGAACACCACCTGGCATACAGTAAACTCTCAGTAAATGTTAGTTTTTTCACTTAATGCCGTATTTCAAGTATGGCATCATCATTTGCCGGACTTCCACGCTAGACTGTTATTTCTGATTCTCTTCCCTGCCATCTCCCAATCAATGATTCATTACAGTCTTTGTAATTACAATGATAGTAATAATAACAATGTTCAGTGAATATTGAGCATTTAGTATGTGCTTTAATTTGTACTGAGCACTTTACACCATTAGCTTATTTGATCCTCTCAATAACACTGTCTTTATTTTATTTTATTTTTTTAAAAGATTTTATTTATTTGGCAGAGAGAGAGAGAGAGAACATGAATGGGGAGAGGAGCAAGGGGAGAGGGAGAAGCAGACTCCTCGCTGAGCAGGAAGCCCAACTCTGGACTCGATCCCAGGACCCTGGGATCATGACCGGAACTGAAGGCAGACTCTCAAACAACTGAGCCATGAGGGAGCCCAACACTGTGTGTATTTTAAAGATGAGTGCTTGGAGAGATGAGATAACCTGTGTGACATCACATAGATAGTAAGTGGCAAGGCTACAGTTTATATTCAGTGCCTTCTGATTCCAAAACTCATGCTATTAACAACCATGAGTCTCTTTAACCAAATACAGCCCATTTTGGTTCTGCGTTATCTCTGAAATAGATCCCCCCTCTCCATCGCAGCTTCTACAGATCTCTCTTCTCATCTTAGGATAGGTTTCTGTATGCTCTCCCTGCCCCCAGGTGTTCCTTCCTCAAACCATCCTCCAGCCTCAAAGTTATTTTTCTAAAACATTTAGTAGATTACAAGCCATCCATTACAAGCCATTTACGAAACATGTCAGTCCTTCATAACCATTATTCCCAGTTCTACCTTTGTCGTTCAGTCTTACTAGATCATCATTGATTCTTCTAATGTCTGTGCACTTCTCTTCTGTCCTTTCGCACAGACTGTAGGGTCTGTCTTAACTGGCCTCCACTCTCCTCACTGGATTAACTTGCTGGTCTTATCAGACCTTGTTCTTGTGTTCTACGTTCCCCAAAGCATTGCATAGAGAAGGAAACCAGTAAATGAACTCACCTATGTAGAGACTGATTAAGTAAATTTCCAAAGTAGAACTCTATGTATTTTTGTAGAGTAATTTTTAAAAATAAGTTTTCCTTTCTCATTTGTAATCTTTGTAAGTTTGGGCACGTTTGGTCATATGTTTCCTTAAAAATGGGATTTAGTCTAGTAACCTCAGACCTAACATTTCTATAAAAAAGTTTGGGTCTCTTCATGAAAGCATTATCATTCTTTGAGAGGTAGGGTTTTTGTGTTTTTGCTGCATAGAAGATCTAGGAGGGAATAATTAAAGTGATTAACAAGAGAATACTGGTGTTTAAGTAATCAGCCTACCAATTATTCATTAGAGGTTTGTACCTCCTAGATAGGAGAATAGTTATTTTAAACACATTTCATTATATCTTGGATCTTATTTTCAAAAGATGAATTATGTTGGAGAGGTCTTGTAAAATGGAGGGTGGTCAGAGGAAAAAGTACTGGGAAGGGAGTCAGGAATTTGCTTTCTTATTCAGATAGCTTGCAACAACAAGTATGTTGTCCGCCACTCATAGCCTCTTATGAACAAAACCATACCACAGATCCTACATCAGGGTTGGCTGCATATGGACCTTGTGACCCTGTCCTACACCTACTCCCATCTCATGGCCCATTGGACAGAGACTAGTCACCTAAACTGTTCCAAAGCCTGGTTAAATCATGCATGGGAAGAAGATTGGGGTTCAACAGACTTTTTCTCTCAGACACATGAATTAAGAAATACTAAGATAAGACAGTCAGCCTAGTAGGAGCAAATGCTGAGTTTATGATATACAGCAGTGTATTTTAGAGACTGCCTCCCTCAGAATCAACTGGAACTCTTATTAAAATGCTGATTCTCAGGTCCCATCTCCAGATTTCAGATTCACGGTTGACACAGATGGAAGGGGATATTTAAGAAAACACTCCCTCCTCCTTATATTAAGATTTACTAATCCAGGCTATATAGGGAGTCTTGGAGAACTATGAAGATACATGGGCAAGCTCAAGTTGCCAGAGACAAGCATCATGAATAGACAGAAGCACTGTGGAGACAGGCACATATCCTCTACAATTTATTGCTGTTGCTTCTTTGGATACAGGAGACCGGTTATGGCCAAGCTTAAAGATACCACCAATTCATTGGAAGCATATAAAACCATTCTCAAAGTATAAGGGAAGGATGGAAAATGAGGCTCAGAAAAGGAAGGAACACAAAGAAACTGTTGAGTAGCTTTGGGATAGGAGCAGAAACTAATTATCTTACCAAGGAGGTTTTCACTGTTGATACGCATGAGCCCCAACCTATGTTTTCCCATCTTTCTGCCACTCTGGTCAAGATTCATCATCTAGAGAGGTGGGGGTGGTAGAGCAAGAGTTTCTATTGGCCAAGCTTAGGTCATATGCCCATCCTACTGTCAAGAGAGGGCAGAACAACCTGATAAGCAGCCTCATTACGTCTACCCACCATGCAAGATAGGCATTCCCCAAAACGATTGGGATATCCCCAAAGCATTAGAAAATGGTTGCTAAATATCTCCTAAAACAATAAATACCCTATGGAGGACCAAAACTTGTATTGGAAAAGAGAAACGCCAATACATGGAGATTGATATTAATGAACAAAAGTCTTCAAACTCCTGTTGCTGATAGTCTAGATAGATTTGAGATATAGAACCAACCCCTGGGGCCTATTTTTCTAGAGGCCCAATGTTTAGCTTTTCCTTATTTCTCAGATATGTTTCTCATTCTGGTCACTGCTCATTCAGCCCAAATGTGTGTGTGTCTCTCTTCAGTTTGTTGTGGCTAAAAGTGAAATAAGACTTCTGAGCTGTACCCTAAATTGCTGACTGGTCATGGGCAGGAAACATCTGTCTCCTTGGGCCTCAGTTTTTTCCATTTGTAAAATGAGGAGGTGGGCTTATTAAGCATCCCCCCACTCTAATCTCTGCAACAGTAGTACTTATCTCCCCTTTCATTTCTCCGTCCTGCTATTCACGATGACTATAAATGCAGTCAAGGAGTTGCCAAATTCAAGAGGAAAATAATTTTAGGGGTTTCTGATTTTGTTTTGTCTTGTTTGGAATATGCATTTGACAGGCTTCTCTGCTCTTACCTGGTCACACTCTTGAGTTTGTCCTTCAAAACAGAAATGAAAACAATATAGCAGTGCTCCAAGCTGACCTGAAGTACTTTGGCATACATGTTCAGTGTCTGGCTGATAAATGGCATTCATGTTGGGTGTTGGTGCCTACAGAATTCCCATCTTGGAGAAGTCTTGGGAACTAAAACCCCCAGTAGTCACCCCAGTGCTAAGGCACAGTCTACTTATGCAATGCTTCCTTGTATTTTTCCAGCTAACGAGAAAAATTCTTAAGTTTGTTTTCCTCTGCTTTTAGTGGCAACAGAATTGAAACCTCTATCTGCCTCTTGAGTTTCTCTTGAGAATTATAAAAGTAATCTCTGAAATGATGTGTATTACTTAGACTATAGAAAGTACACTTGCTTAGGGGGCTGAAAGATTACTATAACCTAAAAACATAGGTTATTACTAACAAAGATTACTATAGGTTATTACTTATAAAGATTACTATAACCTAAAACATAGGTTATTGCTAAAAACCTATGTTTCAGTTATTATTACTAATAACTAATAACTAGTTATTATTACTAATAACCTATTACTAATAACGAATAAAGGTGGGTTTTTTTGAGCTGTATTTTGAGCCCTTTGGAGAAAAGAAGTAGTCATTGCATCTGTCTTGTGTCTAAGGTAGGAATTACAAACTTTGATGCTTACAACAGCTCAACAGGACATAGAAGAATAAATTAGTTGGTGTGATGGGCTGTGGACAGGACTTTGGAGGACACATGCCCCATGTGAAGGAATGTCTGAGATTCAGCACTAGTCAAATTTTTTTTTTAAGATTTATTTATTTTAGAGAAAGAAGGAGCACGAGTGGGAAGGGCAGAGGGAAAGGGAGAGAGACTCTCAATAGACTGCATGGAGCATGACACGGGGCTCCATCTCATGACCCTGAGATCCCAACCTGAGCTGAAACCAAGAGTCAGACTTAACCCCATAGTACCACCCAGGCACCCCTAGTACCAATCAATCCTTGCCCTTTGAAAATGCAGGTTTTGTGTTGCCTCATCTTTGGGTTTTTCAGGATAACTTAGAATTTGGGTTATTTGTATAAATTCTTGTGATTTCTAAATGTTGGTGTCCATTTTACCTAAATTGGGAAAATATTTAGGTCAAATAACAGACATCCATAGTCTGGATGTCACTAATTGTAAACTCTGTTCTGAAGCATCCCTAGTATGTGGAGTAGAAGTACGAAAAAAGTTCAGGCTTCCAAATGTTGAGATGAATGGTGTTAAATCTTGATTCATGGGAATTAAGACTACACTTACTGGGTTGAGCATGGAGCAATGTATAGAATTGTTAAATCATTATGTTATATACCTGAAATTAAAATAACACTGTAGGTTAATTGTTCTTGAATTAAAAAAAAAAAAAAACCAACCCCTGAACTATTTCTAGTTATCTGGATGTTCAGCATGATTCAGTTGAATTATGTGAATGGTTGACTAATTTTTTTGCATTTGATTATTGAGATCAGTGGTCAGAGAAAGGTATAATGAAAGAGAGGCATAGATCAGCCTTTATAGTCCCAAGGCCTGGATCTGAATCCCAGCAGACTGTAACTTAGCCAGATTGAATGAGGGTAACTTACATGACTTCATTAATTTTTTTCTTCATTTGTAAAATGTGACAATAGTTCAAATAGTATAGGTGTAGGTAAATATTAAATGAGATAATATGTGTACAACTTATATGCCATGTGAGCCTTTTTCGCCCTTGACCGGACTCCATTTCTAAAGCATGGGCCAACTCAAAGCACACTCCAACTCACCCCAATTTGGGATGGTCAGACCCTGCTTATTGTACTTTTATTCCAACAGATCTGAGTCCCCATGGCCTTTTCCCTCCTAGACTGGCATTGTGCCCAGAAACAGAACCCGATTCCTCCATATTTTCCTGAAAGACCCAGCCACATTTAGCATTCTGTAGACTGGCAACTTGATTTAGATACTTTGGGGTTGTAGGCCAGGGCTCACATACACTTTCCTGTTCCTTTGTCTCTCTCTTACTCTCCATCTCCTCTATGTCCTTGAGTTCTTGTACCTTACCCTTGACTCACCCCACCATGTGTAGATCCTACGAAGTACAATCCCTCCTCCTCTTCTTCTTCTGTTTTGTTTTTTTTTTATTGTTTGTTTTGTTTTGTTTTGTTTTGTTTTACACAGAAAGTGGCCTCACTTGGCTAGTTTGCCTTTCCCATCCCTTCTGGAACTCTGATGATTAAAATGTTTTTCCACCTGACCCTCAATTGACTTCCCAGAGTTCTCATCATTCCTACAAAGTTCTATACATTCTGTCTTTTCCCTACATCTCTGCATTTCTTTCAGCTGCTGATTTCTGGGATCTCTGATTATTCCCTTTTTCCCTGAGACATGCTTGGTAGTTTGCTTGGGGGTTCACTCCTGACTGATCTCATCAATTTTGAGCTTTTAATTATAGATCTCCAAACTGGTTTCTCCCCAGAATTGATCTCCAGCTTGGACCCCTGTCCTGAACTGCACACTGTTTACTTAACACCTCCCTTTAGATATCTAATAATATCCGTCTGAGATTTTACTTGTTTAAAACTGAACTGAACTTCCAAAAGTGCCCACAAAAACCTTTCAGTGCTTCCATTAAGATAGGATGTCATTTAGCGTCAAATGCTGATATGGGTAAAGGTATATGATGACTGAGAACGGGTTTTCAGATTTACCAATGTGGGAGGTATTCACCAATGGGGAAAGAATCAAAAGCCTGGTTGGATTTAAGAGAAAATGGGAGAAGGATTAGAGACAACAGTGGTGACAGCTCTGAGGAGTTTTTCAGTAAAGGGAAGTTGTTGCTTGGGAAGAGAGGTGGACTCAAGTCATTTAAAAAAAAAAAAAGGGTGTGTGTATTTCCTCCTGACTACTGCCATGGAGGCAAACAGGGACTACCGGCCTTTGAGGCTTCACAGGAAAATAGTCAGTCTTCCTACCCCTAAAAATAAGGTACAAGAAAGCCACACCTACACAGTGTGTTGTCTCCACAAGTAGGAATGACACTTTGGGTTCAGTTCTTAGGTAGCCAACGGCTCTGGGAAAATTTTGAGCTCTGATTAATTAAGTGCTGCCTGATTGGGTCCTTTGTCTTCAAATACATTTCAAAACCTATTCATAGCCAAAGTTCTTCTTTCGTTCTTTAATGTGATTGCTAGGTGAATTCAATTGAGTTCTTTAAATGATGGGAAGGAGAGACAGTAGTTGGAAGTTCTCTTTAATGGGTTCATCGTTTGAATTTAAAATATTTGAGGCTGATGATCCATGGTCAGGGGTTCCTGAAATAACAATAAGGCAGACATCACACTCTGCTGTCATCTTGCAGTCTTCTCAAATGTCGTGGTGGTGAGTGAAACCTTGCATTTCAATAAATACATTTGGACCTAATTTCTGCCTTTCATGCTGTGCAAGAACTGTCAAATTTGAAGTGTAATGACTGTATGATTTCTTGTAATGGCACCAGAAAAAAAAAAAACCTGAAAAACAGATTTGAATGTCATCTCAGTAAATTCTCTGTGGGATGCAGGCCCATTTACAGATTATTTTCCCTTTTGGCTTTCATACAACAAAGCAGGAGCACATTGCAAGGATGTGAGTATGAAGTGGTGTCTGAGGGAGAATAGAGAGAAGGAAGCCTTACAGAGCCCAGACAATTAAAATCATTGACATTATTTTAGTTGAACCACCCCATTTCCCTGACAGAACTGACCTGCAGCGTTGCTGAGGTGTACGGCCTTTGGCTTGAACACATCCTCTCTCTCTCACATTCTGATTTGTTTGGTGAAACAACCATAAATCCTCAGTTTTCCCAAACTGATTTGGTCTTCCTATGTTCTGCTCCATTTTCCCTGTGAAATAGTAATATGTCCCAGAAATCCTAATGTTTTAACATCCACACCAGATGCTCAGTCCTTCATCAGATCTCTCTTGATTTTCGGATTGGCTAAGTCAGTTGATCATGAAGTAGAACAGAATATGCTGGAATGGAGAGGCAACGGATCTGAGTTCTAATTCCAGCTCTGTTAAGTTGTTAAGTTGAACATCTTATACCTGTAGACTTTATTTTCCTCCTTTTTCAAATGAAGGGATTGGTATAAATTGGACATTTGCAAACTGTGCTCCTTTGAGTGCCAGGGTTTTTTCTGAGATGGCCCAGAAGGCACCAGGGGGTTTGCCAGCCTAACAGGCAGGGTCTTTTCCTCAGCTGTCACTTAAGTTTGTGTTTGGACAAAACCCCCCTAAAACGTAAAATTTGAAAGTCAAAATCTTGGATAATCTTTGTGAGTTTCTTCTAAGTTCAACATCACATATGTGTAGCTCTTTGTTTTTTCATTAAAACGGTTTTCAGCAAAACCACATGTTAGGTGTGTATTTGTGCAATTTTTTTTTTTTTTTTTTTTTTTTTTTTTTACTAAATTCAGTTAGCCAACTATAGTATGATGTAGTGTTGGATGATTCCTTAGTTGCGTAGAACACCCCGTGCTCATCAGATCACATCTCTCCTTAGTGCGAAGTGTTGATGATGCTGTATGGTGCATCTCCTAGAAGGTGATGACATACTTGTAATGGCTTATTCCTTCTGCTCTGGAAGGTCCATAAGGGCAAGGATTGTGTTTATCTTAATCATGAGGAATTGCTGGCTTCTAATCCATAGCATAATACATAGCAGATGCTCAGTAAATTCGGGATGGGTGAGTGAATAGGTAGATGGATAAATACATGAACCCCTTTCTGATATTTTTGGTTTGAATTCTTAAATTCAACTTTGAAGCCTCTTCCATTGACAGTTTGTATCAGCCCCCTTTCCTTCTGCTGCCTTCTTAGTTGGCAACTTATAAGAATTACGCCTGGGATATCTTGGAGCAGTTGCCTCTGGGTGAACTGTCCTGATGTCCCAGGTGAATATCAGAAGACTTTGGAATCAATATAAGTTACAACGTGGGAAACCATTGTCTTTAATAGCAGATGTGAACAAGATTAATAGAGAAGTAAATGTGAGAAGAACCTTAGTACTCTTTCTATGTCTCTGTATATGTTTATCAATCTATCTATTCATTTATTCACTCATTTACTCATTTAACAGACTTTAATTTTCTCTCTTTCTTTTAAAAAACAAGATTTTATTTATTAATTTGACAGAGAGAGAGGTCACAAGTAGGCAGAGAGGCAGGCAGAGAGGGAAGCAGGCTCCTCACCGAGCAGAGAGCCTGATGCGGGACTCAATTCCAGGACCCTGAGATCATGACCTGTGCTGAAGGCAGAGGCTTAACCCACTGAGCCACCCAGGTGCCCCTACACTTTAATTTTCTTCTCTGTGCTTGATCCTATGCTAGGGGATGGGGAGTTCACAGTCTTTGTTTTTATTTATTTTATTAAGTTTCCTTTCTTTCTTTTTTTAAAGATTTATTTATTTTAGGAGAGAGAGAGAGACAATGCATGAGCAGGGGAGGGGCAGAGGGAGTGAATCCTGAAGCAGACACCTTGCTCAGTGTGGGCTTGATCCCATAACCCTGAGATCATGATCTGAGCCCGAACCAGAGTCCAATGCGTAACTGATCCCACCACCCCGGCACCCCAATGGTCTTTGTTTATAACTTTGTTTCTATTGAGGTATAATTACCATGTAACAGTGCATAATTTTAAGGTATCCAATGCATTGATTTGATACATTTATATATTACAATAAGATTACCACTGTAGCATAGCTAATACTTCTATCACATCCCGTAGTTATCATTTTTTTTGTGATGGGAACAATTAAGATCTAGTCTCTTAGTATCTTGAAAGGTTATAATACAGTATTGTTGTCTGTAATCACTATGCTGTGCATTAGATCTCCAGCATTTATTTGTTTATGAGTTTTAGGTTTGTACCCTTAAACATTATACCCACTTCTCCCATCCCTGAGCCCCTGGTAACTACCATTTTACTCTCTATTTCTAGGAGTTCAGCTTATTAAGATTCCATGTACAAGTGACATCATACAGTATTTGTTTTTCTCTAACTTATTTCACTTAGCATAATGCTCCCAAGTCTCATCCGTGTTGTCATAGAAGGCAAGATTTCCATCTTTCTCATGGCCGAATAACACTTCAGTGTGTGCGTGTGTGCACGTGCATGTGTGTATGCGTGTGTGTGCGTGTGTGTGTAAAATGATGTCTTTATCCATTCATCCATTGATGCACACTAAGGTTGTTTCTATATCTTGGCAACTGTGAATAATCCTGCAGTGAACATGGGAGTGCAGATAGATATTTCCTCAATATCCTGCTTTCATTTCCTTTGGATGTATTACCAGAAGTGGCATTGCTGGATCATATGATAGTTCTAGTTTTAATTTTTTGAGGACCCACCATCATGTTTCCCATACCAGCTACAACCTGTGTCCCCACCAGCAGTGGGTAGGTGCTCCATTATCTTCACACGCTAGCCAGCACTTGTTTTCTCTTCACAGTCTTTTAAGCGAGGCACACATTTGCACAGATATGGTACCATTGTGAACAGATGCCTTTAGAGAGATAGTGTAAGAATGCTTCTGGAGCCATGGGTGAGTATTTCTCCCTGGGTAGGAATATCTGTTAGATGCTCTCAAAAGCAGAATAATGCCTAAACAATTCCAGCCTTTTTGATAGGCGAGCCAGGGTGGGTACAGTATCATGCATGATATAATAAACGTGCATTTCCCCCTGTTCTTCCCCTCTGCCACCTTCCCCATTTCAACAGTCTCTTCTCACAATTGCAGAATGACTCCTGGAGCTCAGGAATACCATGCTTTTGAAGGTTGCTTTAGAAGAAGACAAACCAGCCAGGGTGGTGTATGGAGGAAGTTCTCTTGACACATCTACTTATTTAGTATGCAGAGTTACTCCTAGAGGCCTCTAAGCAGACACCCCTCATGTCTCATTGTCTAGAACTCAGTCACACGATTGCATCAAACTGCAAGGGAAATTGGGAAACTGAGTATCTAATTTTTAGTGTCTTAAATGGAAGGCTAGCAAGGAAGAAAGTGATTGGAAATGGCTGTTGAGCAGACAACTGGTTGGATCTGCCAAACCAGAAGAGTCAGGAAAGATAGTATCAGAAAAGGTGATATTTGGTTGTTTTGAAGGACTTGCTAGAGCCTGGAGAAATGTAGGGGAACCTTCTAAGCAGAGAAATGAAGAGACTTGAAAGGATATGGGGACATGAAAGGATATGAAGTTATAGAAAGTCTCCACGTGTTTGAGAACCAGGAGAAAGTTACATGTGGCTATGGAAAGTTGCCATGAGGAAGATGGCATGAAATAGCACTGAAAAAAGAGAACTATGTAGACTTGTATATTGTGCTAATGACTTTATAGGACATTTTGGTTATAACTTCAAAGTGAAATCTGTTCCTGTTGATAACCGTAGGACAATATTGGGGGAAATTATGTGGAAGAAAAACCATCACAACTTGCCCCTAGAAATCAATTTTGATGAGAAATAAATGATTGAATTAGCTGAAATGGGAATACAGGTAAATAATATCTGTGTAACAGATGATTTTATTTTAATCAGTTGATGTATTTTAGCTCTAGTCCTAGGGCTTTGAGAAAGTTAACTAACATGAAAGAGCATTGTTTCAAAAATCCTCTATTTTTAGAAATGCTATTAGCGAAACCATCAGCTCTAACCTTTTCCTTGTTCTCTCTATGTCATGCACATTAATTAACACTTCCACCCTAAAAGAATGTGTTTCTTCCCATGCACTGGGAATGATATTTTAGAAGCATGCTTTAGATCAGAGACCTCAAGAAAAATAAATAAGGATCACTTAAAAATATTCTTTGCTGCACGTAATTTCCTGTTTAGACTTTTTTTTTTTTTTTAAGATCACAACTAGTTAGAATTTATGATCTGCTTTATGTAGGGCAATGAGATTGAAACTTAACTTTTGCAAGATCTTTGAAAAATAATTTCATACCAATTAAATGGTATACAAAAAAAATGTGGGAGAACTAGGATAAATACTAAGGAGAATAAAGTTTTAAACATTTTGGAAATTCCCTTTTGCAGGCAGTTCAGATGGGATGTAGAGAGAATTCTTAACTATTATAAAATCAGGATTATCAAGAAAACCCTAACCAGGAGAAATATAGCATAATTAAACTGTTGTTCATACTTTAATCAATGAATCTTCTTTGTAAGATTTATGGTTTAGTTTTTGCTAATTTAGGTTGGTTTTTCCTGACTTGGTAAAAAATGATATCTATTTCCTTGTAACCCATGCATATTATGCTAAAAGTACATTTGTGTTGTTCATTTGGTATCTTCCATGATATTGAAGATTTTCATTGGCTATTAATATTGCAGAATAATCAAACCACTATAAATTTTCCCCAGTCTTTGAAAACCTGTAATTAAACTTTTCTAGACTATTCTTGCAATTGAGACCTGGTAGATGCCTCCACTTCACATCAATTAATAAAGGCCTCACAAAAAACAACACAGAGAAAGCTGATTAAAATAATAGCAGCAAGAAGATAACCATTGCTCTTCCACCAGTGACCCCCCACCCACAATTTCTAATTTTTTTTTTGCCTTTTTATAGATGTGAGGACCTGTTCTCATAATAATTCCAATTCAAAATGTAGAAATAAGATTTTTAATAGGGTGTTTTACAACAGTATATTAAACCCTTTGAAAATATGGATAGTAAGTAAATGGTGTTTTCACTTTTCAATAAAGGGCTTAAGGAACTATTTAGAACTGTATTTTATCACCAAATGCTAGAATTTGGAGCTATATCCCATGTTTCAAAAGTTGGTATAAAATATAAAGGATACACAGAAACCAAGTTAGTTTTAAATGGCTAGATGGATATGCCAATCAAAAAGTGATGATATAAATGAAATTACTAGGGTTTCAGGAACCTCTGAAATTGAGATTCAGAAATTGAATCAGAAACTCTGAGTTGGAATGAGGCTCGATGCTCGGCTCCGATCTGGGAAAGTGGAGTCTGGAGAAGCTCACTGATTTGCCACAGTTCATTGAATCCTAAGTGGCAGGTCAGGATCATGTATGAAGCACTTCTGAATATGGTAAGAAAGTTAACGAATTTCACTGCTCTTTGTATAAAGCCACCTGGTAAGGGAATAAATTCACATTTAGTTTTTAAAACCGTCCTGACCTCACATATCTGAAAGCTTTCAGGAGTCTTTTATTTGGTATCTAGCCATGAGGATGAACCTTTTAGAACATTGAGAAAGAAACCTGTGCATTTGTCTTGAACTCTGACTCTCAGATGGCTCCCATATCTACTTTAACATTTAACCTTCTTACTTATGAACTTGATTACCTACTTGTAGCTGGTAGTTTAACCCTGCTTTATGGATTCAGGGACAGAAATGAGACAGTAATGGTTTAGTGGGATTTTACCCCAAATAAGAGATTTCTTATTTACAACTGTGTGTAGATTTCTCAGAATCTTGCCTGCCTCTCTCTTTATTCGTAGAATGGTAGAAAAAATTAACCCCAAACTAAAGATTTAACGAACTTGAAGTTGTGGACTCACAGTTTTTACCTTTTCTGTCCAGGTCCGTGTTTTGATTTGAGATTACTTGCCTTGAAGCTGTGTCTGTCACTTACCATGTGCCTTTTAAGCAAGTCACTTTTTCCTAAGGATTAATTCCTGTACTTATAAAAGGAACTAGTAGCAGTAACTGCCTCAGGGGTGTGAGGAGTAAATAAGATGGTGTATTTAATAAGGCTAGCATTTTTTTTATTAATTCAGCTGATTTTTATTGGACACCTACTGGGTGTCAAACTACGTTCATAGTGAGGGCTTATGTGAATGTTAGTTAGTATTGGTAATAATATTCCCTTCCTAAACTCAAAAGTTATTTATTTGAGCAATACCATTTTCAAGCCAGAAGCAATTTCGGTCATTATCTATGCCAATACTCTCATTTTACAGTTGAGGAAGCACAGGGTGGTTAATTGGTTTCTTAGGGTCATATAGTACATAATTGGCAGATGAGTATAACCATTAAAATATGGTCCTTATAGACATGCAAACCAGGTCAGGATCCCCAGCTTGCCCTTTAGTTGTTCTGTGACCTGGGCTGCTGACTTTACTTCTTGATCCTCAGTATTCTAATTTGCAATTTGGAGACAATTATGGTCCTCATGGAATTATTATCAAAATTAAATTTGATAATTTAGCAGAATGCTCAGTAAACATTAACTATTACTCTGCTGTTCCTTTGTTTTCTTGAAATTAAGGATGTTATAGTTATTCATTTATAAACATTTGCAGCCGTAGAATTCTCCAGACAGGTGCCCAGATTTGTTCTGTTCTCCATATCCAGTGCATGCGAAAGCTTGAGTGTCGACCTATTTGATAGCATTTTGTAGAAAAGAGTTATTTACAGGCAATCTCATTTCTCCTGAGCCCTGTCTGCACTTGCAAATATTTTCCACCAAGTCTTTGGACTATGATTATGCTTGTAGTTGAACTAGTTATGCATTACTGGAACATGAAAAATGAAGGTTGGAATTTTTCTCATAATCAGATTTTGTTAATTGTATCAAATCACACGTGTTCTATACTACAAGAAACAAGAGAAGGACTTTCTAGATGTCATACCAGCTCCTCCCAAGTGTGCTGCAATCTGTGTTTCTCTGTGTTTCCTTCCCGTGGACTTTTCTGGGTTCTCCGGTAGTCTCTTCATTTCTCATTCTTTTCTGCAATTTCTTCAGTTTCTCTTTAATAAAAGGATAAATATTAACAACTGGCTGGTTCATTCCATATATTCTTACAAAAACTCCAAAGGAGAACATCTTTTTGGACCAGCTAATTACCACTGTTTTTCATGGGACAGAGTTTTCTGTGGTTGTTTTGTTGTGTTTCCAACAAGTATTCCACCTAGGTCTCTAAACAACATTGTCTTTTGGTTGACCTTGAATGCGTTAAAGCCCACTGGTTTGACCAGGGCCTGCCTGTTGTTCAGGGAAAGGCATGCATGCTTCTTTAATAAGCAGGAACCTTTGGGTGAAGCAGCTTCCCATTCTTGGGACAATGAGTAAAGTTGGAGCTCTGATGGGCATGATTTACATACTTGGAAATTAAAACAGGACAAAACTTTTTTGAACTAGCCAATGGATTATGAACTAATTTCTAATCAGTGATAATGGTAGAATAAAGTTTAATAAATAGTGATTAAAATACTTCCTATGTCTGAGGTTCAGGGCTCCAAGGAAGTTATAGAGAAATATAAATTTTCGGCATAATGCATTTGTTTCTCTTACTTAATTCAGCCTCGGTTAAATATGTAGTTTCTACTTGTCTTGAATAGAAAACAGCTCTCAACTCACTGTGGACGTTCTCTTAGAATCAAAGAACTCCGGGAGCTTTGACAGCACAAAGATCTCGGCAGGGCTTTGGAGCTGTAGCTTTGTGTCAGGAGGACTTTGCCGCTGACTTCATTCCAGCCTTGACTCACCAGCTATCAGAGAGGCGATGCCCTGATTACTCCCAGTGCATTTCTCACCCTGACGCATGTGAGTGCTAATGTGGGACCGTGCACGTGTGTGAGAACGTGTGAAAATCCGTAGATGCGAGTGCCTTTGGAAAGAATGTCTGTCTTTGTTTTCCATGACCTGGCTTAAATGAAAGGAGAAAAGGTTTGGGGAAACAGTCATGATATATTTCTGCAGCTGGTGGAGATCTTCTTCCAATGAGGAGCCGGTTTCCTTGGCAACCATGTTGTAAGTCACTCCTTAGGGTCTTGCCCAGTCTTGATAGAGTAGAACTCAGCACTAGGAAGTGTAATAGGCTTCTTTGAAGAATCTCAACCTCCTTTTTTTTTTTATTGTGGTAAAATTCATATAATGCAAAATTAATCATTTTCACTATTTAAAAGTGTATGGGTCAGTGACATTTAGTATATTCACTATATTACACAACTGTCATTACTATGCCCTTTTCTTAATGGTTAAAGAAACCATACTTTATTTACCTATCTTTTTTGTTTACTCATATGTTTTATTTTTGTATGTATTGTGGAATGCTTTTCAAAAGAGTAATATCTTCTAAATGTTTATATAGAATATAGGTGAAGGAATTTTATAGATAATTTTTTAATATAAAGGGTGGCACTTATGATCTACCAAGCTAAGAGAGATGGGGAGAAAAGAGAGAGGTGTTGAATGTCGCCTTGCTTTTTGACTTGTGATTTTTTAAATTATAGTTTTTTGTGTGTTTTCTTTTTTGAGTATTTTTTTTTTTTTTTTTTTTAGTAAAACTCATACTCTCAAAGAAATTGCATGAAGTAGCCTCTTTTTTTTGGACTCAGTATGCCTCACTTAGTGTTGAATACCACCCTCCATTTTTTAAAACATTTTATTTATTTATTTGACAGACAGAGATCACAAGTAGGCAGAGAGGCAGGCAGAGAGGGGAAGGGAAGCAGGCTCCCTGCTGAGCAGAGAGCCCGATGCGGGGCTCAATCCCAGGACCCTGAGACCATGACCTGAGCCGAAGGCAGAGACCCTACCCACTGAGCCACCCAGGCGCCCTACCACCGTCCATTTTAATTAGCAATCATACCATGTTTAATCTTCCCATGCAAAGAGCACCCACAAAGAAGTTAGGAAACTCTGCCACTTACTGACTGAATAACTTCAAGTGTGACAGTTTCCTTCTCTGAGTCTGTTTCCTCCTTTATAAAATGAATGAGATTTAGTCACTCAGCAAAGATCCAACTGTGTCCCTGGCTCTATGTCATAGATTGGAGATACTGAGAAAATAACAGTATCTATGTTGTCTTTTTTGAAGGGTTGTGGAGAAAACTGTTATAATGAAGGAATTTCTTCCTACTATGCATTGTTCTGACACAAAGTATACTAGTGATCATCATCATTATTAGTCCCTCTGTTAAGTTTTAAGGTGAAAAAGAAAAAAAAAAGAGACAACAAAAACTTTGCCCCAAGACAATGGAGATTATCCACTTCACCCTGGCCACATAGAATCCTTATATAAGGATAAACATAATTCCTAGATGACCTTCACATTCACTGGAATGGCTGTCATCAAAAAGACAGATAACTGGAGCACCTGGGTGGCTTGCTCAGTTAAGCGTCCAACTCTTGATTTTGGTTCAGGTAATGATCTCATGGTGGTGAGATCAAGCCCCATGTCAAGCTCTGGGTTGAGTGTGGAACCTGCTTCAGATTCTTTCTCTTCCTCTCATCTGCCACTTGATCTCTGCTTGCGTGCTTTCTCTAAAATGAAACAAAACAAAACCAAACACACAAAAAACAAACAAAACCAAAACCGAACCAAAAACAAAACCATGACAGATAAAGCAAGTGTTGGTAAAGATATGAACATACTAGAACCCTTGGGTTGGCAATTCTTCCATGTGTTAAGTGTAGTTACCCTAAGACCCAGGAATTTCACTCCTTGATTCATAGGAGAAATGAAGACGTATGTTCACATCAGCACCTGTACATGAATGTACATAGCAGCATTATTTCATCATAGAAAATTGGGATATAATCCAAATGTCCATTTTCTGATGAATGGATAAATAAAATGTTATATCCATTCAATAAATGTTATTTAATAATCAAAAGAAATAAAACACTGGTACATGCTATAACACGGATGAGATTTGAAAATATTATGATCAAGGAAAGGAACCAGACATAGAAAGCCATAAACTGTATTATTTCCTGTATATGTAATATCCAGAATAGTCAGATTATTTATAGAGACAGAAAGCAGGTTGATGGTAGCTGTGGTTGAAGAAAGGGAGAAATGGGGAGCGGCTGCCAGTGTACAGGGATTTTTGGGGGGCTGATGGATATTTCCTGGAGTTAGATGTGCTGATGGTTCCACAACTTTGTGAACGTATGAAAAACCATGGAATTGTATAATTTAAAAGGGAACTTTTTATGTGAATTATGTCTTAATTTAAAAAATTCTAAAAACTAATAAAGGATAGAGTGGTTTTTACCTCACAGTGGTTTTACCTTTCATCCATCTTTGCAGAAACTTTGAAAGGAGGGCACTACCCTTAGAGAAATGTTTTGAAATTAACACTCTATCAATCAGAATTCAACCAGAGCAGCAGAAACTCTAGATGATAAATGAGGAGATTCCAGTTTTACAATTGTGGAGAGCTGGTTACATGGGAAGCTGTTGCTTTGGTGTCTTGTATTGGAGTCTGAGTCGGCCAATCAGGGAGTCAGAGAGGAAAGATAGATGCGATGTGGGGGAAGCAAGTGTAAACCGGAAGCTTCAGGGTAGGCCAGTGCCCACGAGAATAGGTGGACCCATGTCAGTTTCTCACTGCTTCCAGCTCTCCAGGTGAGATGTCTTATACAGCCAGGGTTGCAGGGATGGGGATTCTAGGTAGCATAGTTCTGGTTTAGTTTACTTGGTGCACAAACAGATATACCACAGTATTAACTGGATTAAAAAAAAAACAGATGGAAAAATCATCAGGGGGAGGACCACATCCCCAGTTGGAGTGAAGTCATTTTATCCAACACATGGTATAAGCTTAGTAAGTATTAGGTAGCATTAGCTTTTTGGAGATGCGTGTTCAGTGTAGCCATCCATCAGAAGGGACATTGGACAACAAAAATGCTTAGGAAATGAATCAGAGGGAACCTTGGCAGGACCCAACCTGCTTACCTGACAGAGAATGGCTCTGACTACAACTGGCTCTGTGAAGCATACAGCCAACCCTCACTACTAAGGGACTCCAGCTTTCTTTTCATTTCACTCCACTTGTCTCCAAAAGCCCATGGAGACGTTTGGTTCATTCACTGCTATAGCCCTGCTGGTTTTTTGTTTATTTGTTTGTTTTAGATTTTATACTTATTTATTTGACAGAGAAGGAGAGAGGGTAAGTACAAGCAGGGGGAGCAGCAGAGGGAGAGGAAGAAGCAGACTCTCCACCAAGCAGGGAGCCCGATGCGGGCCTCAATCCCTGCACCCCAGGATCACGACCCGAGTGGAAGGTAGATGCTTAACTGACTGAGCCACCCAAGTGCCCCATTCCCTATTGTTTAGTAGGGTACATAGTGCATGGTCAGTAAATATTTATTGAATTAATAAGTGATAAACACTATATAAAGTTTATGTCACTTAACAGCAACAATTTTGTGGAGTAAGTTTTGATTCACTGAGGATCTGAGAGTTTGGTGAACTGGCACAAAGACAGAGGTTTTGAAACTTTTTTTCACGTGATTCTAAAGAAGACCTTGGTTGGGATACATTTTACAAATCGTTGATCTGCTTTGCAATTGTTCTTCTTACTGGCTTATGCATCAGTTTCTTGTGAGCTTTGCTCCTGCAACTCAGCCTCAACAAGTACAGATAAATCTAGAAATAAGGCAGCATCATTTCCGAACCTCTTTGGGCTTCGAGTCTGACCTGAGACCGTGGCAAGTTCAGGTTCATCAACTTGTGGGTCTGCCTTGTCAGGAGGGCGCTCTCTGTTTTTAAACTCCAGAAGATGCACTTGATCTTGTACCATAGAAGGTATTTAGTAAATACTTGTGAAATGAAGGAAGGAATGGCTAGGTAAATACTTTCCAAATGTGTTATGATAGAACACATGTCCTACCGCTGATAAATCATCAGTGGCTTCTTCATTCATGAAGGACACAGGAAGCATGATTTCATTTTTTAAATCATTGATTAGCTTGAGGCTAATCATCTGGTGACTATTAGGCTCTGAGAAGGTGAGTGATAATCTTTCTGCAATTGTGAGCAATTCTCCTCCAGATGCTCCAAACAGGTCCCCTGCTGAACTCTTTTAAGGAACAACATGTATCTTCCTTCTCTAAAAGGAAGTCTAGTTTCAGCCTGTGAATCATTAAGTGCCTTTTATAACATAGCTATCTTATTCCAATAAACCTTAAAAACAGTAGGTTTGCTTAGTAAATATTCTGAAGACAGAAAGTGTGCATTTTCCAAGGGGATCTTCTTTATTACTTGGTGATAAGTGGGGTCCTGATGGAACAGTGCTGTAAATATCTCTATAAATAACCACCATTTTCTCCTTTAGTCACCGCTATTGCACAATGCTTTTATGCGGAGAACATGCTCGTGTTATTGAAGAAGAGCTCTATTTCGTAGTTAAGAATTGTCTGCAGATCCCAGAATGCCGCTTTGAGGGTGGCATGCATTTGAAAAATAAGATTATAAGAATTAAAGCCAAGATTATAGAGTCTTTTTGACTGGGACGAAGGAATAATAGCAAATGCTTCCAAGGGCATCAGAAAGCACTCTTTTCAGAGACGTTGCACACTCTTTAGCTTCCGAGAATCGCTGTGCACTTCCTTCAGGTTTCCTAGGCCCTAACAAAGTGAGAGGCACTTGAGCTTTGCCTTAAATCTTTTGTAGTGGACCTTAGGCAAAATATTAAAATTCTTACTGACATTGGGTGCATTGAGTTGCTTCAACAGCTCAGCAGATGAGGGCAACATTTTTCCAAATATTAGGATTTATTTTTTCCAAGGAATTTTATGCTTGATCTTAGCCAAAAGGCTGAGAAGCGATTTTTCTAAGGAATTTTATTTATTTGTTTTATTTTTAATTTTTTTTAAGATTTTATTTATTTAATTGACAGAGATCACAAGTAGGCAGAGAGGCAGGCAGAGAGAGAGAGAGAGGAGAATGCAGGCTCCCCATGGAACAGAGAGCCCAATGTGGGGCTCCATCCCAGGACTCTGGGATCATGACCTGAGCCAAAGGCAGAGGCATAACCCACTGAGCCACCCAGGTGCCCCCCACCCAAGGAATTTTAAATAAAAATCCTACCATTTGCTGCTTGTTCCTAGAAGAGTATTGTTGGTATTAAATCACAGTATGAATCTTCAGTAGTCTAGGCACAAAATATAATCAATAGCCCTATTTAGAGCAGGTTGATGATGTCACATGTACTCATTTCTTTTTTCAGATGGAATATATTTAACTCTTTTCATCCTAAAAATTCATTAAAAAAGGAAGTTGTACAGTGTCATGACCTAGCGGTTTTCAAGTTTTTCCTCTGAGAGATACAGAAGGTGGTAGTCGGGTGAGGAGGGGAAATATCTTGTAGATGATAGCCCAGACCTATTCTCACCACCTTCTCAGCCCCTTTCTCCAATATTCTTGGCTAGCATAACGTCTCTTTTTACCTTTTTATGGTTTGGGGGTCTACCTGGTATGCCATTAAGAACAAAAAGTTTCCTCTACTCAGTAAGGAAGTTTAAAACTCAGTGATTAAGGGAAAAATGGAAGAGACTTAAATTGTCCCTTCTCTTTTTTCAGTACTAGGGTTGTAGGATTCTAGTGACAGATATAAGGAAAAGAAGCAGTGTAAGAATTCTAGCAGTGAGATGTTAGATGACAGACAAGTAGAATCAGGGAAGAAAGCTAGTTTGGGCTCTGGTCCCAAGAAGGTCATTAGATGCCCCAACACAGGGACTTTAGCCAAGACAGTAGGTTGGTGGTTGCATATCATGTCAATGCTGATAGTAAAAAATATCCACAGAGGACCATGAAAAAGCACACCACTAGGAAGACAAATTTACGTGGGTCTGTGCAAAAGAACTCATAAAAAGACTGGCTGTATTCTGGCCTCTGTGAGAATTATTTTTTCTTCTTGCGGACAAGAAGAATAAATGGTAACTAATCTGTCACTTGGTAATAGAGAAGAGAAAATGAATCAGTTACACAGAAGTTTCCCAATTTTAAGGGAGTATGCTGTCAAAATGGAAGATACTCCTCAACCTGATAGTACATTTGCTTTCTCTTCATTCCTTCAATTGCTTTATGACCTGCTGTGTAAATATTTGGGCTTTGTGGCTCAGAAGAGAGAGAGCTCTACATCTTCTGCATGGGAATTATGAGAGGGTGATTTCAGGGCCCAATTTGGTATTTAGCTGTTTGTTCCATCACAGAGCAGACTTCTTTGGCTCTCATCTCAAAGATAGGGTGGATGAATGTCAGCTGACTAGGGGCTGCATTATTTGTAATTACCTGTACAATCACAAACATGATGTTGCTGATTCCAGAAGGGCCATGATCCATCTCAGTCTATAAAATCCGAGATTCACAGGGTCTCAGAATATCCAGGTTCTTAAATTTTAACCGCCATGCTCAAATATTATTTATTGCATGTGAATTTCCAAGTCTTTTCCAACAGCTTCATTCAGATTTTATTTTTTTAACTTATAGAAGATAATCTTATTTATATGGGTAAATCACTTATATTCCCCCAGAGGAATTCTTTACCAGGCCTACCTAGATTACCAAATCGTAAGCAAAGAAAAGTGGAATGATATCTAAATATCTTGACTTCAGTAGCCTCTGGGTACAAATAAGTTCACAATGGGATTTGTATTTCAGACATGCTGATTCCTGCTCATACCTGTTCGTGGCCAGCATCCTAACCACTGGAAAGGCATTTCTGGAGAGTTCTGAAAGTGCTCCAGTGGCTTCTCAGCCAGCTACATTCATGATGTGGTAGCACCATGTTCTTCTTTTGCTTCTCCTCCAGTGTTGGTGTCCTCTACTAGTGGATTCATTTGTTGGTGCCTCTCTACTCCACCTCTCCTAGCACCCACCATGAGAACATTAAATGTTACAAAGTGGCGTGTCCTGAAACTCTGGAAGTTTCTTGTCAAGGGATTAGATCAGAGCTTTGTGGCTCTAAAAAAAAAAAAATAACGAGAATGGTCCTCTTCTCCCATCAGTGTCACTTCTGTCCCCTGGGCTACACCTGCTTTGGTGCACCCCGTGTCTCCCGGGGTCTCAGTGAGAACACCCTCCTCTGCTCCAGCCCAAAGCTTTCTCTGATTTGGGGAGCTGTACAGGCTTCACTACACTGCCCACTCAGTCTCAAGGATTTGGTGCATAAAAACTTGCTCTTTCCAATAAATGAAACAAGATGGGATCGGGAGGGAGACAAACCATAAGAGACTCAATCTCACAAAACAAACTGAGGGTTGCCTGGGGTAGGGGGGTAGGGAGAGGGTCATGGGGTTATAAACATTGGGGAGGGTAGGTATTACGGTGAGTGCTGTGAAGTCTATAAACCTGGCGATTCACAGACCTGTACTCCTGGGGCTAATAATACATTATATGTTTATAAAAAATTATAAAAAATAATTTTAAAAAATCATGCAGGAAAAAAAACAAAAAAACAAAAGAAAACAAAAATAACCTTGCTCTTTCCAAGTGCCTTTCCTGCCAGTGAATTAGGTGAAGGTGTGTGGACAGGGTCTTCACCTACTTGTTCTCAGCTTTGATGGAACCAACACCACCCTTATCTCTGGAATTGCATAATTAATGTGTGATAGGACAGCTCTTGAACTCACCATAGTAGAAGGCCAGAAAGACGCACACTCGGGTGAAACCCCAGGTGTGCTCATGCATGTCATCTCCAGAGTGAGTTTTAGAGGGATGCAGGAGACTCGGGAACTGGGGGGGAGGGGAGGGGTGGGAACAAGAAGTGCCCATGTTTATTTCTCTGCTTCCTTAGCTTTGGTTCACCTTCAAAGCATTTCTCGTGCTGGCAGCAACATTGAGAAATCACACACCAAACTGGCAACCGCCTTCCACATTTTTCTTGTAACGATTTGTGCTTCTTATTGGGGCATGAACACCTTGGGTTCTTTCCAAATGGTATTCGGGACAAGTTTCTTCAAACAGTGCCAGGATGAGGCCGTACAGCCTGCTTGGTGCACAGTAACCACTTACGAAGTCATTTTGTTCCAGTTCGCATGGCTTTTGTGGCTGTATTTTAAACACAGCTTGGAAGCCAGTTGTTGTATTGGCTGTATTTTTCCCTTATTATGGGGTCTTTATTTGTTCACACTAATTTTCTTTGGAAGCCTGTGTGATAGCTAATTCATCTTCATTTTGACTGGCATGCTTTCCTTCCTGCCTCCGTGCCTCTCCACTCTGTTTTTCTTTCTGATAATGTCCTTCTCTCCTAGCTTCTTTCCATCCTGTTTCCCTTCCTAATATCTTCATTGCTAACATCCTCAATTCCTTAAATATTTCTTCCCCAATTCCTTGCTTTCCTGATCTTACTCCTTCCACCCTCCCTTTGTTCTTGACACTTGATTTTAGAAAAATAATCTCTACGAATTTTCCCTTTAAGGACCCTTTCACATCCGAATCCATACTCTAAGTCATAGATTTCTTTCATATTATTGTAGTGTGAGATTTTCTCCAGTGGTGATATGGTAAATGTCTTTCCAGACTCCCCTTTTTAGCAAGATCCCTGACAGTCTTTCCTACTCCTGGGTTCTTCAACTTTGGGTTAATCCTGTCTAAGAGATTTAGGAAGGAGAGCTACCTTTCGAATAGGGAAAAGGATGAGGAATAGGGATGGGATGGGTAAAGACTAGACAAAGTAATGGTAGAGGGAACTGGGAATGATTACCCAGGTGAAAAAAGAAATTGGGTTGAGCCCCGCCTATTCATCTGGAAGAGGATTTCATGTCGAAGGGGATTCTACTTACTCTGTGGGACTCCAGAGAGTGGAATATGGAACAGAAGAGTAAAAGAAAAGTCAGCGTTAGGTCAACATAAGGCCAACTGTGTAATAAGAGGGGTTGAGTGAGAAAGAAATGGACTTTCTAATGAACTGTTGACTTCTCCATCAGTAGCAACATGTATCTGGATAATGCAGGTGGATGGCTAGGGGCATGAAATGCTATAGGGATAATGGTTTAACTTACCTCTAAGGCCCATTATAGTCCCAGATGCTATAATTCCAAGGCACTGCCTCCTTCACTGGGGAATTCCATTAGCATTGGCTTCTTTCCATTCTGACCATGCTTAGCACTAGTTATCTGCACATTACGTCTTTGCTCCTAAGCACATTCAACGAAAATGTTGAATACATATTATCCCTTCTTGTTATTTGACTGTTATATATGCCTACTTTTTGTTTCTTCAATAATTGTAAACACCTTGAGGGCTGGAAATTCTCATTCTTTTTTTTTTAAGGCAAAATTTAGACTTATTATATTGAGTTACATTTGAAGTAGGATTTCTTTCTTTCTTTTTTTTTTTAAATAGATCAAAGACCCTACTGTTGTGGAAATATGGTTGAATTTAGCAGGCATGCCCTGATGAGTGGAAGCTTTTTGCACAGTCTGTGCTCACCATGCAAAATTCAGAAGCAGAGATATTAAGACTGTTAAAACAGTTTTCTTGATGCTAACATTTTTGAGCACAGGAATATATGCTTGAAATTTCAAACCCAGGATGGGCTATAAGAAATTGCTGGTGAGCTCTTACTAAGCATGAAACTCGTGCAATTTTATAGGTAAAATGTTGGCTCTATGGTGTCAATTATCCAGTGCATTCATTTTAGTAATGGGGAAATCAAGGCACAGGGACGTAAGTAACTCTCCCAAAGTGTCAATCTTAGTGCCTGGAGGAAAACCCTGAACTTGGATCTTCTCATTACCTTCCCATTGTTGTACCTTCTATTACTGGTGTGGTTTTCATGGTGTACTGAGAGCCCTTCAGAGGTTTGCCATCAAATTTTAATGAAGTTGTAAATGTATGTCTGTAATAAATGGGATGTATACTGTCATCACAAAGGGTATTTGGTTCTCTTCTGGCATGACCAAGACCTTACATCCAGTTAAAAAATAAGTCATTTTCATTTCTGTGTGCCACATACTAGGCCAGGTGCTGAGAGCCAGGGTTCCAGATGACATTAAGGTATGCCTTGTGGTTCTTCTGCAGTTGTTTCCAGTGCTAGATGTATCATAAAGCCTACTTAGATCAGCATTCCAAGTGAGAGCGCAGCTACAGTGATACCTGTTTCGTTGATCACAGATAATAAAGAGAAATGATTGTGATAATGGAATGACCAAACTCTGCCCTACTGGTTGACTTTATGTATAATAGTTAAACAGATTTTTTTCAAACATCTCTAAACTTATTTCATGTGTGTGTGTGTATGTGTGTATTAATAATACACACGCATATATATTCTCCAATAGTACATACATATATGTATATGTCTGAATATATATACATGTATAGTTGTACATTATGTATATAATTATATTTAAACATACAGTGGTTATATATTAGGTTTCTACACGTATGCTTCAACAGATTCTAGTATATTAATTCATTTTATTAGAGAGAAGTGTTTCTACAGACTTCATGTAATTTGTTTCCTGCAAAAGATGGAGGGAATTTCTGGGCCCACAATGCTGCCACCTGGCAGCAAACATAATTAACAATTCACTTACCTTGCCAGCTTTGAAACCAGGCAATTCTTGGCAAATTTTTAATTTGAAGAAATTTGCATTATTTCACATTTTGAACCCTGGGTATTTGTTATGACATTCTTCCAAATTTGCATAATTCAGAGTTGCATAAAATTAGACCACAGTGTTTTCCCAGGAGGGTGAAACACACACACAAAAATGTTGGGAACTTTGAGCAGGTGGTGCTACTACACTCAGAAGTAGAAGATATGTTCCTTGTTCTTCCATAGCTTCAGCTCTGTAGGAAAACCAAACAGATACGTAGGAAGCCCATGAAAATAATCCAGAGCAATGTTGCTCGGTCTTTATGCCATTATCGCCTCTTCTAAAGAGCCTTTTCAGACATTTTTTTCCTAATTGCCCTTCTACCCCCTGAAAATGTGTATCACAAATATACTATATATCTGGTTGTGGGCTGTGTGCCTCTATCTGTGCTTCACCCACAGTTAGAGTACAATTTTTCATTCCCCACAAACCAATTTTCATCTTCATAGGAGCATTATTTCCCCATTGAGAATGTGTGATTTAACATAATCCATGCTTAAATATATGATAATAAAACAAGTGACAGATTAATTATATACAAGATCCTGAAGAATCAGAGCAAAGACACAGGGTCTTGAAGAAAAAAATTATAGATCAATGGCTATGGAATACAAGACGCAATCTGTAAGATCAAAATTAATCAATATATAATTAAATATCTATAAAACACTGTATCCGTTTCATTTTGATTTCAAGCTTTTGAAAATTGGGTGACATTTGAAAAAAAAAATTTGTAGGTTAGATTTTTTTTTCACTTCTTAGTCATCCCTGAGCCTGAATCAGATTCTCAGGCATGTCAAATGAGGTAGCCATAACCAAAAAAGTTCAGAGGCTGAATTATTTAAACATTTCAAAACGATATATAATATAACTAATATAAATATGTATTATAGCAATAATATATATTTAAAGTGGTTTATGGGTACCTTTAATATGTGTGAGAGAATGTTGGGTGGTGCTTCTAAGAATAAGCTCAGGAAGGTTTCCTGATAAAAGTGAAATTGGAACCATATCTTGACTGCCCATGTGCCTGAAATGGCACAGAGAGGACAGAGAGAGGGGGAGAGGGAGAGGATAACAAGAAAAAGGTAGATGCTCTCTTTGTGCTTAAGTGTTGTTATCTTTATATATATGTAAGAGAAAAAACACTTAACAGAATTATCTTCAGTCGAGCAGCTTTTTACAAACCTCCAAAGGCCATATGTTCATTGCACAAACTGAGTTCTTAGCAAGTGTGAAACATACGAGGCTGTACACACAGACCTACCATGTCAGCAAAGAAACTATGGAAGTCTTGTTGATGTTTCCCAACAGAATCCTGTTACTTCCCACAAGCCCTGTTAAAGGATGTTTTTCGTTAGGGGGAGTTTTGGGAAGAGGTGAAAATCTTATGGTTTACAACAGAAGATAAAACAAAAGTTGGATGTAATATTTCAGAAATAACTCTTGGCTTTATTCTACTTATATTTTAGTGGATTAGTTTAGTGTTTGTTTTAAAGTTCCTAAAAATTATAAGTTATGATTTTTAGTGCAGTTTGACATGAGGTCTGTCATCTTGAGTTTTTACCAGAGATTGCCCCAGTGTCCTGGTCATCATGGCCTGAGATAATCCTGTTTTTGACAGGTGGGGTGTGGGAATTGTTCCAAATAGAACTTGGCTTAAGTAGGAACATTGGGTCTGTATTGATCTTCATTTTTCCAACCTCATTTCTGGTTTTTTTGAAGTTGCTTCTGAGAGGACTGTAATTTTATGGCTAAGGTACAAAGGATGCCTTGTGTTTGAGAAAAGTTTGCTGTGATTATGATTGAAGTTTACTACTATAGAATTTCAGGTAAATGGAGTTGAACTAAATTAGAGTGGTGGTAACAATAATAGCCTGCAGTGTGGGTCATCCTGACTTTTCTGAAATGTTTTTGGTATTGTTATCTCATATGCATCTTGCAAATGTCCCCAGGAGTGGAAAAGGCAAGGGGTAATGTGTGAATTCTAGATTCCATAAAAAGTAAGCATGGCAGTGAAATAACTTGCCTAAAATTACTTAGCTGGCTTGTTGGTTGAATTCCTTCTATTTGCTTTCGTTTAAACTGTGACTTTCTTGCTCTCCTGTATTTCTCTTTGTCCTTTAAGAGGACATTTGTCCTGAGTATTTCCAAGGGTGTTACAATGAAAGTAAAATCAGTCATTATACCTAAAGGGCGCCTTACATTTGAATTTGACATTTGGCCCTCACTTTTCTCTTCTGACCCCCAGACATGCACCTCTCTTAAATCTCCAGTGATCTTTCGTTGCCCTTCTCACCTCTAACTCCATTTGATTAGGGCCAAGTGGAGGGTTTTTTTACATGCTGTTACCCTACGGTGATAACCTTGACTCCCTACAGGCAAATGGTGGGACATACGTGGGGCTCTGCCTAGGCTGGTCCTCTATTGAACGAGGTTGAGTGTAGCATGCACTGACCTCACAGGACTGTGGTGAGGAGTAAAAGGAAAGTTGTTGCATGTGAAACATCTAACATGGGGTCTGGTCCATAGTAAGTCAGTAATTTAATGCTAGCTATTCTTATTAGACATTATTGGAACTGAGAATAACATTACCCAGGAAAACTGAGAATTAAAGAGTGAGTTTTTAGTGGAAGTATCACCTGTAGCCTAGTCAGTTGGGAAGTAAACGTTGCTAGATAGCAAACAGAATGTCCCCAGGAACCTGGCTCCTAGAATCCCGAGTGGCCAGGCTCAAAGAAGAGGACTCATCCTGCTCTTACGGCAGAGAGCCCACACTGGTTGAGAGATGGACATGAGTGTGCCCCTCTACAGATGCTGGCTGTGGTGTGCATCTTTTCCCAAAGAAGGAACCCTTTTTCCTGAAGGATTAGGACTGTTTTAATGTGACCACTGATATGACTTTTTCAAAGAGCTCTTGGACTTATTTCAGTGGTTCTGGTTGCAGAGGAGAGTTGCCTTAAAGTAGGAATTAAGGGCTTCATTTACTTTATTAGGAATAGCATATGCTTATGTTAATATGTTTTTGGCTCTATTTCTCTTGATCGCTAACTCATACTGTGGTTGTTTTGATCCATAACACCTTGAGGCATTTGCTAAATGGCTAAATATTACAAGTGGTCTGGTTTTTATACAAGTAATTTTTTTTCATATTCTATTCACCTCAAAAGAATGGAAAATATATCAGCCCATAAGATAAAATTTTGATATGAATGTCCTTTTTTTTTTTAAGATTTTGTTTATTTATTTATTTGACAGACAGAGATCACAAGTAGCAGAGAGGCAGGCGACAGAGAGGGGGAGAGAAGCAGGCTCCCTGCTGAGCAGAGAGCCTGATGCGGGGCTCGATCCCAGGACCCTGAGATCATGACCTGAGCCGAAGGCAGTGGCTTAACCCACTGAGCCACCCAGGTGCCCTGAATGTCCTTCTTTAAATAAGAGAAAAAGAAATTGTAATAATGGGATCCTGAAAGCTAACTAATATATGAAGATCCCAGAATAGAGTTTAAAAGTAGGTAAAGTGATATAATCCATCAGAGACATTGTGGCACACATCCTTGTAGAGCACCAAACTTGGCTTCATACCTCATCATATATTTTTTCTTCTCTGATTTAAGCAAGGTGTGGGAGAGAGGTTGATTACTGGGTATATCCAGTCACTGTCTGTCAGTAGTCATTGGGTTGCCATTTCTGATTCAGTTTCTCTCCCAGACTTTTCTGTGCATCCCTGGCAAGTCAACAGTTGCCTGCATTTCCATGTTCTGTCTTCTCCTTCCTCCTCCGTAGGTCGACTTGGTAAATAAGTATGTATGGTTGCTCATTATCTCTTCCCTATTTAAAGCACATACTTTAAGAGGTGAAGAACAGGCTGAAAATGTTCCTGTAGAAAGCTTTCAGCTTGCTGATGTGCATTGTTTTCACAGAGTAGTTTCCTGGTTTCGGTTTTAAAGTTTATTTTTGGCTAATTCTAATAAAAGAGTAGCCAGTTTGAATTCGTTTTCCAGTTTTCAGAAAACACTGGATTGACAGCCATGACAGACATTGAGAGAGTTAAAAATAACTAGGACAGGATGAAATAGAATTTTAGAGCTAGAAGTGGACATGAGCATCATCGAGTTCAGGCCTTTCTTCCTACAGACAAAGAAGTGCAAGTTCATGGAAGTTAAGTGCCTCCCCCCGGGTCACACCCCTAGTGTGTGATTGAACTGGGACATGAACACCTATTTTTCCATTTGTTGACTGTTTTTCCATATCAAAAAGAGTTATAATGTACCATGCAGGACCAATGGTATAAAATTTCCATTCCAGGGAAAGATTTGCTTATTTAGCCATTCTAGTTCTGTCCTCCACCTGCTTACTCCTCCTTAATTCTTATCATCAATTAGTATTTATTGATCCCTCTCTGTTGAGTAATGACTTCACTGCCCAAACTGGTATTATTAGCCCTCTTGGAGATTACAAACTAAAAAGGACAAAATGAGAAAATGTAGCTATAATTTAAAACCCTGTTCTTCAGAACTTTACCAACCTTCCTCTTATCTTCTAAGACAGATCATTTATCATGACAGTCAATTCAACATCAGGAATGAGACTCCTAAAGCATGAAAAAGAGGTTTCTTGTCCTCTCCCTTTCTTCTGTTCATTATTGCCTCCTTTCCATTCCATTTCCATTTATTACTTCTTATGAAGAACTGATTGACGGGTTTGTTGATTTCATCAACAAATATGTGGTGAATGTCAACTATTTGTTAGTCTTAGGCTGAACACTGGGAAATAGAAAAACAGGAGATACAGAGTCCCCATCTTCAGGGCTCACCACCAACCACAGGAGAGGACTGACGGTTGGTAGGGTGACAAATTAGGACCTTATAGTGATAGCAGTGTTTTCTGTGTTTTTCACAGCATGACATACACACAATGGTAATATCATATAAGAAATTGCAGGGCTCTGGTGGTGATTTGGAACCCTGGATGAAGTTATTTCTTTAAAAAAAATTAATTCCTTCCTTCCTTCCTTTCTTCCTTTTTCTTTCTTTGTGAGAGAGAGGGAAAGAGCAGGAGAAGGGGGATGGGGAAGAGAATCCTCAAGCAGACTCCCTGCTGAGCACAGAGCCCGACACAGGGCTTGATCCTGGGACCCTGATATCATGACTGAGCCAAAATCAGGAGTTGGCTCATCAAGCAGCTGAGCCCACCAAGTGTCCCTGGATGAAGTTTCCTTGGATAGAGGTAAGTGAGTGGTCAGTCCTGACTGTCTTGGCTTCGTACAAACACCCCAGGGGTGAGGGAATCAGCTGGTTAGACAGCACTGCAATAATTAGAGGAGATATTTTCCTGAACCAGGGAAATTAGAGTAAAAGTGGAGAAAAGATTAACCTGGGAAGTTATTTGGGAAGAAAACTGGTATAACTTGGTGAGTGACCAATAATGTGGGGGAAAAGTATGTAGGTAATGGTCGGGTTTACTGAGATGGCGAATGTTGGCGGAGGTGGGAAGGGAGGAGGAAGAAGCTGTGACTACCCTTGAACCACGCCCTTGGGTGCGGTGCAGCTGCGATGCAGTCCACTCCCCTGGAACCAGAACTTGGAGAGAGTAGGGTGTGGCCCCAGCTTAAGTGGGTTTGGCTTGATTTAAACCCTTCTCAAATCTGACAAATAAAGGAAAAGCTAGCTATTCCAGGAGTTCCGCTTTGGCCCTAAGTCCTAATGTGACTATTTATTATATGGTTGATACTTAAAGAGTAAAGTTTTAAATAAGTAAAAAAACAAGGTTTTATAAGTTTATAGGGGAGGGTGATGAGTTTTCTTTTGATGTGGACTGTGGTCCCCTGAGAGGGAGCACTGAATGCTGAAGATGTACTGGGAGTTTCCACAGGAGATAACTCTACAGGGAAGTGATGGATGAAGGGACAAGCAAAGAGACAAGATGAGAAATGCAGTTCTGAGAAGTCAGCCAGTTCTACCCAGAGCTCTGGGTGGCACTTTATAGTCCTACAAAATGCAGCAAGAGGTCTGGCCTTTTTATCCCCCACTAACCAGTCATTTACTGTGGGCTTCCTTAATGGTGCAGGGTCCAGTGAGGGCTACAGCTAATACTCCTGGCAGCCAGGGGACAGTGGGATGGATAGACAGTCATGAAGAAGGGATCTCAGTAGAGCCTGCGGTATTTACCACTTTGCTAGGCTATCCAGGAGGCAGTTTTCACAAGGGTCTGGGGGTCAGAAGAGAAGCCTACATCGGAGAAGTGAACTTGACATTCATTACAGCATAGAAGATGCTTAAAGTCATGGATGACAGTGAAGAAAGAAGAAGGACTAGAACAGAACCTTGGCTAATACCAAAAAGTGGGCAAGGTGATGAAAAAGAGCCCTGGACACAAAGAAAAAGTGTCTATAGAGGTTGGAAACTCAAGGGAGGTTGGTTCTAGAAACACATCTCCAGGGTCCTGGATATGAAGAAAAAGTTTCTACAGAGGTTGGAAATTCAAGGAAGATTGGTTCTAGAAGCCAGGAAGAAAGGCATACCTCTGGGGTCCAGTGTTGCAGGAAGGACTTGAAAGTCTCCCCTGGATTTAGCAACCAAGAGACCATTGTGATTTGAGGGAGAGCAGCTTCTGTGGGACCCTGGGAGCAGAAGCCAGGTTGTGGGAGAGAGGAAAGAGAAGAAGAAAAGAGAAAATGAGAATGTGTGATGCAGTGTGTGCAGACAGCCCTCTTCAGAAGTTTAGCTCTTGAAGGAAGGATATGGGGTGAAGTAGAGGGAGTGCATAGGATGGAAGGTTCTGCCTTGTTTTATTTTAAGAAGGGAAAGATTTGGGCGTATGAGCATGGAGACAGGGAGTAGCAGTAGCAGGGTAGTGGGCTGAGAGTCTGAAAAGACACGGGTGAGATGAGGAGGCTGGAGAGGGTGATGGTCAGAGTTGAAGCACAAGTGGAGTGTGAGGCCGCTGAGATTTTTAGCTGCTTAAAACTGGGAAGAAACCTAAACTCACGCAGTGAGCAGCTCTTTTGAGAACTACATGATAAATGTTGGGTATATTGGCAGATGGAGTTTGATTTGAATCTCCATTACCAGAGGCAGTGCTGAAAAATCCTCTCCCACCCCCCCCACACAAGCCTTTCTGAAGCCACTGGAAAGTACTTAGAAAATGTTTTAAGTTTAAAGAGGCAATACTAAGAATGCCACCTGTAGTGGGTTCCAAATGTCATCCCCTAGCTAGAATAATTCAGTTTATTTTAACACGCATGGTTTATGCGCCAACTGTGTGTGAGGACCAGAGACATATACCACAAAAAGAGTGGTCGGTTTGTACTTGAGATGCTAGGTTCAGTTCCTGATATACTGATGACTCTCACGGAAAATTCTTTTTTGTGAGGCAGTTTTTCTCCTCAAATCAAAATCATTTCCGGTGTTTAAAAATATTAGCTCTATGAGTTGGGCAAGTCAACCTTTCTGACCCTCTATTTCCTTATCTTCAAGATGTTCTTTGATGATCTAGAGGCCTCCTTTAAAATTTTTTTTTAAATTGAAGTATTGTTGACACACAATGTTGAATTAATTTCAGCCATTCAACAAGAGTGATTCAAGAACTCTACACGTTATGCTAGGCTCATGACAAGGGTAGCTCCCATCTGTCACTGTGCAACCCTATTACAATACCGTTCACTATATTCCCTGTGCTGGACCTTTCATCCCCATGACTTTCTTATTCCGGAGCTGCAAGTCTATATCTCCCACTCTCCTTTTCTACGCCTTCTTTGAGTTCTTATGCTCTGGATTTACAATATGAGATCTTTCAGGTATGACTTAGAAGAAAGAGTGTTGGCACATAGAAATTGTCCCCAATTTTCCTTGTGGTAATTAATGTTCTTAAATGAGATATAGAGAAATTAAGTGACTTGCCAAAGCCCCATAGATGGACAGTGAGCAACATGGTGGGGCCAGGTGGAGGCCCCATCCTTTACTTTTGGGTCCCTCTAGCCGGGCGAGCATAATCCCGAGCAAAATAGGGATACCCACAGCAACAGGGTACATGGACCATCTCCCAGAAGGCATCCATCTACATGCTATTCATGACTTTAAAACTCTATTTTTGCATTAAAATTAAAAATGGCTTAATAGGGGCTCCTGGGTGGCTTAGTGGGTTAAAGCCTGCCTTCGGCTCAGGTCATGATCCCGGGGTCTTGGGATCGAGCCCTGCATTGGGCTCCCTGCTCAGCGGGGAGCCTGCTTCCCCCTCTCTCTCTCTGCCTGCCTCTCTGCCTACTTGTGATCTCTGTCTGTCAAATATATAAATAAAATCTTAAAAAAATGACTTAATAAAGAAGAAAATAAACCTTTCAGGTAAAAATGAAACTGCAAAGACATTTTGCCATTTACAAAATCCCAATTTTCTGATGGTGTCAGAGAAAATGTAGATGTGCGTGGGGATTTTTCAGCGCTGCCTTTCAGGTTACAATTCCAGGCTGTGAGGACACCTATTTTCTCTCTCCTGCTAGTGCAGCTATTTTGGTGCCAAAGCTTGCAAGTACTTTCAATAAAACTGCAATATTTTCAGCCCCCAAAGAAAAGTAAGTTGTAGAAGAAGAGGGCATGTGAGGTTGACCACTTCATCTGGGAAGACCAATGAATCACCAGAGGCTCCAGCCCAATCAATGCCTGCTGAGAAATTTGGACATCAGACAATGCCCTGAGTGCTCCAGGGGGTAATGAACAAATGTGTACAGTGGTGAATAGATCAATTCCTAGATGAGCCCTATTAACATAGCCATACAGCGTGAAACATAGTTATTATTTGGGACAGGACGGGGCACAAGCAGATAATGCTCACCACAGTCATCTCCTTGATATGATAGAACTGGATAGTCTCCAAAGTGGAGTTCTCACCTGGATGGAAGTCAGCGAGACTACTTAGATGCTGGAGGCAAACATGAATATTTTGTATTTATCTATTTTGACTTTATCTTTTAACTTTTTGTACGTTTTCTAAAATGTATACTATGTCAGTATGATGGAACATATGGCTTTACCAGAAAATACATGTATTGGGAATATATCTCAAATTCGCTTTATGCATAGCTGCATGATCAAAAAGCTGTAGAGACGTATCTCTGGGATAACTTTCTGTGCTTTGATAGTATGTTAGTGGAACCCCCGTCTTTTGCAGAGGACCAGTGGTTAAAGTCAACTGTTAGGCCCTGAATCGTGAGTCCTCATTTCTTACTTCATCAAAGAGAACTAAAATATGGCAAAGATGGGCATTGATAATTATCTATTTTGCACTCTTTATCTAATCGGCTTCTTGTGAATGGACGTTTCCACACTAGGCCCTTGGAAAAACCATCACTTGATCGATACGTTAATGTGACAGAGGCCCTGCCAACTGAAGAATATTGTTGCATTTTCAATTGGAGTTACAGAGAAGCAAGAAAAGGAATCAAGGAAATTGGACAAAGAGATCTGGCTAATACAAACAATATTTCTTTACCAGGAGCACTTAGTATTGGTTTTGTGCTTTCTATTCTAGGGTTTTTTTATTTTATTTATTTTTTAATTTTGTTTTGTTTTTCTCAGTAGGAATTACTCATTTTAACTAGTAAGATGATAATTATTTTCTTTCATGTAACACCTTATCATTTATAGAACATTTTTATGCTATTTCATCCCAACAAACACCCTGCTAAGTAAATAGACTCAGTTTGAAATTCCCACATGGTGAAATGTACAGACTGAGTCTTAGAAAAATTAAGAACCTTAAACAGAAGTCCTTAGAGCTCCTGACTGGGGTGTTTTCTGATGCATTGTACTGCAGAGAAAGAGCAGTGCAAAGTAGATGATTAAGAAAGTACTCTCTGGTGAGACAAAAAAATAAGTACTTTCATTCTCTTCCCTCGAGCGTCTGATCACCTACCTTTGCCATTTTGTTATTGTCTTCCTTTTGCTATAGAATGACAGCATTATAATCTTAAAAAGTCCAGAACAGCCTTATAATTTTAATCCAACCCGAACATACCTAGCCACAGGAAATGTGGGAGGAAATACTAATCACTAAAGCACAAGGGAAGATAAAACAAGAGAGAGACTATACAGAGGAGAGCATGGAGGGGGAAGGGTCTGGTTCAGTTAAAGAGTTTACTGGAAGGATGAAGGAGGGCACTTCCCACCTGTAGCAACAAGGCTTTATCACAGCTGAAAGTAAGCCTCTGCCTGTTTCTCCTCTTCCACGTCTGTTAAACAGACAGGCACTGAATGCTCAGCCAAAAAGAGAACCGTGGAAGGATACCCGAGAAATGGTCTTTGACCTTTAAGAGCTTAGCCTTGAGTTGAGGAGATGAAACACAAAAAGTGAAGCTGGGAGAAAACCAACCAAGGCAAAGAATAGCAGAGATAAGACCACTAAATTTGGAGTTAACCTATATGGTTTCATTTTTTAAAAAAATATTTTATTTATTTATGACAGGGAGGGAAAGAGAGAGCAGGAGTGGTGGGGAGGGGTAGAGGGAGAAGGAGAAGCAGACTCTGTGCTGAGCAGGGAGCCCCCCCACAATGTGGGGCTTGATCCCAGGACCCTGAGATCATGACCTGAGCCAAAGGCAGATGCTTAACCAACTGAGCCACCCAGAGGCACCAGTTTATATGGTTTCAAACAGTCCTAGTTTTGCTGTATGCGGGTTGAGTAGTCAGTACTAAGTGTTTCTGCTTTCTGGGTCTGAGTATCTCTTTAGGTTCTAGGAGCAGCTGGAATTGGCATCTCCAGAATTTATTTCATTTTAAATTCTTATGACTTATTCTTTAATAAACCTAAATCATTTGTGCATGTGAAAATATTGAGGAAATGCAAGAGAGTATGTTTGAGTTCTAGAGAAGGTTTGCAAAATGCTGATGTGGCTCCTATGTCCCTTTCTGTGTCCACAGCGATGCCTCTCTTGGGGGATGGTTATATTTGCAGATAGGCTAGAATTAGTAAGGGTTTAATGAACCATGGGGGGGAATTGTGCTGATTGCTGACTGAATTTTTACCAATCTTTGGCAAAATGAGGACATTCAGAAATTACAAATACTATATTTAAGTTTTGATAATATTCTGAGATGATTGTCAGCCTACATTGGTATTATAATATTCTAATCTTTATAAAATGATGGCGAAAGTAATAAACACACACACACATGTTACCATTCTTTACTAGAAAATTAAAAAGACATCTTCTTTCTCTTCCTTCCCCACCTGTGGATTACTGAGCCCTCTTTTCTTAGGATACTAACAAGTTCCTACCGAATTTTCTTTAGTGGCTTTACCTTGACAGAGTAAAGACCAGGCCCTTATCCTGGGGTATGAGTTTCCTCAAGCTGCTGGCACAGAGTAACACAAACCAGATGACTTAAAACAGCACGGATTGATTTGCTCGCAGCCTGGAGGCCCGAAGTCTGCAAGCTGTCCGCAGGGCAGGACTCTTCCTTCTTGCTGCTGGTTGCTGGTAATGCTAGGCCAAGTTTGGCTTGTGCCAGGTCTCTGCCTTCTGTGTGTGTGTGTGTGTGTGTGTGCACTGCCATTTTCCCTGTGGGTCCAAGTTGCCTTCTTCTTAGGAGGACACTGGTCATTGGATTATGCCTCCTCCTCCAACCCAGTATGACTGCATCCTAAGTTAATCACATCCACAGAGATCCTCTTTCTAAATAAGTTCACATTCTGACGTTCGGAGTAGACATGAACTTGGGGGTACTCTCTCCAACTCAGTACCCCTCACGTGGAAGGTTCTTCACAAGTTTGCTGTTCACAGTCTCAGGCTCCAACTACTTCTTCATCCCATTCATCCTGTGTTTTGGGGTCTGTGGTTGTTTAGCTGTGGATGCTGGATTTCAGCCTCCAGATATGGTGCTCTCTGAATGCGGCAAAGACTGAGCTCTATATATTTCAGCAAAAGAATAGAAATGAAATTTAGGTTGTTCAGAGAGTTTGAAGAGAAACCTCTATCGTGTTTTAATTATATTAGTGGAACCAATTGGTGAATAAAAAGAAGGTAAAGGAGATGCCATTTTTTTCTGGAAAGTAATAAAAAGAAAAATAAAGATACCCTATAGTCCAATCACTCCTTTTTCCTAATAATTGAGTCTAAGGAGAAAAGTTAGAGGAATAGGAAAGGATTTGTGTGCCAAGATATTCCTTAGGGAATTATTTTCAACAGCAAAATAATTGAAAATAAATGAAATGGTCCATGGTAGAGAATCTGTAAATATATTGGGGTAAATACATTTCTGTACCCATTACAATTTATGATGGCAGAATTAAAAAAATATGTTAACAGTGGGAAAACACAATAAAATCTCAAATAAAAAAACTGGAAATGAAGATGTACTGTTTCACCCCAGTCATTTAAAGCAATAGTTCTCAGTTGGGGGAGATTTTTGTCTTCAGGGCACATCTGTGCTGTCTGGAGACACTTCTGATTATTATAGCTCAGAGAGAGGAGGACAGAGCTCTGGCATCTTGAGACTGGAGGTCAGAGATGCTGCTGAACTTTCTGTAATGCCCATGACCACTCCCCACAACAAAAACTTATCCAGCCCCAAATATGCCATGGGGGAGAATCCTTGATTTAAAACATCATTGCTTCATCTTTCCATTTCTGTCTGTCATATTTAAATTAGAAATAATCATATGCACTTTGTAGGGTTATGGTGACAGTTGTCGGATAATATAGGGAAAACACTAGGACAGCGACTGGAACACAGTTCATCATTCAGGATGTGCTCCTTGTTCACTATTATCTGTCATGGTGCAAAGAGAGAGGAGATGTAGCAGAATATGACAGTGATATAAGACTATAGGTCTTGTCAATGCCTTCCAGCCAAAGATCTTCGGGAACATTTTGATAGTTGAACAAGTTACAGCCAGGGAGGATACAAGCCATGGAAGATCATGGGATAGCTTGGCATGAGAAAGGACCTATGATAGGGTTTGGGTTTCTGTTGAGTGACTTGTGGGAGGTTCTAAGGAAGCAAGGGGTTCATGCTAGATTGGGCACTGTCAGAAAGTGGGGACGGTTCTGTCACTGGGCATCTTAAATTGACCTTACCTCTAGGATGAGCGGACGAGGGTGAGTTGTAATCCATAAAGAAGTAGCTGTCATCCATCTGAGCTGAGAGAGGGAGTGCTTGATTTTGTGTGGGAAGCGCAGTGACCTTACAATAGTCTGTGCCCACACAAAACTAAGAAGTGCCTGCTTTGTGTCATTTTGTCATGGTCTCAGTATAATCGTGTCTGAGGCTAGTATACGCAAGGTGGCTTATTTCCAGCAGGAGAGTAGCGTGGAAGGCTATGAGTGTCAGAGGCTGCTCTTGCTTTTGTTCTCAGTCCTTTTCATTTCCTTTTCACTTTTAACTATTTTTGAATCTTTCTACTTTGAACTTACATTACATTTGTAGTAAGAACAAATACACATTAATTAAAAAATAATAAAAGGCATGATCTCAGTAAAATGAGGCAGGTCTACAGTATTGTAGAATGAAATCTCAGACCCAGGGGCGCCTGGGTGGCTCAGTGGGTTAAAGCCTCTGCCTTCGGCTCAGGTCATGATCTCAGGGTCCTGGGATTGAGCCTCGCATCGGGCTTTCTGCTCGACAGGGAGCCTGCTTCCCCCTCTCTCTCTGCCTGCCTCTCTGCCTACTTGTGATTTCTATCTGTCAAATAAATAAATAAAATCTTAAAAAAAAAAGAAAAGAAAGATCTGTAAAATAGGGAGAAGGAGACAATTATAATTTGCATTCTTCCCAATAATATTTCATGACCAGTGCTATGAAGGAGTTTGGGAAAAAAAAGAAATGTAGCTCTTTTTTGATACCCTCTTTAGGTGGTTCTCTTTATGTACTATAGAAGCTGTAGGAAAGGTTCTTTGTGGTAATGGCTTTTTAAATGAATTACATGTGCAGAATTGACTTGGTTCTTCAAAGGTGGATATCAAGTTTGGATGGCATTATGTATCAATCAGTTGGATCTTGATAGATAGAAAACAAAATGTGCTTTGTCTTTATTCTTTTAAAGAAGAGAGAAAAAAAACCAGATGGTGCACGTGAAAGGATATATGAATGTCTTCAGGGTCTCACATTCAATAATGAGCAAAGAAAAAACTGGATTTTCCCTCTTTCACATTTTCCAGTAACATTCAGAGCAAGAAAATTAAATTAAGCATATTTATGCCACAACCCAAAGCAAGAATCTTCAAGGACATCTTTAAAATATACATGAATTCTCTTTATATTCTGAATCCTTTTGAAAGTGGGTTTGGGGAGGTCTATTGAATTTTGTAGTTTTAGTTACTTTGTAGTCCTTATTGGATTTTTAAATGTTAAGAATAGTGTTTTCCTATTATAGTTATTTCCAAGGATCCAAAGGTCAAAAAGGAAATGGTAAAACCGTTTGTCTAATTTTAATCCCCAGAGTCATTCCAGTTCTAATCAAATTATAATTTGTTGGAGGTTTTGTTGACTTGTTTCTAGCTTTAATTGATATGAATACATTTACTTCCATACTTGAAATATTGGTCTTCAGTATGACGTGAGAAGGTTATGCTACATGAGGCCAAGGTCATGGCTGTGTTTTCTCCCTCTGCATCATCCTGGGTCCTGAGCTCCATATGTAATTGCTCAGCCATTTGAATGAGAGGACTCCTCCAGTGGAACCCCAGGGATTTTTTATATCAGTGAATCCTTTTGTGTGAATCCAGTGATTCAGAAAAGAAACATTTTGTATTCCCTTCCCTTATCCTTTCATAGACTTTGCAACTTAAGCTCATCTTCTCTTCCAATTTTTTTTATTTTTTTATATTTTTACCTTTTATCACTGATCTCTTTCACTCACTCATCACATTTGGTCTCAATTTTTAAGTAGCTCAGATCTTGAGATAGTTTCCCTCCCTCATTTCTTATCCTCCAACCAGTTCCTTTGGAGGGTAGTTCCCTAAGTTATTTTTCTAAAACATGAATCTGGATCCTTACGGTCTCCAAAACTTCAGATGACTCTCATTGCTTCGAAGATGTGGTCTTCACTTTGTAGCACGGACTTTAAAGCTCTTCTGTACTTACTCTCAACCTCTTTCCCTGGTTTGATGCACCCTCCCTTACTCTTCCACAACCTTTGCCCTGATAATCATTCATTCAGCCAGTCGTTTTTTTGTGTGCCTGTTGTGCTGTCTGACTGTGTCTTTTCCATCTCATTTCCCACATTCACTGTATACTTGTGTTCACTTATTTTGTTCCCTTTTCAGCATGTCATTCCCATTGTTTTCCATTGGGAAAAATCTATGTGCCCTTTAAAGCCTAAGGATTTCCAGTGTGCTGGCTGTTAAGTGTCTGCCTTCAGCTCAGGTCATGATCTCAGGGTCCTGGGATCGAGCCCCTCGCCTTGGCTCCCTGCTCCCTGCTTCTCTCTTTCCCTCTGCTGCTCCCCCTGCTTGTGCTCTCTCTCTCTCAAATAAATAAATAAAATATTTTTTAAAAAGCCCAAAGGCCCTCTCTACGCAAAACTTCCAGGGTTCTCCAGATTGACCTCCTTGTTCTGTTTTCTTTGTGCTGATAGTATTTTGCTCTCCCTCTGTTTTGAAGGTCTGGGATACATACATCTTCCCTGTGTCCTTGGCATTCCCCTGCCTTTCTTGGGATACATACATCTTCCCTGTGTCCTTGGCATTCCCCTGCCTTTCTTGCCAATGAAAACTTCTCGAATGTAAGAGATTCTTTCATCCCTCTGTTTGTCTGCATATTTCTCATGCCACATAGCAAGTGCCAGATCCCTGGGAAACCCCTCTGTACGACTTGAGGAGACTTGCACAGGAACACGACCACACATTGTTCTGAGTCCGCGCAGTGTGGTTACAGAGGTGCAGGACATAGTGAAGATCTGAGATAAGGAAGCTGAACAAGTTCAGGAGCTGAGGCAAAAAGACTTTGCTAATCAGTTGGGCATACTGTAGAGGCAAACTGTGTTTCTTTTGTCCGGATGAGAGAAAGAGGGCAAGAGAGAATATTAGCAAAACACACACTAGGTTCTGTGATATTACTGAAGTGCTGTGGTCAATGTAAAGTGCCTTTTGAATATTGGTCCCCATGGGTCATTGTGCCCCACCTTCGAAGCGTGGGTTAGAAGCATGTGTGGAGGCATCTATGGATGGCCAGAAGGAGTGTGGTTTCATTCTGGCTCATGGGCTTTTCATAATGAACAAGTTTTGTTCTACATGTATTCTGACAGTCTGAAAATAACACTAGCAAAATATCATTAATTAGGTCATAGGAAGAGATGACCCAAAGGGTCCCTTCTAATTCAGAAATTCTGTAATCTGATACTACTGAGAGTTATTGAAAATGTTAGGGTTAAGAAAACTCTTGCCCTCATTACTTGGGATGATTTTGAGGGGAAAGGTCACGTTTGAATGAAAACTAGCATAATAAACATAATCCCTGACATTGCATCAGGTTTTATGTTAAGCTTCATATATCTTGTTTTGGAATTAATGCATCTAGGATTACCTGTTTTTATGTTCCTCCTTCCTTCTTAATAATGATGTCAAGTACTCTGATTTTCCATGATGGTTAGAATAGCTTAATATTTGCAAATGGTTGTCTGTGGATGTGTGTGTGTGTGTGTGTGTGTGCGCGTGCACGTGTGCGCATGCTGCTGGAGAAGGTTACTAAACTGAATAATCATGTGGCATTTGAAAAAAAGTCATATGAAAGGTAAAATTACTAAGCACCAAGCTAAAGCTCTTCTCATTCTTTTTAGTTTTCTTGAAGTTTTAAAAGATTTTATTTATTTATTTATTTATTTATTTATTTAATTTTAATTTATTTTATTTTATTTTTGAGAGAGAGAGGAAGAGAGAAAGGCAGAGGAAGAGGGAGAGAATCCCAAGTGGGCTCGATGCGGGGCTTGATCTCAAGACCCTGAGATCATGACCTGAGCCAAAACCAAGAGTCAGATGCTTAACTGACTGAGCCACCCAGGCATCCCAGTTTTCTTGAGGCTTTTAAAATCAAAAGGCCTTTTTGGTTATTTTTAGTGGATAAAATGTATTATGTGCTTCTATATTCTGAGTTGCATGGGGGTTATAAAATTTAGAAAGAATTAGGAACCATTCAAATAACCATTTTGTTCAGAATTGCTTCAACACCTTAATGGATTATTTTTTCTATTTATATTTTGTTATAAACATTTGTCTGTGAAGATATTTCAATGTAAACACATTCAGTTATGCCTGCACCAAAATATTCCAAGTTCTTTGTAGTTATCTTCCTTTAATGTCATTTATATAATTACTTCTATATGAGGCGTAAAAGTTGTGGGGTTTTTGCTTTTTCATTGCTTAAGAGCTCTAAAAGAAATAAGCAAGACTATCCAGTTGTGTCGAGCAGGTGTATTATTTAGTGGCATCCCACTAAATAATACATTTTCTTCAGTATCATAAATAAGTATTATTAGCATTTTGGCACTGAGTAAATTTCTGGTTAATATTAAGTCTGGAAATAGGTTAGCTATTCTTAGCATTTCATTTGGCAAGATGGTATCTAGCTTCAAAAACCCTAAAGCCTGGGTTCAGATTTGCTTTGAAACTACTTGCTGTCTTTCATTATGCAGTTTACTTCCTTTCCATGTTGACTCAAAAATGACATAGGCTTCGTTAGCCTATCGTGGACTTCCATGATGCTATGCCATTTTATTGTAGCATTTTCCACGTATTGACTCATATACTTAATTGAGTAATTACTTCCTGACTATAGATTTTCTCTAGAATATACATTTCTTAAAGGAATGAATAGATTTTTCTGGAACTTGGACATACTGGGTGGCAAGCTTGACTCCAGACATTATCTGTGCCTTTGCTTATCAGATTATTGTTATCCAAAGGTAATTTCCTATTCATATTGTTATATCACAAGGAAAAATCATGAGAAATGTGTTTAGGTTAGCTTTATATTCTGTATGTGACTGAATTTCATCTATTATTTTGACTTGTTTTGGTTCAAAGATGATTTGATGCACTCACCTCCACAATAGCTGGTTCTAAGAGCTATTTTTCTAGAAAAAAAATCAGCAAAGTAGAAGTGTTCAGTGGATATCTCACACTGGACCTCCATCAGATTAAAATGTTTCATCAGTGGGGTGGAGCATTTCACTGATATCCAACATGTTTCTAATTTCCTTGATTTAAATGTCAGGGGCATTTGGCTTATCTCCTTGTATTTAATGAATGATGAAACACACATGTTATCAGATGGACCTACAATACTTGGAAAGAGTAGTTTTATCTACAAACCACTTGACTCACTTGACTCACAAACAAGAAGATGGAGATGTTCAAGGTGACCGCTGGTGAGGCTGGATTCATTATTCAGTCTTTGCCTTTTCCTGTCATCCATCGATTCTCTAGCTCACCATAGAATCTCAGGACAAGGAAAGACCTTTCAGGTCCCCTCTTCCTACTTCTACATTCTATTTTAACAAGTAAGGAAACAACTCAGGTAGTGTTAGTGAGTTTGCTGAGGGCAAACCACTGTTAGAAACGGGACCACAGTTGGAAGTTCCTGTTATCATCTGGCTTCTGCCTGTCAATCTGACTTAAGTTTCTACTCATTTATCCTCTCTCACTTCACGGTAGACATTAAAGCCTTCTTGTGTCTTGCACACCTTAGGCTCATGCCTGCCTCAAGGTTGAAAGCTCTTGGTTTGTGTCTGTCTCAGATGCTCTGTGTGAGATGTTTGCCTGGCTTCTCATCGTTTTGCCCCATAGTCGTACCACTTCTGTTCCACTCCTTGGCCTTTAGTCTCCTGCTTTGTCCTTATAATTAGAATCTATAAGGTTGTATTATTTCTTATTTACTTATTATTGCTTGCCTCCACCATTGGATTGTGATTTTATAAGCATGGAGACTCTTGTTTTCCTTTTACCCATCGTGTGTAGAACAGAATCCAGCAAAACTTAAGTGTCCGGTCAATTAATAAATGAGTGAATGAGTGAATGAATGAACCCGTTTTTATAGTCCAGTGCAGAGGGGGCAAGTGCCTGGGCCTTGGCTTAAGATGGGACTGGTAGCTTAGCCACTTCCATGAGTGTATCCTTGGCTAGGCAATTAACCAGTCCAAGCTGCAACCTTCTCAACTGAAAAATGGACATAAAATTAGTATCTTCCTTGAAGGTTTTGTGAAGGCTTTATGATGTTTATAAAGCATTTTCCAGAAGCCTGTGACATAATAGGTGCTTTATTAAGCTTTAATCACTAATAATATTCTATGTTATTATTTATAACTTATAAATAATAACTTTATAATTATAAATATAATATAATTAACTTATAACTTATAAATATAATAAACTTATTAATATAATATAGATATTTAATAAATATATCTATATAAATATAAATTATAATTAAGCTATAATATAACTGATAAATAATTTCATAATTCTATTACTCTATAAGTCATCATCAGGTTACCTCCAGAAGAGATTGTATAATTTAAAGCTCATTATGAGCTGACATCAGCAAAATGGCAGAAAAAGGAGTTTTCTCTTGTCTTCCTCCTCAGAGTGCACCAATTTGGACAGTCACCCGAGGACAACAACGCCTTAGGAGAAAAGTCAAAGTGCTCAGTAGAGCAGTTCCAGAGCACTACTAGAACAAAAACAGTCCCAGATTGAACACATTGAAGAGGTATGAGGAACTGTTTTACTTTACCTCTGTCACTTCTCCCTCGAGGTGGCACAGATCATTGCCAAGAGAGATCTTCTTGGCCCACACCTTTCCCCTGGGCAAAACTTAATGAGTGCCTGGCTTCCCCAGCTGTGTGAGATGCTGCCAATGAGGCTTATTTTGGTTTTGCCTCATGCAGAATGCTGTGATGTGCTGTACAACTGGGAGGTGATGGGGGTTGCTGGGAGAACAGCTATCAGGGCTCTGGGGGAGCATCAGAGGGACACAGGGCCTACAAACCAGTTTGCAGACTCCATCAGGAAGCCCATCCGTGAGCCTCTGGGGACATCTCATCTGGAGATCACCCCAGTGATCACAGAGGCTCCTCATGCCTCACCCCTTATGATGATTCTCTACCCTTGGCCTTGTGTGGGCCCCCTAGGGTGGTAGGTGCCAGCCTCTGCAGATGACTGACTGGTCAGTATGCACAGAAAGATCCACCTGCTCTGTAGGCTTGGGTGAAAACACACTCACTTGAGGGTTCAGCATTGTCCTAAGGAAAGCAAATAGGAAGCTGTCATCACCTAGCCTGTCTCTGCAGGATAGAGAGAGATGGCACAGAATCTTAAGAATTCCCACCTAAGAGGGAACAAGAAGTATGGAAAAGATATATCTGTAGGAGTCCAAAGAAGACCCCAGAGTCCCGAACAGGGCTGACAGAAGGTATTTCTCTCCTGAAGCCTACATTAAGAAAAAAGAGAATTCTCAAATAAACAGCCTGACTTTATGCCTTGAAGAACTAGAGAAAGAACAAACTAAGCCCCAAGTTAGCAGAAGGAAGGTGATAATAAAGATCACAGTAGAGATAAATGAAATGGAGTGTAGGAAAACAGTAGAAAATATGAGTGAAAGTAGGAGTTGGTTTTTTGAAAAGATAAACAATATTGACAAAACTTTAACCAATCTTATTAAGAAAAATAGAGAGCAGATAAATAAAATGATAAACAAATGAGAAGATATTATTATCTTATATATAATATATAAGAATATATATTATATATAATATATATTCTTATATATTAGAGCTGATTCTATAAAAATGACAGAAGATCTTAAGAGACTACTGTGAACAATTATATACCAATGGATTGGATAACTAGAAGAAATGGATAAATTCCTGGAGTCATACAACTTAATAAGACTGAATCATGCAAAAATAGAAAATCTGGACAGACCAATAATGAGTGAAGAGATTGAGCATATAATACAAAATCTCCCAACACAGAATAGCCCAGGACCAGATGATATCACTGGTGAATTTTACCAAACATTAAAGAAGAATTAATTCTAACCCTTCTCAAACTCTTTCAAAAACCTGAAGAGGAGAGAACACTCCCAGATTCATTTTATGAGGCCAGCATTACCCTGATACCAAAGCCAGGTAAAGACACTATAAGAAAAGAAAACTGTGAGTCAACATTCCTCATGAATATGGATGCCAAAATTCTTGACAAAATACTAGTAAATTGGATTACACAATGAATGAAAATGATCATACACCATCATAAAATAGGACTTACCCTCAGTGATGGTTCAACATCCACGAATCAATGAATGTGATATACCATGGTAATGGAATGAAACATGAAAACCATATGGCCATCCCAACAGAAGCAGAAAAAGTATTTAAAAATATTCAGTACTTTTTCATGACAAAAACTCAACAAATAATAAAGGCCACTTATGACAAATCTGCAGCTAACATCAGCCTCAAAAGTGAAAGGTTGAAAGCAGAACAGGAAGAAGGCAAGGATGCCTATTACCACTCCTTTCAACATAGTAGTGGAAATCCTAGTAGAGGTGGAAATTCAGTAAAAATGCAGGATATAAAATCAGTTGCATTTTTACCCACTAACAATGAATTATTTAAAAAAAGAAATAAAGGAAACAATCCCATTTATATCAAATAGCATCAAAAACTAATAAAAACAAAACCAATAAACAAAACCAGAAAAAACTTAACCAAGGAGGTAAAAGATCCATACACTAAAATCTGTTAAGAAAGAAGTTGAAGAAAGAAGTTGAAAAGACACAAATAAATGGAAAGATATCCTGTGTTCATAGATTGGAATAATTAATCCTGTTTAAATGGCCATAATTCCCACACTATCTGTAGATCCACTGCAATCCCTATCAAAATTCTAATGGCATTTTTTTCACAGAAATAAAACAGTCCTAAAATTTATATCGAACCACACAAACACCTTCATAGCCAGGGGAATCTTGAGAAAGAAAAAGAAAGCTAGGGGCATCACACTTCCTGATTTCAAACTATTACAAAGCTGTAGTCATCAAAAACAGTATGGTACTGGCATGAAAGTGATCACATAGACCAGTGGAACAGAATTAAGAGCCCAGAAAGAAAACCATGCATATATGACCAACTGTTTTTTAACAAGCAACCATCAGTATTTAATGGAGAAAAGACAGTCTCTTCAATAAATAATGTTGAGAAAGTTGGACATTCATTTGTGAAAGGATAAAATTGGGCCCCTATCTTACACCATTCATAAAAAATACTAGAAATGCAATAAAGACTTCAGTGTAAGACTGGAAACCATAAAACTCCTAGAAGTAAACATAGGGAAAAAGCTCCTTGACATTGAAACAGGCAATGATTTTTTAAATATGACACCAAAAACAAGCAACAAATGTAAAAATAAAGAAATGGGACTATGTCAACTTAAAAAGCTTCTGCAGAGCAAAAGAAACTATCAACAAAGTGAAGAGGTACCTTACAGGATGGAAGAAAATATTTTTAAGCCACATATCTGATAAGGGGTTAGTATCCAAAATATATTAAAGAGCTCATATAACTCAATAGCAGAAAAACAATCAGATTAAGAAAATGAGTAATGGGCTTGAATGGACTACAAGTGAAAAGACGTGCGACGTCGCTAATCATCACGAAAATGCAAATCAAAACCAAAATGAAAAAAACGCCTCATGCCTGTTCAAATAACTGTCATCAAAAAGACAAGAGATAATGAGTGCTTGTGAAGATGTGGAGAATAGGGAAGCCTATTGTGCTGTTGGTAGGAATGTAAATTGGTTTAACTGTTATGGCAGACAGTATGGAGGTTGGTCAAAACTTAAAAATAGAACTGTCGTATGGTCCAGTAGTTCCCTCTTTTGGTTATATATTCAAAGGGAATAAAAATCACTCTATCAAACAGGTATTTACCTGCCCCCACTCATGTTCACATGATACACACATGCACACATACATGTACATGCACAGTGGAATATTATTCAGCTGTAAAAAAGCAAGAGATTCTGCCATTTTGCAACAACGTGGATGAAACTTGAAAACATTATGCTAATAAGTAAAGTACATCAGATGGAGAAAGAAAAATACTGTATGATCTCACTTACATGTGGAATCCAAAAAAGCTGAACTCATAGAAACAGAGAAGAGACTGGTGGTTGCCAGTAGCTGGGGGTAGAGGAATTGGAGAGAGAGATGATGGTTAAGGGTACAAACTTGGTGCTAAAAGATAAGTTTTGGGCACACTCATGTGCAACATTAACTATAGTTAATGGTACTGTGTACTTCAGAGTTGCTAAGAGGGTAGATCTAGATGTTTCATCCCACACACCCACACAAAGAAGAGTTTATTGGTTAAAGCAACAGAATGTGATGCTATCTATGTGAAAGATTCACAGAATTAAGGAAAAGCTAAGAACCAAGTTCAAAAAAGAATGGGAATTTGAATGAAACTATGATCTAGGTACTCGGAACTTGAGGGAATGCCATCTCTTGTTGTGTTGTTGTTTTTTTAGGACATGGGTCAAGATTCAGATTCCAGGGAGAGTGACTCAGATCGATGCAGTTTTGTTAGGACTAGTTGGGGCTCCTGCTGTATACTTGCCATCAGTCTGTGTCAGAGAGGACTGGGCATCCCCAGACCAAATCATCAACTCCTGTTGGAGAATGTTGGCAAGTTCAGAGCCCCCAGGAAGGCAGCAGCCACCTTGATCAAAAGTCTTGGACATCTGCATATTTGGAAAGCAGTTGAAGGTTTCTTTTCCTTGGTGAGCAGCAAGCCATGAAAATGGCCAGGCTGATTTGTCAGCAATCTCACATCCCCAGAGCTGTGTTGGCGAGAAACCTCTTGAACGATCGTGTGTGTGTGTGTGTGTGTGTGTGTGTGTAGCACTGAACTATGCAGGACAAGCTTTGCCTCAAATCAATACCGAAGCCCATTTACTATCCAGCTGGGTGACAAACTGAATAACTCATGAAAAAGTTGTCAAATGTGTGTTCCCACCTTGGTATAGCTTTAGAGAATTAAGCAGTAGGGTTTTTTTTTTTGTGTGTGTGTGTCTTCCCTTTTCAAAAAATTGACTGTCAGTTGTTTTGCAAAAGGGGAGCTCTTGGTAATTGGATTGTTTTGCAGTTAATATTTATCGAGCATCGTAGCAGAAATTTGTCATTATTTTTGACTGTTCAGCATCTGAACCTTATTCCCATGTTTGGAAAACTCACTTGATGATTCCAGGTCGGAGTGACAACCTTTCTTCCATTGGAGAAGCTGAAACTGTTGGCTCCTTGCTTTCTCCACACCCTTATAATGGGGTGGGTGTCTGGCCTCCAGTCTGTCCATTGGCTGTGCCAGCCGCAGAACTGGACTGTGAGCTCGTGACATGTTGAAGGTGGGGCACAGGGACTGCTGTGGGGGCAGGGTTCCTGTTGTGTTAACCCCATTCCTGGAGCAATGGCATCAACACCACTGTTCACTGCTGCTCCGTCCCTAACCATGAGACAGGCTTGTGGCTCAAGCTGCCTTGTCTAGTGCTAGGAGACAGCAGTAGCAGTGATGTTCTTACCATAACATCCTGTCACTGGATTTGGGCTCTAAATAGTCAGTCTTCAGCCCATAGCAGATTTTGAATCCTCCCAGGAAGTCTTCCAGTTAACTAACACCCTCCCTCTCCCTCCCGTCAAATTCCTTTTATGCTTCAATCAGCCACAATTGGGATCTGTTTGCAACTAAGAACCCTGGGGACACCATACTCTATAGCGACTTTTGCTCCTTCATTCATTTACTTACTGATTCCTTTATTGCTTAATTCATTTATTCAGAATATATTTGTTGAAAGGACAGTTCTTGCCAGGCACTGTGCTCGGGGCTGGGCCCCTCTGGTTAACAAGGTGAAGGTTACTGTCCTCATGGAACTTCACTTTTGCATGGGGAGACAGGCAAACCAATTAAACAGACCAGATCAAATGACCCAGCAGGTGAGTGCCATGGAAGTACCTGAAAGGATAATGGGATAGCAAGCAATGCGTGTGGACTCAGGAACAGGCTTTCTGGGAAGCTGTGTGTGACCTGGACCTTTAGAGACAGTCAGGAAAAGATTCAGGTGAAGAACGTTGCAAGCATGGGAACAGCAAGTACAAACCTGCTGACCATGAAGGTGAGAGAGTGGGCCAGTGTGTCCAGCCCCTTGCCCAAGGTCACCCATCTCGGAAATGCTGGAGCCCAGGTTTGAATCCAGGTAATCTCCTACCAAGGTTTGTTTTCTCAAAAACTGTAATTTGGAAACTCGAGAAACAGAACCAGGGAAGCTAAGAGGTTAAACTGATTAACACTAAAAAGGGTAGGGGGGTACATGGTGGAGAAAAGCGGGATCTGTGACAGAAGAGGAGGGAGAAAGGAAAAACCCAGAAAGGGATGAGTTTTGGAGAAAGGACTTTCAGGAGTCTGGAGCCCATGAAATGAGATACTTGGGGATGAGCAGACGGAGGGAAGATGAATATGCAGAGCAGATCGGCTTTGACAAGAAAGATGCAGTCTCGGCTCTCATGGAGATGACAGTATAGTGGGAAGATGGACATTGAATTAACAAGTAATCAGCACTTGCCTAATTACGAGTAGAATGCGAACACCATGCAAGATATTATTCAACTATATTGTAAGGGGACTGGACCTTGTCTGGAAGTGGAGGTGATCAGGGAAGGATTTTCTGAGGAAGTGGCATTTAACTGCTCAAACTATAGAAAGGGGATGAGAAGATTGCAAGCTGAGGTACAGAAGATTAATGACTTACCCTTGGCCCCATAGCTCGTTAACGGCCAAGTCAGGGTTAGAACTCAGCCTTCCTGTACTCCGGGTCTAGAGTGATGGAACTATCTCTACTCTCACAGTGACACACACACACACGCACCCACCCCTGCATGTATGGACATCCAAGGGCTGCATTCTCTCTTGCCTCCTTGGCCTGGGGGGTGCTTCCTACAGGGGAAGCAATGATTGCTAATGACATTCTTGGTGCCTATGATACTTAGATCACTTTATCAATCAAATGTGGCATTTGGTGGCAGTCCTGCCACCTGTCTCTTTTCATCAGTGTCAGAGACTCTTTCACTGCAGGCCACAGGTGCCAGCTGTCAGCCTGAAATAAAGTGGGGTCTGCCCCAGGATAAGTGTGCCTAGGGAATCGCGTCAGATTGAATTTCTCATCTGACAGCCCTTTCTGAATTTGGGACTCAAAAAGGAAAAATAAACAAATTATGGATGAATAAACAAACATGTGGTTGTTGATGAGGCATCAGGCTGGCTGTTACTGGGGCTTCATTAATCACTGTGCCTTTTTCTCTCCTCTCTTGGTCCTGGTATCACGTAAGGTCTATTGAGATATACATGAGTTTAATAGGCATTAGCGTAATTGGGCAACTAACCAAAGTGCTGTTACTCTGGCAATGATTTTTCTTATAAGGCAGTAACTATTTCCTATAGGGGCTGTTTTGATTTGAGAGTTGGAGGAAGAAGGGGAAGGAAATGCAACAGTTTTGTTCCCGTAAAGCTGGGTACTCTGTTAGGCATATCATATATCCATATACTATCTCATTTAATCCTACCCGGATACTGGTGACAAGTAGACATCATTATTCCCATTTCACAGATGAGACAAGTGCCCCCCTAAGAGTTTAAATTGTTTGTCTAAGGACCCAACTAATAAGTGTCAGAACTAGATTGAAACATGAAATCCAGGACACCTGGTTTGCTCAGTTGGTTAAGTGTCTGCCTTCTGCTCAGGTCATGATCCCGGGATCCTGGGATCGAGTCCCGCCTCAGGCTCCTGGCTCGGTGGGGAGCCTGCTTCTCCCTCTGCCTGCTGCTCCCCCTGCTTGTGCTCTCTCTCTTCTCTGTGACAAGTAAATAAATAAAATAAAAACAAAACAAAAACCAAAACAAACCATGAAATCCTATTACTGTCTCCCCTTTATCATCATACCTCCTGGTTCTCGTCATCACTTTTATAATCCGTGTCACCGTCATCATCCAGCTGAGGCTGCAATGTTTGAGTTTCAAACAATGTCAGCATCATATCACATTTAGCAGAGACAAAATTATCTCATGCCCCCAAACCAAAAGAATTTAAAAGCAACTTAAATCTTTATCTTGGGTCTTGAAACATTCGTTAAAAGGAAAACAAAGCATGTTGCATAGTAATGTGTCTAAAGAGATACATTCCATCCATCTTCCCCAAATCTGCTCATCCCCGAAGTTCTCATGTGAGTGCTCTAGCCCCCCAACCCAGGATCTCACTCCAAAATTCATCCCATTCAGGGCTTTCCTTTTTCCTTCTGCCTGCAGATGCAGGTTTTTCTCCATCAGGAAGTTCCTTGCTTCTTTCAGTGCAAATTATTTTAACCTTTTTACTTTTTCCAGTTCTATTTCTTTCCTTCCCTAAGTATGATTTGTTGAGAAAGCAGATCTTGATAACACATTCCCTGGGTTCAAGCCTTGGTCCAGCCCTTTTTAGCTGTGTAATCTTGGGCAAGATACTTGACCAGTCTGAGTCTCAATTTCCTCTTTGGCAAAGAACAGATAATAATACCAGTGTCATGGGATTGATTTGAGGAATAATAAACAAGGTTATACGTGTAAAGTGCTTACGACAGTACCAGATACAGCCAACCCCTAGGAAATTACTAGTGTTGGAAAATTAGCTACCATTCCTACTGCTTTTATCTTGATCAATTCATTAGGAGCCAAGTACAGGAACCTAGTAGCAGGCATATTTTCCTTACAAGGTGGAAGGAGGAGAAACTCTGAATAGTCTCGTGGAATTTGGGGTGGGGCGCTCCTAACATACTTACGCTACCATGATAATCATACATTTCCGTAAATAATCACTGATATTATTTAAATCAACAAAGTTATATTAGCGTTAGTGGTTATTCATGATTTAAAAGCCGACAAAATTAGTATCATACCAAGGTTTTTCTGAGTGGCTCGATATTCATTGTCTCACACATTACCTCCCATTACCTACATCATCTAATTTTTTAAAAGATTTTAATTATTTGTTTGTTTGTTTGTTTAATTATTTATTTTCGAGAGAGAAGGGGAGGGAGAGTGAAGGAGTGGGGAGGGGCAGAGGGGACATGAGGGGGAGAAAGAATCTGAAGCAGACTTTGCACTGAGCGGAGAGTGTGACGTGGGGCTCGATGTCAGGGCGACCAGATTGCAACCTGAGCCAAAACCAAGAGTCAGATGCTTAACCAACTGAGCCACCCAGGGGCCCCATCTTCTTGAATTCATGCAATAACACTTTCAGGTAGATCTCATTACTGTCCCTATTTGGCTGATGGGAAAAATGTCAGGCTGTAAAGAGTTAAGAGGTAGAATAACTTTGCTAAGACAGTGTTTTTTAATCTTTTTCATGTTGTGGCACACTTAGAAAATGAAAATATATTGGGCTAAACTGTGGTGGAAATAAGTGGCCCTAAGACCTGAGAGTCACTTTAATCCATTATCAGCGTGATGGCTAGAATGCCATGTTCCAAGGGGAAAAAAGCAGGGCAGCGACTCAAGTCTATCAGACCTCAGAGTCCTTGGCGGATGGAATAGCTCCCATTGGATCAACCCTTCCCAGGATCATTACAAATGACGGATAGTGTGTGTGCCGTATGTATGTATGTATGTATATATAAACTACATGAACACAATGGAGAGTGACCTAAGGAAGACAGAAACTGGCAGGGAGTTCATACTTGTAAGAAGGGCATGGCACTGAGGGAGTTCCCTGTTTTTATGATTTTACTTAGTGTTTTTACTGCTGTGTGAGCTAAAACCTGCAATCTTACTGGTATGAGGAATTGAAAGAGAGATTTGGGGGCCACTTAAGAAGTGGAAAGTGGAGGAGAAAATCTAGAAAGGAGAGCACTGTAAGGGGAAGCCTTGTGATCTCTGCCCAAATCACTGGGTGACCCCTGAGTCATGCAAGTGTGAAAGCTAAAAAATCCAACAAGTTTCAGTGGATGCCATAGGAGAGGCAGAATTTGGAGTTTAAGTCAAGCTGAATGTCTGCTTAAATAATCAAATGGCAACAACAGCAAACACACCTATTCAGAGGAACAAAATAGAACCAGGCACATATAATCGTGGACAATATCCAGGATACGATCCAAAATTACTAGATACAGACATGTGAGAAAATAGGAAAATGTGGACATACTCAAGGCAGTGAACAGAGATAACCCCAAGGTGACCCAGATGTTAGAATTGGCAGACAAGGATTTTAAAGCAACTATTCTACTTATGTTCAGGAGTATGGAGCGAAACGTGCTCGTAGTGAACAGAGTCCGTGCTCTCCATCGTCTTGCTATGCTGCCTCCCAGATTTTTCTCAGTATACTCTTTTCCACATAACAGGTTTGAAAAATAAAGGATAGAGAAGTACCTTGCCCAAATTCTTCACGGAGTTCAGAGTTGACACCAAAGCCCAGGTATTACTATTATCCTCTCAGTAGAATTTTCTCTTGAAGTGAAGAGCTCACATGCTATAGTTGACCTGCCTTGATTTGACTCACTTCCTAGCTATATAACCTTGATAAGTCATTTAATTCATCTAAGCCTCATTTTCCTTAAATAGTTGCTGTGAGAATTATTCATGCTATTACAAATAAAATGCTTAATGAAGTGCTTGACACATAGTACGTGCCTAATAACATTTTAGTTATCATCGCCATCATCATTATCAGTGCACACCAACTCCTATATGGATTCCTGCCTTAGTGGTGTAATTACCCCATCAAGCAGTCAAAAGGGAAAAATTTTGTCAGGAATATCTGCTCCTGGATTGCTTCCTGTATTTATTCAACATTTAATAAGCACTTACTTTGTACAAGAAGATGTGCTTGATATAGAGGAAATATAGCCCCATGTAAGACATTGTCCTTACTCTCATTAAACTGTAACAAGTTATTTTGAACACTACATAATTCGTGTAGAGGGAGAACCAAGAAACCCTAGATCTGCATTTTTTTTTTCCTGATTTTTAATATCTGGCATAAATGAGCTGATGAAGATTTCAAGAGTGCATGAATCCCCTTGATGACAGTAATGAAAAGTAGTTTTCTGGTCCCTGTTAGTGCTTCTTTATTTGGGGGCCACTGGATCCTAGAGGAAGTTGAAACAAGTTATGGAATGCTCCTTGGAAAACTGTAAATGCCTACACAGTTTTAGAACCTACTGTGAGGGGCTCGCTGACCCCGGAAATCTATTCACAGACTCTTTGTTGCCGAGATCCTGATTTCTATGATGTGAAACTGGCTACCTCAACACAGCACCTTTTACTGTTGAACAGCTCCAAGGTAGGAAAGACCTCTTCTTCACTGAGATTCGCGTCCTTGAACTTTCTGCTCATTCCGTGGTCCTCCTTCTTCCCTGCAGAGGGCAGTCTGCTGCCTTCTGCGGGCCAACAGCCCTCCAAGAGTTTGAAGGCCTTCAATGTGTGCTGCCTCGGCCTTCTCCAGGCTGAATGTTTCCATTTCTCTCGAGGTTAGTCCTTTCCCTTGGGATCCAGACCCATTAACAGCCTGACGGTTGGCTCTCTATAATAAATCTGTAAGTTGTTTCCTTTTATCACAAAAGTAATATACATTTATTGTAAATTAAGGTAAAACCAGCTGAAAACCCAAACAAACCAAAAATGACACAGTTTTGTATGAAATGCAAAGTAAATGTATTTGTGAGCCCCACTTAGGCAAATTACATTCCTCCAAACGACTGTCAAGGGTTTGTGGATGCTAGACAATGTCTAGGTGTATACTGTACATTTATTTATATATACTTGCATTTCTTTTTTCTCAAATGGAATCACTCTGTGTACTGTTTTATAACTTTAAAGAGCATAACCTTTTATAGACATTGTTCTATCTCTGGCTTTTGATTACCTCATTTAAGAAAATATTTTCTTATTTTATTTTATTTTTATTTTTTTTATTTTTGGTTACCCAAATGGCATCAAAAGTTAGAGTCCAGAATAAAACACAGGTTTTCATTATTCAACTTAGAATCAGGGCTCTTGTCATAGTGATCATTGTTTCATTTGTTCAACAAATACATTTTGAGGGCATAGAGTACTATGTGCTGGGATGCAGACCTACACTAAGAAGTTAGGAACTTACTGTCGAGAAACTCACGGTTTAGTGGCAAAGATGGATATTCCACCCCAAAATTATGAGTATGATGAATCTATGATTACACTAAATTTATCCCTAAATTTCAGTTATATTTGCCTCTTCTTTTTGTCTCTTTGTAAACTGATATTTAACATATATGTACGAAGTTAGGCCCATTTTTAAATAGATGACCATTTATCTGCCTTGGGACATGCTATTGAAGATTCAGGAGCCACACAAACAGTATGAATCTCGCCCTATAGGTGGTAGCTGGAGCTAACAGAAACATCTAAGAGTTTTGTAAATACCAATGGTTTTATTCCGATTTTGAGTGTGAAACATAAGCCACATGTACAGACGAATAGAAGTTTCACAGAGATAAATTTTATAAAGTTCTTGTTTTAAAAAAGAACTATCAGAACTGTCTACAAATGAAGATTTTGGGGAGTAATGAGGTTCATGTTACTGGAGATGTTCACAGCTTGGAAAAGAATATTGAGTACCAAGTGGAGGGACACCTGGGTGGCTCAGCTGGTTAAGCATCTGCCTTCGGCTCAGGTGATGATCCCTGGAGTTCTGGGATTGAGCCCCCTGTGTTGGCCTCCCTGCTTAGTGAGGAGTCTGCTTCTTCCTCTCCCTCTGCCTGCTGCTCCCCCTGCTTGTGCTAGCTCTCTCTGTCAAATAAAGTCTTAAAAAAAAAAAAAAAGAAAGAAAAGAGTACCAAATAGAGTAATTGGTATACAGCAAACATTCAGTAAATATTCATGGAAAGTTGAGAAGGAAAGAGACAAGGAGAGGAAGATAGGAAAGGGAGAGAATCTTCATTCATTCAAAAGTATTTATTGAACACCTGCTCTGGGCCTGGCTCTTTGCTAGTGACCAGAAAAATGAGAGTAGGAACTGAAATGATCTCACTGACCTACTGAATTTATAGAATGTAGCAAGGGTCACATACAAGCAAAGAATTACACATGTTTAACTACAGGTGATCGGAGGCTCTAAAGGAAAAGCCTGGCAAGTTCTGAAAGCATGTGTAGAGGGCAGACCTAGGTTGAGGTGTGAGGAATGACTTAAGAATAGAGGTGTATGTGGGAGCTGGAAAGGGGGTGCTCAGGCATCCGTGTGGAGTGTGTAGGTGGAGAGCACCAGAAACCCTCAAAGCCTACAAGAAAGGCCAGTGTCACCGAAACCCAGAGAACAGGGTGGATGGAGCTGGAGAAGTGGCCCCGGGGCAGCCCCCTAAGGCAGAGTCATGAAGTCCACTGTGAGAAATTTGGGCTTATTCTAGGAGTATAAACAGCAAGGGAGGGACATGCGGAGATTTGCTTTTTACAAGATGATTTTGGCTGCATTGTGGAGAGTCATCTGGAGGGGAGATAGAGGCAGATGTGAAGAGCCCAGTTTAGGTGGGACAGCACAGTTCAGACATGTCAGGGTGGGAGTGTGAAGAGTGACAGTGGGGATGGATAGAGGAGGGTGCATTTGAGAAATTTAAGAGGTAAGATGGGCATGGCATCTTGGCGAAACAGTTGAGAAGGAGATGTTTTTGCGGTAAGAGGGTGGCGAGGAGAGCTCTAAAGTTTCTGGTTGGTGCATCTGAGTGACCGATGGTGTCCGCTGAGGCAGGAAGCACTGGATTGCAAACCTCAGGGTCAAGGAAGAAAAAATCCTCATTTCTCTTTAGCATATGTTGACTTTAAGGTACTCTGAGTCATAGGCACTGTTAGATGTTTTGGATATTTTATTTAATTCATTCTCATAATCATTTTTTAAGTTAGATACCATTTTACCTGTGTTCCAAGTGAAGATATCAAGGTACTAAAGATCAGATTAGAAACCCAAAGTCCTTCAGCAACTTATGGTGGAGCTGGGATTAGAAGCCTGGTCTAGCCAAATTCCAAGGCTCTGATATTTCTACTCTGTTTTTCTTGCTGAGAGTTTAATCAGATGTTTGTCAAGTAGTTAAATTGTTGATAAATATGAAGGCTCTTTTTCTAATGGTATTTTGAAACCTTAAAAAAATAACATTATTTTTATACTAATAGGGTTATGCACTCCCTGATTTCTCCTTTCTCAATTTTTCTAGAGATTTAAATAGGAGATTGATACTCCTAGCTTAATCAGAGCAGGTTTTCATGCCAAAACAATGCAGCCACAGTGACTTGAAAGTGACTGTTTATATAATCACAATGAAATTATCTTGTGAAATGCATCAGCCACTACCCAGACTAGTTATAGCTTTCTACAAAATGCATAGCCAGCCAAAGCAGCTGAATCATTAGGACAGAACTGTCCATGAGTACCTTCTTTAGCCTGTTGATCTGGCAAACTGAATGTAGTTGTCTCCTAAGTAATGGAGTGCTACCATTGTGATGGGCTTGTATGGACTCTGAGCATACTGGGCTTTTTCGATGTAATCCAACAAAACCCTTCCCTTTTATCAATGGGGGCCACACAACCTGGCAGAGAAAGTGACTAGAGCAGGAGATCTGGTAACAGAGCTGGGCCAGGAAACCATCTTTACACACCATTGCCTTTTCATTCTGTCACCAAATGTATGCTATTGTATAATTTAATTGTTCTGACAATCTACTGGTGTTGGTATTATTAGCCCCATTTAGCAGATGAAGAAGCTGAGGCTCAAATTATTAGCTTAGTATTAGCATAAACACCTAAACTCTATGTATATAGTTTATATATGCATACATTTTTAAGGATCTTAGAAATGACTTATAATTTGTATTTATTTTTATATGGTTCTTTCAAAAAAAGATGGACCTTTCTACGTAAGAATGGGAATGCAAAGGGAACTTTTATGACTTTCCTCAAAGTCTTAGAATCTTAGAAATACTGTGGTCTTTGAACCCAGATCTAGATAAGGATGGGACTCATCCATCCGCTGGTTTTGAACTTTGAGAAAGTGACCTTACCTCCTTCAGTATTTAGTTTCTTCATGTGTAAAGTGTGCATTAAAAAGTTCAGCTCCCAGGGGCGCCTGTGTGGCTCAGTTGGCAAAGTGACCAACTCTCGATTTCTGCTCAGGTCATGATCTCAGGGTCCAGAGATCCAGCCCCCCCTTACGGCTCCTTGCTGGATGTGGAGCCTGCTTAAGATTCTTTCTCTCCCTCTCCCTCCCCACTGGGATGATCTCTCTTTCAAAAAAAAAGAAAAAAAAAGTATTCAGCTCCCAGAGGAAAAGAAACCTCTTGAAGAGGTTCTTTTGAAAATTAATGCAATCAAGATTAAGTTAAAGAATAGCATGCTAGAGATGGAGGTGGAAAAGAGCAGAAGGATACATTTTTTTTTAATTTTATTTTTTATAAACATATATTTTTTTCCCCAGGGGTACAGGTCTGTGAATTGCCAGGTTTACACATTTCACTACACTCACCATAGCACATACCCTACCCAATGTCCATAATAACCCCACCCCCCCAACCCCCCTCCCCCCAGCAACCCTCAGTTTGTTGTGAGATTAAGAGTCACTTATGGTTTATCTCCCTCCCAATCCCATCTTGCTTCATTTACTCTTCTCCTATCCCCTTAACCCCCATTTGCATCTCCTCTCCCTCATATCAGGGAGATCATATGATAGTTGTCTTTCTCCGATTGACTTATTTCGCTAAGCATGATACCCTCTAGTTCCATCCACGTCTTCGCAAATGGCAAGATTTCATTTCTTTTGATGGCTGCATAGTATTCCATTGTGTATATATACCACATCTTCTTTATCCATTCGTCTGTTGATGGACATCTAGGTTCTTTCCATAGTTTGGCTATCGTAGACATTGCTGCTATAAACATTCGGGTGCACGTGCCCCTTCGGATCACTACGTTTGTATCTTTAGGGTAAATACCCAGCAGTGCAATTGCTGGGTCATAGGGTAGTTCTATTTTCAACATTTTGAGGAACCTCCATGCTGTTTTCCAGAGTGGTTGCACCAGCTTGCATTCCCACCAACAGTGTAGGAGGGTTCCCCTTTCTCCGCATCCTCGCCAGCATCTGTCATTTCCGGACTTGTTCATTTTAGCCATTCTGACTGGTGTGAGGTGATATCTCATTGTGGTTTTGATTTGTATTTCCCTGATGCCGAGTGATATGGAACACTTTTTCATGTGTCTGTTGGCCATCTGGATGTCTTCTTTGCAGAAATGTCTGTTCATGTCTTCTGCCCATTTCTTGATTGGATTATTTGTTCTTTGGGTGTTGAGTTTGCTAAGTTCTTTATAGATTCTGGATACTAGCCCTTTATCGGATATGTCGTTTGCAAATATCTTCTCCCATTCTGTCAGTTGTCTTTTGGTTTTGTTAACTGTTTCCTTTGCTGTGCAAAAGCTTTTGATCTTGATAAAATCCCAATAGTTCATTTTTGCCCTTGCTTCCCTTGCCTTTGGCGATGTTCCTAGGAAGATGTTGCTGCGGCTGAGGTCGAAGAGGTTGCTGCCTGTGTTCTCCTCAAGGATTTTGATGGTTTCCTGTCTCACATTGAGGTCCTTCATCCATTTTGAGTCTATTTTCGTGTGTGGTGTAAGGAAATGATCCAATTTCATTTTTCTGCATGTGGCTGTCCAATTTTCCCAACACCATTTATTGAAGAGGCTGTCTTTTTTCCATTGGACATTCTTTCCTGCTTTGTCGAAGGTTAGTTGACCATAGAGTTGAGGGTCTATTTCTGGGCTCTCTATTCTGTTCCATTGATCTATGTGTCTGTTTTTGTGCCAGTACCATGCTGTCTTGATGATGACAGCTTTGTAATAGAGCTTTAAGTCTGGAATTGTGATGCCACCAACTTTGGCTTTCTTTTTCAATATTCCTTTGGCTATTCACAGTCTTTTCTGGTTCCATATAAATTTTAGGATTATTTGTTCCATTTCTTTGAAAAAAATGGATGGTACTTTGATAGGAATTGCATTAAATGTGTAGATTGCTTTAGGTAGCATAGACATTTTCACAATATTTATTCTTCCAATCCAGGAGCATGGAACATTTTTCCATTTCTTTGTGTCTTCCTCAATTTCTTTCATGAGTAGTTTATAGTTTTCTGAGTATAGATTCTTAGCCTCTTTGGTTAGGTTTATTCCTAGGTATCTTATAGTTTTGGGTGCAATTGTAAATGGGATTGACTCCTTAATTTCTCTTTCTTCTGTCTTGTTGTTGGTGTAGAGAAATGCAACTGATTTCTGTGCATTGATTTTATATCCTGACACTTTACTGAATTCCTGTACCAGTTCTAGCAGTTTTGGAGTGGAGTCTTTTGGCTTTTCCATATATAGTATCATATCATCTGCGAAGAGTGATAGTTTGACTTCTTCTTTGCCGATTTGGATGCCTTTAATTTCTTTTTGTTGTCTGATTGCTGAGGCTAGGACTTCTAGTACTATGTTGAATAGCAGTGGTGATAACGGACATCCCTGCTGTGTTCCTGACCTTAGAGGAAAAGCTTTCAGTTTTTCTCCATTGAGAATGATATTTGCGATGGGTTTTTCATAGATGGCTTTGATAATATTGAGGTATGTGCCCTCTATCCCTACACTTTGAAGAGTTTTGATCAGGAAGGGATGCTGTACTTTGTCAAATGCTTTTCAGCATCTATGGAGAGTATCATATGGTTCCTGTTTTTTCTTTTATTAATATGTTGTATCACATTGATTGATTTGCGGATGTTGAACCAACCTTGCAGCCCTGGAATAAATCCCACTTGGTCGTGGTGAATAATCCTTTTAATGTACTGTTGAATCCTATTGGCTACTATTTTGGTGAGAATTTTTGCATCTGTGTTCATCAAGGATATTGGTCTGTAGTTCTCTTTTTTGATGGGATCCTTGTCTGGTTTTGGGATCAAGGTGATGCTGGCCTCATAAAATGAGTTTGGAAGTTTTCCTTCCATTTCTATTTTTTGGAACAGTTTCAGGAGAATAGGAATTAGTTCTTCCTTAAATGTTTGGTAGAATTCCTCCGGGAAGCCGTCTGGCCCTGGGCTTTTGTTTGTTTGGAGATTTTTGATGACTGTTTCAATCTCCTTACTGGTTATGGGTCTGTTCAGGCTTTCTATTTCTTCCCAGTTCAGTTGTGGTAGTTTATATGTCTCTAGGAATGCATCCATTTCTTCCAGATTGTCAAATTTGTTGGCATAGAGTTGCTCATAATATGTTCTTATGATTCTCTGTATTTCGTTGGTGTTAGTTGTGATCTCTCCTCTTTCATTCATGATTTTATTTATTTGGGTCCTTTCTCTTTTCTTTTTGATAAGTCTGGCCAGGGGTTTATCAATCTTATTCATTCTTTCAAAGAACCAGCTCCTAGTTTCGTTGATTTGTTCTATTGCTTTTTTGGTTTCTATTTCATTGATTTCTGCTCTGATCTTTATGATTTCTCTTCCCCTGCTGGGTTTAGGGTTTCTTTCTTGTTCTTTCTCCAGCTCCTTTAGGTGTAGGGTTAGGTTGTGTAACTGAGACCTTTCTTGTTTCTTGAGAAAGGCTTGTACCGCTATATATTTTCCTCTCAGGACTGCCTTTGTTGTGTCCCACAGATTTTGAACCTTTGTATTTTCATTATCATTTGTTTCCATGACTTTTCTCAATTCTTCTTTAATTTCCTGGTTGACCCATTCATTCTTTAGAAGGATGCTGTTTAGTCTCCATGTATTTGGGTTCTTTCCAAATTTCCTCTTGTGATTGAGTTCTAGCTTCAGAGCATTGTGGTCTGAAAATATGCAGGGAATGATCCCAATCTTTTGATACCGGTTGAGACCTGATTTAGGACCGAGGATGAGATCTATTCTGGAGAATGTTCCATGGGCACTAGAGAAGAATGTGTATTCTGTTGCTTTGGGATGAAATGTTCTGAATATATCTGTGATATCCATCTGATCCAGTGTATCATTTAAGGCTTTTATTTCCTTGTTGATCTTTTGCTTGGATGATCTGTCCATTTCAGTGAGGGGAGTGTTAAAGTCCCCTACTATTATTGTATTATTGTTGATGTGTTTCTTTGATTTTGTTATTAATTGGTTTATATAGTTGGCTGCTCCCACGTTAGGGGCATAGATATTTACAATTGTTAGATCTTCTTGTTGGACAGATCCTTTGAGTATGATATAGTGTCCTTCCTCATCTCTTCTTATAGTCTTTGGCTTAAAATCTAATTGATCTGATATAAGGATTGCCACTCCTGCTTTCTTCTGATGTCCATTAGCATGGTAAATTCTTTTCCACCCCCTCACTTTAAATCTGAAGGTGTCTTTGGGTTTAAAATGAATTTCTTGTAGGCAACATATAGATGTGTTTTGTTTTTTTATCCATTCTGATACCCTGTGTCTTTTGATTGGGGCATTTAGCCCATTAACATTCAGGGTAACTATTGAGAGATATGAATTTAGTGCCATTGTATGGCCTGTAAGGTGACTGTTACTGTATATTGTTTCTGTTCAGAAGGATGCATTTTTAACTCTCTGCCTGCTATCCCCCACAGGCACATGTTGGTTTTGAACACAGTGCTGTGTTGTTCACTGGGACACCAAAAGCCGGCAAAGAGAGACACTGGAAAGACAGAGAAGGAAAGCTGAGAGCACAGGCTCACCAGCTCTAGGAACTTGGGCGAGAGCATGATCTCTGAGCCTTACCTTTCTTACCTGTAAAACTTGGAAGATGGGACCTGCTTCCTAGGGTAATTGTTAAGATGTCATAAGGTGATACATTTAAAGGTCTAGTGCAGTGCCTGACATACAGACTGAATAAAGACATGTTGCTTATTGGGGCAGGAGTTAGAGAAGAATACCTTCTATTGGAGGTTTATTGCTATAAATCCCCATCTCTTGCCTTGACAAATTTATTCAACTGAATTACACTGTTTTTTGTTTGCATCATTCAAGCAAGAGCAAATTCTGATTGGCTTACCTGTAGTGTGGACCAAAGAAATCAAACTGGCTCAGTGCCCTCTTATATAATGAGCCACAAACCCTCTCTAATTCATCTCATTAGCTCCCCTGTGATATTTATGAAGACTGGGATTTGCTAATGATCTTAAATGGGGTTAGGATCTTTAGCGTGTGCTGGAGAGAATCAGGGGACCTTAAGAGACCTTAAATGCAAATCTTTACTGAGCCATTTTTGGGTTATCAGTTACCCGGTGGGGTGTCTGACAAATACAGTATGGGGTCTTATTCCCCTATTGTCTATGTGATGGGGTACCATCTGGGCTCCTAGAAAGAGACATAATCTCTAAGATTTGGCTGAACTAATTAGTCAATGAATAAATTATCAACACCAACAAATGCAGTTGAAACCAGAAGTGACCATGGGTTTTTAAATTTTTATTAGTTCAGCTGGGTCTTTGTGAAAGAATTTTTTTTCCCCCTAAAGAAATGCATTGCATGAGACTGGAAGCATGGGCCCCTCCTCTTTAAAAAAAAAAAAAAAAAAACCTCCTGACTTTAAAAAGAAAAAAAACAACACTAGGTGTTGAACTGAAGTGAAAAGTAAGATGCTAATAAACATGTGAGTTCCCTAAACTAGAGATGATCCACACTTAGGTTACATTAAATAGGTACTCATTTTCTAACCTGTCCTTCTGACAGATGCCTTTGTAAATTTCCAAAGTTTGCATGTGTAAATTTTTTGCTTAGAAAACACTGATGGTTTTCTTTTCTTTCCTTTATTTTTTTAAAGATATTTATTTATTTATTTATCAGAGAGAGAGGGAGAGAAAGAGAAGGAAAGCACAAACTGGGGGAGGGGCAGCAGGAGAAGCAGGCTCTATGCTGAGTTGGGAGCTCTATGTGGGACTTGATCCCAGGATCTTGGGATCATGACCTGAGCCAAAGGCAGATGCTTAACTGAATGAGCCACCAGTTCCCACTGATGGTTTTCGATGGCTTTCTATTATTAAGGTACATAACCTATGATCAGCAAACCTTTATAATCATTCATAAGAAAGATGGCTAGTTTTTACTCCGATGCTGTGTATTGGACACTTTGCTAAAAGCATTTCTATATGAATTAGAGTATTTAATTCTTGGAACAAAATTATGAGTTATGCCCTATAATGACCCCTCTTGTTTCAATGAAATTACAGGTTTAGAAAGATAAAGTAATTCATCCAGTATTAGCCAGGTAGCTAGCATATGGTGGAAGAAGAATACAAACACAGAAATTTTGTGTTTGCTCTACCTCAGGGAGCAGCAAGTGATGGCCCATGAGCTAAGAATGATTCTAGACTTTTCAATGATTACAAAAAAATCAAAATGAGGACAGTATTTTGTGGTATGTGGCAATTATGTGAAATTCAAGTCTAGTGTCCATAAAGGAAGCTGTCTTGGAACATGCTTGTTTACGTATTGACTGTGGCTGGTCTCTTATTACAGTGGTAGAGCTGAGTAGTTGTGACACACACCACCTGGCCTGCAAAACCGAAAATATTCACAAATATCAGAAATGCTCCTAACCTCTGGTCGGTCTTAACCCAGTGCATAACCCAACTTCCCACCATGCTGTGATACCTTTCTTGACTTGGGTTTGCCCACACATCTTCCTTTACACCCTTCATTCCTCTTGTGCTTGCTCCTGGAACAAAACTGAATGCCACCTCTACCTGTTGAAAGCCTCTTAGCCTTTCCAGGTCCAGGTCAGACAGCAACTTATTTTCCCTGTGGATGTGTAGGTTACAAGCAAGCAGAAAACAAAATTCAAATTGGATTTTTAAAAAGACAGTCTGTTACTTTGTGTAAGACACATCCAGAAATTCATCTCACATCACACACACTTCCATCTAAGACAAAGATGATACTATCAGACCATGACTCATGCCCTTCCTGCCATATCCAGCCTTTCTCCCCAAAGCTTCTATTTCACACCACTTAGTACAGAATGGACCAGTAGAGAGGGTAGGTGTTTTAACCTCCACAAGAAAGACTGGTGTCATGACGATTGATTGAATTGTGTCCTACTGTCCTCAGGCTAAAGTCTGCGACCAAGAGAAGGATTCATGCTGCTTGGAGGTGGATTAAAGCCACCTCTGAATCAGGCTAAAAAGATAAGGTAGCCTGGTTGGATTAAGTCATTCGGTGTCCACCTTTGAAGCCAGGGGTTCGGTCAGTACCATTGCAATCACGGAGGTGAGAAATTTGGGATGTGATGAAGAAAGAATGGGAGAATCATTGCTAGGAAGGACCCACAGATGCCCGATGCATCTCCCTGCCCCCAAAGTCTTCCACGTTTCTGTCTACCTGAGCCCACTCCTGGCAGGCAGAATTTATCTTTCCTCTCCATTTCTATAGCCTTTCCCATCTGAAGGCTTGAATCCTAGTGAGTTATATATATTCTTTCTTTCAGCTGCTAGCACATGATACTCTTCAAATTCTTAGAGTCTGTTATAATTATTGATTCTGGTGCCAGAAGCAGGAAACCCACTTACCTAAAACTTCCCTTTTAAGGAATCCTTGTCTGGTTTTTAAAAGCATATTTTGTTGTCTCTTTTAGGAGGGTGATGAATGTTGCATGTGACCTCTCAGGCTTCTTTAGTGTTCATTTCTGGGTATTTCTTCCCACTCTCAGCCTCTTGAACTGGGCAGGATGGTGAGGGATGGGGACAGAGTTGAGGATGGTGGGGAGGTCAGAGACAGAATGTACGTCAGGAACGTCCCCTTCATGTGTTACTTTAAATAAAAGTTGGGGATTTCATATTTTAATAGGGCAAATTTGAGATAACCATGTCGAAAAGCCACACCACCATTTTTTTCCACATCAGAGTGTCAAAATCAAAATGTCTGGTGGCCATGCTCACCAGAAGGCCTGGGAGCACTATTTCTGATCTCCTGAAGCAGGCGATAACACAAGCCACCGTCAATAGTAGACTAGGTGAATAAATTGTGGTATATTTACATAATGGAAACCTACACAGCAGTGAGGAAGAACAAGCTACAACTCGACTTAATAACATGGATAAATCTCACGAATTTAATTTGGGCCCAAAGAATCAAGTCATAATAGCGTATACCATATGATTCCATTTCTACAAAAATGCAAGCCATGCAAAACGACCTTATGTTGCTAGAGGACAGGGCAGTGGTTCTCCTAAAAGAGGATGTGAGGGTAATTCTGGGTGCTAGTAATATTAATGAATGAACGCATTAATTATTTTGCCTAATTATTTGCTACAGAGTTAGATTGGAGATGATCACGATAGGTGTCTTTTTCTCTGTGTGTATTGTATTTCAATGTAACTGAAATTAAAATAGAAAAAATAAGCCATGTCAGGCTATGTTAAAACATCCTCCTGTTCTCCGGTTTTTCCCCTTGTCTCTGAGGTGGGGTGGTAGTCTGAACTGAATGTTGCATTTGGGGTATGGCTCCATCTGGCTAGGGCTGCGGGTAGCCTGTCTAAGAATGGGTGTCCTTCCTGTATGAGGAACAGAATGAGGATTTTAGCTTACTCCAGACTGAGGCTTTTGCCGAGCTAACCAGCTATGGTTCAAGTACCAGTGAACTTCCGAGGTCGGAAGCTCTTGTCTGAAATAGCCACATGTAATCTGCCCACAGATCAAAACTACCTGTGACCTTGAACTTCACTGAATCGCTAAACCTCCCCGTGTTGCTGGTGGTTCTTTCTCAGGGTGAAATGATTTATCTGACTTCCTGAAGTTAAGCTTTTCTTCTCTCCTTGATGGTTAAGGAATGAGAAATTAGCGGGTTTCCACTGTGTACCACTCTCTCCCCTCTGGACTATTGCTCCTCACTTTGGGGTCTGTGGGTTCATAAAACGTGTGCTGTGCCTTCATCTTCCAAGGTCAGAGAGCCAAGTAATTGGGATACAGTGCTTCTGAGAGTTTCCACAAACCGAGGAGGAAGATGTGGACTTATAATTAAGGTCACTTTCATCGTCTTAACTGTGAATACTTCCATCATACATTATACTGCATCGAGTGGGTGTTTTCTGATTCCTGAGAATTTTTTTTTTTTACTGTACTATAATTTGCCTATGGATGCTTTATGTTAATTGGCCTTTAGGTGTTCCTGTCTCTGCCTTTAAACAGGTCAGTCCCTCCTAGCTTTTCATCATTTTCCTGACCACACTGTAAATGTCCATGTATCAATGCCTGCCTTGGTCTTGCGGGTCGAGGGCATGCATCTTATTTCAAAATGTGGTTTCAGGGATGCTGAAGAAGGAGACAGGCAATGGCTGGCTGTTTGCTTTCTGCTTTTTGGTATTTCACTCCCCTTTGCATCCTGGTGCTGTAATGAAGTATCATGTAGAGTTCCTATAGGGCTGATAAGCCACCCTCAGCCCCTAAAGATAGCTCTGTCCCTGCATCACTGCTTTCCAAGAAAATCCCTGTCATTATGCAGAGTGTTATGCGTTTCCTTTCAAACCTAGTCATTTGCATTTTTTTTGCCTTTGAAAAGGCAAATTTGCTTTGAAAAGTGTAATGAAATGTGCCCGAATGAAAAAATGGGCCCTGAGGATGGCTGGTGCCAGCATGGGGCTTTAATTAAATGATTAGATGGCAATTTGATATGACCAGCTTTTGAACTGCATCATGTTATCATTTAGCTTTGGGAGGGGAAACGCAACTTGACCTTTCGAAATACTGAAAGATAATATGAACTTTGCTTCTAACCATCACAGAGCTATGCACAGAAAGGCTTTTTTCTAAATCTCTGTTCATTTTTCTCTGACCCTGTTCTCCCAGTTCTCATGGTACCTCACGCTTCTGGAACAAGCCTCACCCTTTAATGGTTCCGTTTTTTGTTGTTGTTTTTTTTTGTTTTGTTTTGTTTTTGCTTTGTATTAATTTCACTTATACCAAAGTGTTTCAGAATATAAAATGTATTGCTTCTAGACTATAACATCTACTTCCTGAAAAGACTGTTCTGTAATATTTCACTTTGTTTTCTTATAACTTCAAATTATCTTAAATATTTTCCTAATACTACATGGGAATGCTGATTTTTCTTCCTTTGTTATGCAGTAGAAACATTTTACACTGTTTATTACATAGTTCTCATGGAACATAGAATTTTTTGAAAGCAACATATGATACACTTTTTTTGGTGTATATATTCTAATTAGTGTGAATAAAATAGTCACTGCATTTAAAAAAAAAAAAGAGAGAGCTACCTTTTCTCTTCCCTTCTCACTTTCTAGGGGGCCCATTGTTTCTTCAAAGCACAGCTCCCTTAGCAACCCCTCCGCTTATTGAAGCTCTTCTTAATTCCCCAAGACTGTGAGTTAGTCGCTTCTTTCACTGTCCAGAGATCTGCAGACTCTAGCCTGCCTGTTTCCTGTTTTCACAAGTCAAGTTTTACTGGAACTCGGCCTTGGCCATGCTCATTTATTTACATGTTGTCTAGGGCTGCCTTGTGTTTCCGGTGGCAAAGTAGAATAGTTGCATCAGAGACCACTGCCTCTAAAGCCTAAAATATTGACTCTCTGGCTCTTTGAAGGAAAAGCTTGCCCAGATAAGCATTTCCTTTAGTTGGTCATTACCCAACTAGTTAGCGGTTGTAAGTTCTATGAAGCTGTAAGTTCTACTAGGAACTCCCAGTTTTGCTCACCTCTGACTCTGTGGCACCAAGCGGGGACCTGGATCACAGAAGCTACTTAGGCAAATTCGAGCTGCACATGGCAGCAGTGACAAGTGGGTGTGCTCACAGAGCTGTGTTGTCCACGGAAGTGCCTAGTCTGGACCAGGCAACTCAGGAAATGCTTGTTGGCTGAGTATGCTCCCATCCTGACACCTGGGCAACCAGGTCTTCCTGTATGGGATTTGCACCCACAAATGGATGTTTCTCTTGTCTGCCAGGTTTAATATTAATTTTGACCATATGCATTAAAATGTTAAATTGATGCTTAAGTTTGACCTCATTATCTCTGTTCATTATTTTCACCTGTAGTGAGTGAAGGCTTCATCTGGTCTAGGCACTGTGCCTAGAACTTTACATCTGTTGCTCATCAAATTGTTGATGCCTTTGGAGGCAAATATTCTTATTATCCCCACTTTGTAGGTCAGAAATGGAGGCACTGTTGGGGTCAGCAAATAGCCCAGTTTCGTAAGTCTGGTCAAACTGAGACCTAAAACCATGATCATTGGCCCCTAAACCTCTCCCTTCTCTACCATCCCAACTACAGACGTTCCACCATGCCCATCTGTTGGTGAAGGAAAACAAAGCATTATTTCGTGTTTGAAAGTATCTCTGGCTCATCACTAATTTTAGACTATTTCTTGGTAGTTTATTGCTTCTTGAACTTTGCCTCCTGAAGAATAGGACCACTTTTGCTTCCCACCTCCTAAATCGGCATTTGACTGAACTTGTGGAAGAATGTGTGTGCACACAGCATATGTGCATGCGAGTAAACACGCACACACACACACACACACACACACACACACACACAGTGTATAGTAGCTAAACTGATGAGATATGAATCAGTGAAATCAAAGATAAAATGGACCCTGCTAAGATATACTAGGTCTATATAATAGCAACTTGGAATCCCCTTGGTCAGTGACCCAGGTCTGGACTAAAGCAATTCTTAGTGCCCTCTCTGTGAAACAGGAATAAAAGACTATTACTGGGGTACATTTTGGTTCTCTTTTCAAATAAAATGATAGATTGTAAAGCCTCTGAGACATGGATTTTGTTTGACTAAATGTCTGAGCTTTCCCTGACATAAAATTAGCTATCATGCACTCTAAGTATTTCATGATTTAATAAGTGAGTTCAGGGAGCAAAAACCATTTAGAACAGTGGCTGGATCAGAATAACTGCTCAATGAATGTTATTATTATTAATTTTCTCTAAATTATTTAAAGTATTCTTGAACCGGGGTTGGCTTCTAGCTAATTATACACAGTGCAACATGTAACATCTCAGATCCGGACATTTGGGGCATTTTGGTTCTAATATTATCTCTGCAAACACCTTATTGTCTGTGATATTGACGACGTTTTCATCTTTCTGCTTCTCCTTGGTGAAAAATAATTGCTTCCCGTATTATTAGAGCTTTCAGATACAACGCTAGTCGTTACAAGAAGTGATTTGGGTCAGATATTTCTGCTGCATGTTAGTGTGTGTATGGGGGGTATTGTATAGACATACACATATGAACATGCTGCCTCTATCTTTTTTTGGAATCTTGTGCTCTGATATAGCAATGTGTCAACATTCATGCATCAAAGCGGATATAAGGTTAGGGTAGAAGCTTCTGAACAGGCAAGTAAGGATAAAAATAAATTAATACTTATCTCTTAATTATCTCCTCTTTACTCATCTCTGAAAAGAAACTGGGGGTGTAAGAAAAAAATATATGAGATGGTCCCTGCCTAAAACAGCTTACTGGATTAGCTATAAGGGCAGTTATGTGACAATTAACTGACAGTGTAACACTATAGGGAATTAAGTGTAGAATGTACAACACTGATGGTGAGCAACAATATAATTAAAAAGAGAAGGCATCAGCATTATAATATTAGAGGAGGCAAACATTGAAATAATTGCGTTTCCACTGTAAAAATGTGTAATGCTGTTTTCAGTATCCCACTGAACTTGCCTCCTTGCTGTTCTTTTCTCAACTTTTCACAATACCTTCCACGGCCTGGGCCTTCCCTCTGGTTCATCTGGGGTGGGTGTGCCATAGGCTGAAGTGTTTGTGTTCATGATGTAGATCCTTCTCGTCGTTTCTTGTAAATCTATCATAGATGTTACTAGCTTGCAAGAGGTGACTTTATTGACTTGGCATCTGGTTTGTTTAAGACTAGGTTATTTTTGAAGTTAGGAACCACTGTGACCAATGGAATATTGAGTTTAAAAAAATTAAGACTGGATTTCATCAACTCCAAGGAAAAGAAATTAAAACTCTACATGCATGGAGATTTCTTTTCTGATGGGTGATGACTGCTTGTATCTTGATCTTGTGTAGAGGATAAGGAAGGCACTGATGTTTACTTTTTCTCATCCCCGGAATACTTACTATATTAGTCTTCTAAGGCTGCCATAATTTATCATGGCAAACTTGATTCATTAACACAACAGAAATTTATTCTTTCGTGGTTCTGGAGGCTAGAAGTCCAGAAACAAAGTGTCTGCAGGGCCATGCTCCATCTCATGGCCCTGGAAGAGAATCCTCCCTTGTCTCCTTCAGCTCAGGTGGCTTCAGGCATCCCTTGGCTATGGCAGCCTACCTCCATCTCTGCCTCTCTTCAGGTGGCTTTCTCTATGTGTCCCCATGTTTCTCCTCACTGAGTCCTCTCCCTCAGAAGATACTCTGTGCGTCTCTTCTGAGTTTGTCATTGGAGTCAGGGTCCATCTGGTTAACCCAGGATGATCTTGTCTTGGGATCCATCACTTCATTACATCTATAAAGACCCTTCTTCCAGATAAGGTCACATTCACAAGCACCAGGGATTAGAACTTGGGCAGATCTTTGGGGAGCTACAGTTGAACCCTATTTGCTGATTCTCCCTGCTTTTTGGTCCACGTAGGCTCTGGAGAGGAGCTACCCTGTTGCTAGCATAGCCTTGCTGAGACCCGGATGTGAAAGGGCATTTGTGGGGTGGTGTGAGAGGGGCTTGACTAAGTGGTTTGCAGAACATCTTTAAAAAAAAATATTTTATTTGTTCCCCTATTGATGGGGAAAATCTGTTCTGTGTAGAGGTCACATGGAACATGAAAAGCAAAAACATTTTCCAGTCTTTATAATTCAAATCACTTCTCTTAGATTAACATTTTTTTCAAGATATTCAGTGACTTTTTACTTTTGCCAAAATGCTAGTTCTCTTCATTACTTGAGATATCATCTAGAATATGAGCTGTGAAATCTATTTTTTTCTTCCATTAGATATCAGATCTGAAGAGGAAGTTTGATTTCCGATGAATAGCATTTTTCCTTCAGACTCACGTATTATCTTACTGCCTAAATGTATAGTATAGGATGAGGCCGTCAGAGGCCAGGGGGTGACAGGCATGTCACGCTTGTTGCACCAACTGTAGTCCCAGAGCCCAGTACAGTGCCTGCCATATAGTTGATATTCTGTACTTTTGTTGGATGAATAATGTTCTATGAAGATCATATTTTCAAATGGATTAAATGGTGTGTTTTGAGTTAAAATCTGGCTACTCGTTATTGGTCATACTCCAATATAGTCTCTCCCCCCCCACCTATTTCACTCTTCACATGCAGATCTGCAGAATCATTTTGATCAATTCTTCATATTTGATTTTGTTCTTTAGTTACGATGTATGAAGAGAGGATACCTCAGTCGTTTAGTGAAATTTTAGAGCACTAGGCATAGAGAAACCTTTGATTTCTGTCCAGAATCTTGCTAGTTTTCACACTTGTTTGTGATCTTGGGCAAGTACTCAGTGTCTCTCATTCTATACTGGTCTGTATCCCTCATCCATTCATACAACAAATATTTATTGCATTTTTGCTAGAGGCCGGGTGCTATTCTGGGGGCTGGGCATAAAGCAGTGAATAATACAGACAAGAGTCCTTGCCCTTGGGGATTTCAACTTAGTGTGAGGAGAGAGATTGTAAACACAAAAATAATAAGATTTTAGAATATATTGGATGAGCGCTATGGAGAAAGTAGATCAGGAAGGGGATAGAGAACCCTTGAAGTGGAGAGGCGATGCCTTTTTGAGTAAGGTTGTCAAGGAAGGCATCACCGAGCAGTGGTATCTGGTTTAGGTCTGAAGGAGTTGAAAAGAGGGGCTTGCCTGTATCTGGGGGGAGCGTTGCAGGTGGAGGAAAGGCTCGTGGGAGGTACCCGTTCTGGGTGCTGAGTCTGCCTTCATTACCAGGGCACTCACTCCCAAAGCTTCTGGAAACTCTGCTGAATCCTCTGGGAAATGCTCTTGATGGAAGAAAGCAAGAGAGCTCCCTCCTCCAAGCTCACCTCCAAGCTCAGGCTGCCTTCCCAGGGCAGCTGCATGCTAGCACTAGTTCATACTGGAGCTGTAAAGCCAGGTTCCCTTGCCTCCAGGCAGGATTATGTTTCTGGAGTTCTCATGTCTGAAATGGGATTCCCTAGGCCAAAATGGAGGAGTCAGCAGGGCCACGTTCCTATCTGGTGGCTCCAGGGGAGAATCTAGTTCCTTGTGTTTTCCAGCTTCAGTGACTGCCCTTCTTCCTTTGCGGTGGCTCTCTTCTTTCATCTTCAAGGATGACAAGAGTAGGGCCCGTCCTTCTGCCATCAGATTATTCTGAACTGGCTCTTCGACCTCCCTCCTTCCTATCTGAAGGACCCTTGTGATTAAATTGGCTCTACCCAGGTAACCAAGAATGATCTCCCTATTTTCAGATTAGCTGAATGATAACCTTAACTCCATTGTGCCCCCCAGCTCTCCTTTGTCACATAATATAACATATTCACAGGGTCCAGGGGTAAGACAAGGACATCTTTGGGAAGCCAGCATTCTGCCTACAGCACAGTTGGGAACATGAACCCTTCATCTGTGCTAAGTGGAAGGCAAGAATGGATACTGATGCGGCGAGGTAGGTCATTGTGATATTAAGAACTTTTAGAAGTTCTTTCCTGATGACTTCACTTTTCTTAGTAAAGTAAAAAGGAGGGTCAGCAATTGAGAGGGGCCATGGGCTTGAGAGGAGAGAAATGATGAAAGTCCTCTGAGAGAGGGGACAGTAACATTGCTAGGCAATCCTGCAAGCTCCAATCTCTCCTCCCTGCCTCACAGGACGGTCGTGAGGGCTGCAGTGAACAATGTATAGAGAAGCAGTCTTTAAACTCTGAAGCTTAGTATTAATAAAGGCTAATATTCACTGATTGCTTCTGCTGGGCTAGTTCCTGTTCTTGTATTTTACATGTAGGAACTAAACTAATCTTCCCAAAAGGCAAGGAGCTACATATGATTATTATCGTCATCCCCATTTTACAGATAAAATAACTGAGGCCTTAAGGGGTGGGGGGTATGCCCAAGGTCCCACAGCTGGGGAGAGGCAGAGACAGGGAATAAACCCAGGCCGAAACTCAGATATTTCTCTCCTCACCATTATTGGCGTCTTCCATCCACTTCTCGCATCCAGTCTCCAACCAGACTTTGTGCGCCTTGAGGAGTCAGACCAGTGTCTTCTACTTATAAGGAGGTGAAGATACCGCAATTAACATAGGCCGACAGTGAATATCTCTGACTGTATGTAAGCATGGTGACAATCTTAAAAATAGTTAAAAACATCCACCTTGGAAGCAGCGTTTGAGTCCGACCTCAACCATGTACTACAAAGACCGTGCATTTAGTAACTCCAAGCCTCAGTGTCTTCTTCTGTGGGATGGAGATCATTATATCAGCCTCCAGGGGCTGCTGTGAGGTTGAAGGGAACTCATGCATGGAGAAATCCTGTGCCTGGCACTTAAGAAAGATACATACGCATGAGGGGGCTATTTTGATAAATAAGTACTGTGTGGAGAAGGAGTTTTCCTAACTCGAAGCCAAGTTCTTCGCACAATCACATGGCAGGACCTGGCTTGTCCCCCAGTATGGGAGTTTACTCTCCCAAGCCATATCCTTCACCCTTTCTTCTCTCTGTACTTCATTTGCCACAGCAGAACTCCAGTGAATGTAATTCGAGGTCAGCCAAAATACAAGTTTGCCGCAGACTGTGGAGCGCGTATTGTGCCTTGTAGCTATGGTGAGGTCATTTATGGGTCCCTGGCCTCATTTCTCAGTTTAATGTGACATAGTTTAGCGCATCGATCAGCCTCTCTCTGTCACCTCTAGTTTTTCTTCCTATTCCTTCGTTCCTTCGTTTATCTTCCTTATATTTATGAGCCGGGCCCTACGCCGGGTGCCCTGAGCCAGCCCTGCACTGTGCGTCTCCGTTGTCAGCTCCCATCCTGGGGTTTCTCCAAGCTTTAATCCTGAGTTCAGCCTGGGGAGCATGACAGTGGCCTTTCTGAGTACATCCCAGATTTCATACAGCTTATGGTGGGGGGCGGGGACTGACTTCTCTTGGTGCAATCATTCTCTTTGGATAGTCTTTGTTGTCCTAAGATGGTCCAACTTTATGGTGTAGAAAGACATATTTGGTTTCTTTGTTTGGGCTTTTGAGAAGAATTTGTTGAGCTGCCTTTCAAGTAATTTCTGGTTGCTAGAATTTCAGTAAATGATGAGTAATGTTTTATGTATGCCATCAATGTTTTAGGAGATATTTTTTAAAAATGTGATTTTCTACTTACAATAGAGATATTTTCTATTAGCACTATGTGCTATGTATCTGAAAGAATACTAAGCATGATATATATTCATTTGTTTAACTCTTCCTAAGAGCTTCAAGTAAAACAGTTTTTTTGTGTGTGTGTTTTTGTTTTGTTTTGTTTTGTTTTTTGTTTTTGTGGGTTTTTTTTTTTTTGTTTTTTTTGTTTTTTTTTTTTTGAGGAAACTGAAACTCAGATTAACTGATTCTGTCAAGGTCACGCAGTATTCGGTTTCAGAAGGCCCTCATCTGGACTCTCAGACTGTGACACTCAACTCCAAAATCCTTGCCCTAACCCCAGGACTAGAGAGAGAGAATAAAAACAGAAGTCAGCAATTGTGGATCAGAAAAAATGATTTTGTGGCAGTTTCCCAGAACATAATATAGGATATGACTTTCTCCTCCCCTACCCTCCCAGCCTCTCCTTCCCCTCTTTTCCCTTTCCCTTCTATTCCTTCTCCTTCTTTCTTCTTTTCTCTCTCTCCCTTCTTCCCTTCTATCCTCTCTCTCCCTCTGTCTCTCTTCCCTTTTGTTTCTACCTCCCTTTTGTTGCTCCATAACTGACAGAACATCCATTTCCTTCTGGGGAACCCTGTCACTTTCTTGACCTGGTCTGCTAAGGCCCAGGGGAGGCCCTCCCGGGAGCTGACGGAACATTCACTTACCTCTGAGTTCTCCCTCACGTAGGGGTAGGACACCAGTAGTCTTGGCCCCAGACCGACCCCAAGGCCTTGTGACCTTCTCCCAGCACGAGGTGGAGAGAGGTCAGGCCTGCGTCTGTCTCCTGTCAGGCTCCAGCCTCGTGATCTTCCTGGAGTGAGTCCTCTGATGAGAATAGTAATAGCCTGGACACGACCCCCGACTCACCCCAAACAATAATTTTCAATACAGTGTAGTCAGAATTCACAGTCAGGAAAAAATTAAATGTGGCCAGAAGGAGGAAGTCCTGATCAAGATGAACCCATTTTAGCTCACTAAGCTGAAAGCCTGACATCTTAGGACACCTACATTTGGGTTGCTTTGCAACCAAAGGCTTCCACAAGAATAGTAAGTAGGTACTTTCTTTATATCTGCATAGCTAAATGCTCTCACACAAGGTTCCTGATAGGACAGAGTTATAATCTACCTAAGGAAACTCCAGCTTCTGTCCCCAAATGCTGAAGCTGACACACAACGAGTAGTAGTTTTCAATTTCCATGCTGGGTCTGGGGGCCTCTTACTCCATTCACTATAACCTGGGATTCCACGTCTCCCTTGGGAGGACTCAAGCATTTTGAGTGTGTGATGATGACAAAATTGGGATGGGGGCTAAGAATGGTTTTGGAGAAAAGCTAAGTAAGAAATCAATAATTAGAACTTTCATGAACAAAGTTATTAGTTATAACTTTTTTCTATAAGTTTCCCTAACTGAAATTTTTGATGTTATAATTCATGTATCAAGATTATCAGATAGCAGCCCAGCTTCTCTTTTGCTTGCTGTAGTTTCCTCCTAGTGTCTTTTGTGAAATAGCTACAATTTGGGGAATTATGCCTTGCTTAAAGATACAAATAAATATGCTCCCCTTTATTTGCTTTAAAATTTATCTTCGTTTTCTATTTTATTATTCCATGTATTTTATTTTAATTTTTGAGCAATGACATCTCAGTGAGTCTTTAAAATTGATGTTCCACGGCTGATGAGTATTTACATTTCTTATTTTAATTCAACAGTAGCTTTAATTTGTATACTTTTGATGGGAAATAATTTAAAATGTTTCCCCGAAAACAAAGTGTGAATCTCACTATAAATATTCAGGTAACCACTTGCTTTCTTCGGCATTTAACTGGCTGGCAATTTCACACGGTGACCCACAAATAAGCATTGTTGAATGTGTGTTGCTAAGGACGAGTGAAGATTAAAAACCCAATTAGCCATCCTGTACGTTGCTTGCCTCCTTTCACCTGGCAAGCCTCACTTCCGCTGGGCAGAAATGAAGACCGAGAGTTACCAGTTACTTCATAAAGTAGGCAACTAAGGCATTTCTTAAACCAAATGTGGGTATTTTGTCTTGTTTGGGTATTTTTTAGATCTGTCTGTTGCAGAATCACTTTTTAGATCCTTGCTTTAATCCAAGCCTTTTGGGACAAGTATAGATTTTCAATGAAAAGAGTGTTTTTTAAACACATGAAAACAATGTTATGGGATATGGTAGAGGCTTTATGCACATATATTTGGTAGGTACATATTTTTAAAAATTTTTTTTTAGGTACATATTTCTTATGAAGAAAATTTCATGCAGGAGTTTAACAGATTGATAGAGAAGGGGATAAGCAAATATGATCTGAACTTTTTTTTTTTTTTTGGTCTGAACACTTTCTAATCAGTATTAATGGTGATAACTACAGCTATTGTTAAGTGCTTACTATATGTCAAATGATTAATTGCATTTAATGATTGTGACATCTAATGAGGTAGGAACTCTTAAAATCCCTATGTTATAGATAAGAAAACTGAGGCTTCCAGAGGTATATGATTTGAGCCTGGTCACGTAGCAATCAGAGGGTAGAGTCGGAATTAAAACTCAAATCTGCTTAAGAGCTGACCTTTTTTTTTTTTTTAAGATATTATTTATTTATTTGACACAGAGAGAGATCACAAGTAGGCAGAGAGGCAGGCAGAGAGAGAGGGGGAAGCAGGCTCCCTGCTGAGTAGTGAGCCCGATGCAGGGCTCTATCCTGGGACGCTGAGATCATGCCCTGAGCCGAAGGCAGAGGCTTAACCCACTGAGCCATCCAGATGCCCCAAGAGCTGACTTTTTTAATCACTGTATTTTACTGGCTGTAAACCCATGATACCTATGGAGCTGAGGTAGATCATTCTGTCTGGTGTCTCCGAGCACCTGGAAAGTGTGTTTACCTTGGGGGGTGGTTCTGAATCATTCCCTGCAGTGTCCTCACCTTATTCCTAGGCTAGGGTGTAACTGGGATTTGGCCTTCAAATGACACTGACGTGACTCTTCCTGTCCCTCCACTGAACTGAATCCTAGTGAGGACTCCCAGTGCCCTCCACTTGATACCATTCCAGTGGTTTCTTCACAGCTATGGTACCTTGAAGGAACCCTGCCAGCCTGCATTGTAGGAAGCCTTCGGAGGCAGTCGCGGGAACAGTGGGAAATGCAATTGTAGCAGAAAGCAATGGGTTATGCTTCAGTTGAGTGTGGCAAGGCTAAAATGAGAAAGTGTCCTGAACCATCCAGAGAAATTAGGGGGGTAAAGGCACTGGTCACCACCTGGGGGCATCTCTCACAGTTGGTAGAATAGGTGCTTGATTGAGCTTGTACTGTTGTGCCAAACTGTGCTAAGTGACACAGGAAGACACAAAGGGGCAGGAAATCTTGGCTCTGCTACAGGGGAGGGTTTTAAAAGACTGATTTCTAACAAAAACCACCAGGTCTTACATATTGAAATCATAATGCTGTCTTTTTCAGTGTGGCCCCCTTAGTGATCCATGTCTCATTTCAGCAACGCTGTCAATACTCTGTTGCAAAAGCTCATTGAAAACGACTTTCGGAATTGTGTGGAGACATTTAAGAAAATCTGCTTCCATTCAGAGCAGGCCTCAGTTTTATTCCCCGGCTTAGTCACCTGCCTGGGTTTGGCCCTGAACTAATATGAAACGTTTCCAGTAATCAGTGCTCACATTCAAGGACAAAGGCTTTCTATCATTGTGAAGATGGACAAGAGTGCCTTATGCCCCAGTGAGGCAATATGGAAGCTTGCCTTGGTATCCTTTGTAGCAACAAGCCCATCAGCCAACTTATCATACATATTCAACAAAAGTTTATGGACTTGAATTGAAAAAGAAATCAAAAAACTTATTTTTCTTAATGCTGGTATTATCTTGAATAACTTGGTATCTTAAAGCACATGCTTTACTTCAACAAGCTTTGAAATTTATGTTTATAATTTTAATGTTATTTTAATATCTATTTTAATATCCCTGAAGCAATTGTCTAGTTATAACCATACCTGATTAAAATTAGACAAAAACTCTTTAACTCCCCTATACTCTGGATGTCTCCCTGAGTCTTTTTGTTTGGTCGAGTGTTGCCCTCGTTGGCTCTCTAAATGATCAATAACCATGGTGATGATGATGACATTTTTTGAGCACTCACTCCATACTACGCATTGTTCTAGTTATAGGTCATGTATTGTCTCACTTAGTCTTCACAACTACTATATGATGAAAAAAAAAAAAATCATTGCTCTTATCTTCTCATTCCGGAGCTAAACACACAGAGACGCAGGGAGTGGCCTGTACAGAATTTGATGACTGATAAAGGTGATCTTTTACCCAGGGAGGACCCAGCCTTCCTTATTCTCCTCTTGGCTAGTGCAGTGATGGATTCAGTAGGTGCTCTGTTAACAACAGCAACAACAACAAATCCCTAAAAATTTAATGTTTTATTCTATTTTATATAAATAATTCATCTTCCTCATATTAAAAAATGAGCCTAAAAAATCACCTGGAATTGAAGCACCAAAATGTTGGTGCTTTGGTGCATGTCATCATAGATGGTGGGTTTTTGTTCCAAATTCCTACCCCACGACATTCATCATGCCTGACCTCACTTCCGCCGGAGCTGTCTGTGGAGGTATCTGCTCTCTGACGGCTCCTTATTCCTATAGTCAGAGAAAACCATCTAGATCTGTTTTTGCTTTGCTGTGACTTTATAACCAGGGTGGTGTTTCTCCTTTAAGACAGTTGGGCATTTCTTTCCAGCTTAAACAACTTTTTCACCATGAAGAGGAGGAAGGGGAGGAAAGCAGAGAAAGATACTTTTCCTGGTACCGATGATGGGCTGGCTTTTATGTTCAGCAACAAATAGAGATTTATCAGTATAAACTCTCTGTTATGACTCTTATGGCTCCTCATTCCCTAGATCAGAGTGCTGGGCCTCCAGGAAGGGAACTAGGAATGCACAGGGGGTCTGTGACACAGCTCGGATGACATGCTGAACTTAGGATCCCAAACCCCAAATCCCCTAGGTCACATGGTCAGAATCCCTGCATTTCTGCTGATGGGCCAAGACCTGGGATATTGGCCCAGCTCTGCTAAAGAAAGGCCATTCAACCCCTGCCCGAATGCTCAGCCTACCCCAGCTACTCACGCAGGTGATTATCAGTACAGATTTCATATTCCTCTCGGGCCCCCAGGATACCAGCCGTAGGGCACTGTAGCAGACTTCTCTGCGCAGACCAGTGAGTCTGGAATTGTTCCTGGCTGCCTGAATGCAAGAAGTGAAAACTCTTGAGGGCAGCTTTCAGGAAATGGGCCCAGAGTCCCCACTCTCTACTGCTCAGACACTCCGCTTGGTGCATCTCTGTCCTGTACTACAGGAAAAGTTGAGTGTGGTGGTCCACAGTTCTTTCTGATTTCTGTTAATCTGAATTTAGACCTTGCTTCAGCATCCTTCCTTTTGTTTTAAGTAGACTTCCAAGGTACACATGGCTCACAGCTCCTTCCTTTAGTCCTTAGCCTACTTCGTCAGTATCAGAAGGGCTTGGTCTATCCATGATCCCGGTCCACCCCCAGCAGAAGAGGAAGCTCCCCTCCTAAGGATGGTCTTTGCCCCTGGGGACTGTCACAGTTCAGATCCTGTCTGGGGCTAACGCTGCCCAATTGATAACATCCCCAGCCATCAAAATAGGGAAGTTCTTCCTTGTATCTCACTTAATTCTCTTTCCACATCTCTTAGCTGATTGTAACAAATATGAGTAGAAGGACTTGAGACAGAGGGAATTTCTCTGCCCAGTGATCTCTTTGTGAGATGATAGATTTCATCTTTGAATAAAAGTACCTTTTAAAAAAACAATCATCAAATGCTTGCAGATCTTATAAACTTCCTAAAACAGCGTGTACTCAACTAAAACACAAACTTCAAGAAATTTCTTGATGCCAAGAGAAGCATCCGGAAATCCTGCATTCCATATATTCTTGTCAAATGCAAATAGAACCATCGCCCTGTTCATAAATGCTCACCAAGTCAAGTGAGCATGATGTCAGCCTCCTGAATGTCAGCATGCATTGCAGTCCGAGCTATAGAGAAGGCAAATTTTGATATCCAACTCCCAGTTCAACTTTTTTTTTAAAGCTTTTATTTATTTATTTGACAAAGAGAGAGCACAAGTAAGCAGAGAGGCAAGCAGAGGGAGAAGGAGAAGCAGGCTCTCCACTGAGCAGGGAGTCCGATGTGGGACTTGATCCCACGACTGAGCCTCCCAAGCACCCTCCCCCCCCACCCTGGTTCTACTTTTGTATCTTCCCTTTCCAGTTGTAAAATCTGGGGCAAGTCTCTTGACTTATCTGGGTCTCAGGGTCCTCATCTACAAAATGAGGCTCATACTCTTGCTTATTAATGGGGTTGAAACCATAAACAAAGAAGGCAATGTGTGGAATAGTACTTAAAAATGTAAGGCAGCGGCCAAAAGTTTTCATGACAGCGCTTTGCAGACAGTCTTGTGAACCACATCAGCAAGTTGCAGGAGGCAGTGGGAGGCAGACTCTAGGTCACTCCACCATTGTTTGATTTGCCTGTTCAACCTCAGACCAGCTGTGTGACTCCATGTGGTGTGAAAACTCTCTGAACCTCATTTCTCACATTTCTGAAACGGGAGTGACGATAATGGTTCTCACCTCTTGGCGTTAGGAGAATTCGCTGAAGTTGGTTAGCATGAGGGTAAGTGCTCACTCAGGGTGGCTGCAAATAAATACTACATCAGTCTTAACACCAGCTTGCATCCGATTACCCCAGACTACAGCAGATGGTCACCAAAAGTTAACTTCCTATGATTCTGTCCACTGAGCACGTTTTAACTGGTGGTTGTTTTTGGCAGTCCCGTGTTTTCTTTTCCATTCCTTCAAAAGGGAAGTTTTCGGTTTTCTAATTGTCCCTATATCTAGATCTATATCTGTAATTTATTTTGCGCAGCTCTGCCTTTGTCATTTTACATACTGGAGCTCGGCTGTGATCATTAGTGGGCACTCCTTCCCAGAGCACTCCTCTCTCCTAGAACACTTGCTCATTTCACACACACGGAGTTGAGAGAGTATGAATTTGCCGCTCGTCTGAGCACCCAGTGGAGGTCGAGCTGCCCCGGGGAACCAAGGCTGAGTTACCCCTTGCCGGTGATGAGTGTCTCTGTCCAGGGAAAGTCCACTTCTCATCTTGAGCCCTGGGCTTAGCCCAGGAAGACTTGCTGTGCTTGGAGGGACGTGTCCTATGTCATACTCGGAGGAAGAGGAGCATGTTGTGAAACCAGCTGCCATGAAATTGAATTACAGGTGTCATAGTCTTCTAGACTTAAATTGCTCCATTTTACCATGGGCTTTTCTGTTTGTTTGGAACAAATAACTGCAATTTACCAGGATGCTAAGAGATGAGGGTAGGAGCAGTCAGAGGTTGTTTAAGGTGTCTATAATGATGGGAAATTACTCCTATCCATTTCAAGTATGGTTTCTCTCCCAGGCCACCACATTTAAATGTGAATCGTGGGAATGCCTCACATTTTAATTCTCCTCTCTCAGCACAACTCTCTTTAAAGGCGCTCCAGGTTTCTCTAATGTTCTTAACCACACACCCGATCAGTTTTATTTATTATCCTGTGGAATACGTTCAGTAATGACTTCTGAGGCAGCCAGGAGGGAATGGACAATTTGCTTTCACTGCCTCCATCTCCTCAACCCATTTCCTCTTAATTTGGTGGAGATGGTGTGGAGCTTCTGGGAAGAGGAATCACATGGACACTTTAAGGAGGAAAGCTCTAAGACACCTTTCTTCTTCCTCATAATTGAACATTGTCGGAAGTGATTTCTCTGTCTTGCCTTCTTTCTTCAGTGCCTTTTAGCTTTCCAAGGGGTGTTACTGTTTTCTTTTCAAGGAGGGATGTAAATAATTATAATCTTTGCCTGAGACCATTCACAGATAACTGCCTCAGTGTTACCAGGTGGTGGGATAAGGTGGTGCTGATGATCATTTTTTTTTCCTTTCTAAGATTTTATTTATTTGACAGACGGAGATCACAAGCAGGCAGAGAGGCAGGCAGAGAGAGAGGGGGAAGCAGGCTCCCTGCTGAGCAGAGAGCCCAATGCAGGGCTTGATCCCAGGACCCTGGGATCATGACCTGAGCTGAAGGCAGAGGATTTAACCCACTGAGCCACCCAGGTGCCCCCGATGATCATTTTTATGTGATACAGTCATGCAGGTGATTCTCACGTTCTCAAAGCTGAGCCAAGGCACCATGGGAGGCTGATCAAAATGAGTATTTTTTTTGTGGTGGTTCTAAATTTAAAAATAAATGGTTGGGTTTCATAAATGATTAATAGTCTATCGGTAATATTTGAGACATTTCTCATGAAAAGACACTTGGAATTAGGTGGGGGATTTGCTTCAGCTGTACTCCGTGTGTTGATGTTTTCTGAATCTATTTTTGAGCTACTAATGGTTTTAGTAATTTCTTTTGCTATACCAAGGGAATGTAAAATGGAATTGTAAAATTCTCATAATAAAGGACAGAGGAATTTTATACTTGCATCCCTCCCCTTCAACCTATTCCTTGCCCCGTTAATACTAGTTAAGTGTGTGTGTGTGTGTGTGTGTTTTACAGAAGTTTTTGCATGAATACGCATATATAAATTGGCACAGAGAGTAATATATAGTTTTGATTTGTGATTATATAAGTAAATGGGATCGTATTTTATTATATTTTTCTGTAGCTTATTTTTTCCACTTAATGCTATATTTTGTCATTCTGTCCACATCAGTACATATAGATCTAGGTCAGTCTTTCTGAGAGCTGATTATTATTCCATGTTATGGAGGTACTACAATTTACCATATTGATGGCATTTAAATTGCATTCTTTTCCTTTTACAAAAAAAAGATGTTGTTGTGGACATCTGTGTATGTATCTTTTTACGCATATACATGTACTAAGTCTCTAGTGTAGACAGGTAGTGTTTAATGCAACATTACATTATTGGAACCTGCTGGATGGTCATCCTAATGATGGACTAACAATGGTTTATGTGGACAGTGCTAACAGATAAAAATTTGCAAAAACACATAAATGTTGGCTCATGGGTATGTTGTTGGGCAAAGGTGTTACATTAGAATAAAAACATAATGGTGATTTGCAAGTGTTTATTTGCCTGTAAGAAATCCTGCAGAGCTGAATATGCACACTTCAAATGTGAGAGGACTGTGAAATTTTATTTTAAAAGAAAGTAAATAAAAGAATCTGTGGTAATCAACTTCTGGATCATTTTCCATGAGAGTGAAAATGAGTATGTGTTTAAGAATGGTCAAGGGACATTGAGTTTGAATTGTTTTTGTGTATTAGAGAAAGTGTGGCTTGAGGATCACATACTGGATGTATGGGAATGAGATGTGGAGCTGAATAGCCTGGGTTTGAACCCTTGGCCCAGACACAGGAGGCTTTGAGGTCTCTGGTCCCTCACTATTTCTAAGCTTCTTTACAATAGGGTTAACTATAACCTGCCTCTTGGAGTGGCCATGAGTATGAGAAGAGCTAGCACAGACACTATCACCCGTTGGGCCATCAACATTATATTATCTAGAAAGTACTATTACTCTAAACATTGTCTTTATGATGTTGGCCAACTTACTTTACACTTGATCTTAGCCAAAAGGCCAAGAAACAATTGGCCAACTTACTTTAATCTCACAATGTTTGCTCTTTGCATAATACTGAATAGGAATATAATAATGTTACAAATTGAATCCGTAATACAAAGGAAACTAGATTGGGTCATCTCAAAGATCCATGGCAGTTTTTCTGTTTTATTTTATTTTTTATTTATATTATTATTATTATTATTATTATCATTATTATTATTATTATTTAGTTTTTCTGTTTTCTATCCAAAGGAAGTCATTCTTCCTTTTGAAAAAGTGCACGTTTATTCATTGTTTTTGTAAGCCTCTTCATTAACAGGACACACGCACGTAATATAGATTAGGTTGACAACCCCGTAAGTCTTAGCCCTTCTAAGACAGAGCCTAAAAATGGTCAAGAAGTGACTATCTCAGTCTAGAGCAGTCTGGGTGTGAGGGATTCCCTTTACCTAGGACAAAAGGTGATCCGTTAAAGCGCCTCCCCCCTCCTTTTTAAGTCCTCACCCCTTTCCGCCCTTCCGCTCACGCATGCTCTGTCAGAATGACCCTACTATGGCATGATACGGGTGGACCACAATCTATTTAGCATATTGGTGGACATTTGAGTTGCATTATTTTGCTGTTACCAAAAAAAAAAAAAAATGCTGCTGTGAATGTCTGAGTATATGTCTTGATATGCATGTGTGTGTGCTCAGTCTCTTAGGGTGGACCTAAGGGCCTGTACCTTCAAGCTGTCTCTCCTGGTGGGTGCTGCTTTTATAATTACCATTATTCTCTACTTTACAGCAACAAAGAAACCATTATCATTTATAAACACATTTATATTCCAAACATTTTACATACATGACTTTGTTCATTCGTTAGTTGACAATTGTTCATAGAATGCAATTTATGTGCTAAACACAATTCTAAGTGCTGGATTGTAGCAATAAGCAAAATACAGTTTCTGGCCTCGTGAAATACACATTTTCATGGAGAGTCCCAGAAAACAAATAGATAGAAACCGGATACTGAATTTTTTTTTTAATATAAATTAGTATGAGGAAAAATAAAGCAAACAGTGATGACAGATGCTAATTCTAGAGGGTTGTCGGGTGGCACCCCTCTGAGCTCTGGGATTTGAACAATAATTTGAATGATGTGAATATATCATAGATTATACACACACACACACATGCACACACATACTGATGTTTAGGGAGGTTAAGTATGTATCAGACATGTTTTTCAGTAGCAAGTAATGAAGCATCCATTGAACAGTGACCTAAATAAGCAGCAGGTGATTTTTCTAACATGACGAGAACTCTGGGGAAGAGGCAGCTCTGGGCTCTGATTAAGCAGCTCAGCGACATCAAGGCTGGCGGCTCTGTGATTTTCTTACCTTCTCCTGGTGGTCTTAGTGGGGCTTTCCCAGGCAGCGTGTCCACATCCCAGGCAGGAGTAAGGGAGGAGGGGAGGCACTTATTCCATCTGTCCTTTTTCTCAGGAAAAAAAGAACTGGACAGATTTCCCCTGTAGTTGAGAAGAGTAGTGTTCCCTGGCTGCCCTTGGCTCTGAGGAAGACGGAAGAAGTGTGTGTTTCATTCTTACCTTCCTCGTAAGTGCCGGCTTTGTGTTTACTTTGAGGTGAGTTACATTCCCTGAGGCACATCTCTTATCAACCAGGTCTCTGTGCAGCAAAGTTCTACTCCTCTAATCTGTCTTTGTCCAGTTCCTTTGGAATGGTCATAGTCTCTTACAGGATCTAAAGGAGGTGACACACACCAGTGACAGCTCCTTCCCAAATACGAGCAGTAGCAGCACTGTTTGTTGTGTGGTTAGTATTGGGGTAACGCTCTCTATTCCTCCCACGATAATTTCCAGGCACTGGGATGTGTCTGGCTCCACTTTTCCTCTAATCAGCCTACCATTTCACAATGACGAGCAGTTTGTGGCTAATCCAGAGACCAGAAACATGCTTGCAGGCGTGATTTAGATATACTGGTTGCAGGGAAAACATTGAAATAACTAATTTATCTTCTGAGGAAATACAGATGTGCTGTTAGTTGGGAGTTTTCCAAAGTCACAGAATCCTTCATACCCATTGAGTGTCCTCCGGTTTACAAACTGTTTTTACCTGTGTTGATTCATCTGCTTTGCACAGCTTTCCCGGGAAATAATGAGTTCTTCATGCCGTTCTTCATACAGGGGTTAAAGTGATACCTTGAAAAATCTAAGGGGCTTAAAATGGTAAAGCAAGCTTATCATCCCCTAATCATGTGTTCTTCACTCTTATAAACAAACAAAAACACTCTACTAAAGCTGATTCAGTTACCCCCTTCAAACAAATGACTGTCCCAAATCCTGTCCTATGCAGAAATCCTAACTTTCAAGTTGGTTAAATGGGGAATCATCATTGTCGCAATTTACACGTAATCATTTGTACTGGCCTATTCTTAAAGTCCTTTGGGGTGAATGATTATATCATCAAGTGTTTTAAAAATACTTCCTGACATTTTCTAGTTGGAGGACAGAATAACACATGCTAGTTGTCCAAATACAAACTAATACAGAAATGTTTACATGACACAGTGAAATTTCTCTTTATTCATGACTCCAAAAGGTAACTACCACTAGTAATTAGTTTATATCCTTTCAAATGTTTTTCAATAACTATTTGCAATGGTTATTATTTTTGTAATTATTCTGGTTATCAATATTAATGGAATATGATAGTGTTACAACTTTAGTTACCTAACACTATATTATGAACAATATATTGTCATCTTTCCATACCAGCATTTCTACATGTACCTATTATTATTATTATTAAAATTTTATTTATTTATGACAGAGAGACATAGCAAGAGAGGGAACACAAGCAGGGGGAGGGGGAGAGGGTGAAGCTGGTTTCCCGCTGAGCAGGGAGCCCGGTGCAGGACTCAATCCCAGGACGCTGGGATCATGACCTGAGCTGAAGGCAGATGCTTAACAACTGAGCCACCCAGGCGCCCCATATGTACCTGATTATTTTTAAGGCTATGTGGTATTATTTAAGAATGAATTACAATTCTTGTAACCAACCCCCTAATAATGGCCATTTCATTTTTTCCCAAAATGTTTAATATCATAATAGGCATTCTTGAACATTGTATCTTTAAGCAGATATTTAGTATTTCCATAGAATAACACCCAGACATGGTAATAGTTAGAAAATAGGTGCACATTTATGATTTCATAGCTGTTACAAAATTACCCTCCATCAGTAGTGTGTGAGAGTGCCTATTTCTTTACATTCTTACCAGCACTAGGTAGCTTGCAGTTTTAGCTCTTGTTAATGTGAAAGACAAAACAATTATACATTTATTTTAATTGCATTTATTGGATAAACTGTGATTTCAGGAAACTTTCGTATGGTTTTGGGTCACTATTTCTTGTGTCATATTTATGCTTCTTGCCCACTTTTCAAGTAGGTTATTTCATTTTTTGATGAATAATTTTAGATATTATAGCTATGAACCCTCCATGGGGCACCAATGTTGTCAATCTTTTCCTCTCTGTCCTTTGTCTTTTAACTGTGTTTATGGTCTCTTTTGCCATCGCAATTTAAAAATGTTTCTATAGTCAAACAGGTCACCTTTTTCTTTGTTAGTTTCTGGCCTTACGCAGTGAAAAGTCAGAAACAGTCTGAATATACAGTATTTCAAGCTGGAAATCTACTCAGCATGGAGCTTTGACGGTGTGGGGCCTCATCAGACTCGAGTAATTACCATTACTTGGGCTGATATTTACCCACACCCATTTTCAGTGTAGTCTAAACCGGGATTTAATAACCCATAGCATATTTGCACAGACTTTCTCATTTTCTAACCATTTAAAATTGGTTCTGAGAAATGACTTATTTTTTAATATAGTCCCCTTTGAATCCAGCTATACCCTGAGAAGTTTTTTAAGGGAGAGTCAGTGGCTCATTTGCAACAGTATGGGTTTAACTGAAGGTCTTGGAAAGTTTCTGGGGTTTGTTTTGCCCAGATGTTCTCTCTAATGAATGAAATTGTAGGGTCAACCCAAACTTGTCAGTGGTGATAGGTTTTCTAAGTTCAGGGAATTGGAATAAAAATGATCAGGCAAGAGGAATGCCTGGTGGGGCTCAGTCTGTTAAGCATCTGCCTTTGGCTCAGGTCATGATGTCTGGGTCCTGAGATCAAGCCTCACATTGAGCTCCCTGCTCAGCAGGGAGCCTGCTTCTCTCTCTCCCTCTGCCCCTCGCCCTGCTTGTGCCCTCTCTCACTCTCTTTCAAATAAATAAATAAAATCTTTAAAAAAAAAAATGTTTGGGTGTGAGAAAAAAGGAAAGCCTTGGTATTTGGCCATCCAGCTAAATCTGAAAGTTAGGAAAAGAGAATATGTATTCTCTGATTATGAGTGTGATCTTTGAAATCCTGCAGGTCTGGCCCTGAATTCTGGCTTCTCCACTTAATATTTATGTGGGACAAGTTACTTGGCTTCTCAAAGACTCAGTTTCATCCATGAAACAGGGATCATGCCTGCATGTCCCATTACCTAACGAGCACTTATTTGATCATTTCTGACGTTCATTTCACTGTTGATTGTAAAAATCTGGGTGATCGGTTATAATGTCAGTGTGCTCTGGCCTCAGATTTGGGCACTGTTTAAAAATCATAGCAGAAGAAAGTGACAGAGGTGAATAAAAACTGAGTAAAACTGTCATTAATTTGGCATTTTATAATCAAGTTCTCTGTGGTGCTCGATTCCTGCTGTCTGCTAAAGTAGCCCAACTTTTCATTTTTAGTTTATTTTTACCTCTCAATCTTTCACGCCTTAAAACTGATGACATCTGAATATTTCTCAAACAGTTACTACATATTTATGAAGAACAGTTAATCTGTGCAAAAGTAGAGAAAGAGGAATCATAAAATTTTAGAACTAAGTGATTTCAGGCTCATGTACAGTAGAGGAAATTGAGTCTCAGGCATGTTACGTTACTTGCCCGGCATCAGGTATGAATAATACTGATAAAAAATAACTTCTACAACATTGTAATATGACATGGGAATCTTGTTGGGTTGGTTCTGTTGTGTCCCATCTAAAGGTGAGGTACAGGTGCAGGGTGACTTTCTCTTCACTTTCTCCAGGGCATCAGGGGCCATCAAGGTGTCTAGGAAGGGTATCTCCACAGGTGACAATACATGGGTTATCCTGCAGTGTCCAGGTTACAGATATGTTAGGCTCCCACTGGCCAACCAGCAGCAGTGAGAGCATGGTGTGCTAGCAGTCAGTGTGGTGTTCCCTGCGGGACACAGCCTGGGAACCCAGCTCCTAGAAGCCTCAGCCAGATGATGAGTACTGTTCATGGTGACAGAGTAGATAAGATGTAGAGTTTGGGGTGCCTGGGTAGCTGAGTCGTTAAGCATCTGCCTTCAGCTCAGGTCATGATACTGGGGTCCTGGGATCGAGCCCTCCATGAGGCTCCCTGCTCCACGGGAAGTCTGCTTCTCCCCCTCCCACTCCCCTTTTCCCTCTCACTGTCTCTTTCTCTCTGTCAAATGAATAAATAAAATCTTAAAAAAAAAAAAAAAAGATGTGGGACTTTGCCTGTTCCCTGGGTGGTGGTGGAGGGTGGGGGGCTGACGGTGGACCCCTTGTGGGGTCCATAAGACAGGAGGCCTATGGAAGTGGCTCCTACCCCTTTGGTATGCCCTCAAGGTCTGATCCTCCTATCTAGGACCTCTCTGACTTCGTATCCTCCTAGGAATACCCATTCTCTCCATTTCAGCCCAGGATGTCAGTTCTAGACCCCAATGGGGAATTTTTCTCTAATTGAGCACATCCCCTCCTAAATCTATTTTTTTTAAGATTTTTATTTATTTATTTGACAGAGAGAGAGATTGAGAGAGAGCACAAGCAGGGGGAGCAGCAGGCAAAGGGAGAGGGAGAAGCAGGCTCAGCCGGATGCCAGGTTTGATCCTGGGACTCTGGGGTCATGACCTGAGCCAAAGGCAGAAGGCTTAACTGACTGAGACACCAAGGCACCCCTTAAATCTATTTTCTATGTCCATGGGACACCGTCTTTCCCTAGGCCTGGCGGTTGACTCGTCTTCATGGTGTCCAGACATTTGTGCTGTGTCATCCCTCCTGGAGGAAATGACTGTGGAAGGCCTCAGTGATGAATGAAGAGGGCCCAGGAGAAAGAGGAGAATCCTGAGAACGAAAACATGTTTGTGTGTGTTTGAGCAATACCCCTCTGCCCTCGTCAACATTGATGTCCTTACCATCACCACAACCACAGTCAAACAAGTACATGTCTTGATATCTTACTGTGAAATTGCCAGCAAATAGGATAAATACATTATATCATGTTACTGCAGAGTCCCTGTAGTGTCGGTCCTATTATTTTCTCCATTTAGTTAAGTGAGAAAACGGAATCTCATGGGGATTAATAACTTGCCTAACACAGTGGTTCTCAATCAAGGGATATTTTGTTCCTTGGGGGCATTTGTAACGTCTGGGGACATTTTTGATTGTAAGGAATGGGAGGATGCTAAAGGCTAAACCTTCTTCAGTATACGCACAGCCCCTCCAATGAGGAATCCTCCAGCGCCAAATGTCAGTAATTCCCAAATTAAGAAACCCTGGCCTGATACGATGTATTAGCAAGTTGAAGAGACTTTTATTATGAAGGGGTGGCAAATATTTATTAAATCCTTGTACTATATCCAGATAATCATGTGTTATTTTCTTATTAATCTGTTTATGTAATAAATTGTAGCAATAGAATTTTAAATGTTAAAACCATTCTTTCTTTAAAAAAAAATATTCTTTCATTTCCAGGATAAATTCTACTTAGTCCAGTTTGATGGCATTTATATGAAAATTTTAAGCATACAAAAAAATGTATATTTTATGGACATTTGCATATGTAGTATAAGTATTTTAAAAAACCTGTAGGAGAGAGAGATGTGCCGATTTCAGAATAATGGTCACTTCCGTGAAGGAAGGAAATGGAAATTAATGGAGTGAGTTCTTTAACAAGATCATACCCCATTTTATTTCTTTAAAAATACATCTGAAGCACCATGTAAACAGTTGTTAAATCTGGGAGTGAGCACGGGATCCTTGAAACATTATTTTCTATATCTTTGTATATTAGCAACATTTTATATTTGGAAAAGGAAAGAAAAAAGAAACCAAGAGCTAAATTTTTTTTTTCAAGAAGTAGAGCTAAAATGATATAAATGGCTAAATAGTGACTAGTAAGTAAATACCAGATCGGATTCAGATAGAAGTGTCTCTAAAGCCCACACTGGGAATCGCCATACAACGCTGCTTCTGCCCCGGGAGCCAAGGCGGGACCAGGTCAGAGGACCAGGAGCTCGTGGTCTGCCAGACACTATTCCCAGTAGCTGATATAGTCACTCATTTCATTTCCCTCCCAATTCCCACACTGTAAGTACAGACTGTCCCCAACTCCTGATGTTTCGACTTAACGATTTTTTGACTTCGTGATGGTGCAAAAAGGATACGCATACCGTAGACACCAGACATCAAATTGTGAATTTTCAAAAAGATTTTATTTATTTGTGTGTGTGTGTGAGAGAGAGAGAGAGCACACAAGCAGGGAGGGCAGCAGGCAGAGGGTGAAGCAGGCTCCTTGCTGAACTGGGAGCCCTATGCAGGACTCGATCCCAGGGCCCTGAGATCACAACCTGAACCAAAGGCAGACGGTGCACTGACTGAGCCCTCCAGGCATCCTGGCAGACTGTGAATGTTGATCCTTTACCAGGCTGGTGATACGTGCTGTGTGATCCTCTCTCACACTGCAGGGTGGGGGTCAACAACCACTACACTTCCCGCCATGCTGCTGCCGTACAACAGTTCTGTTTTTTGCTTTCCGTACAGAAGTCAGTAAATTACACGAGACCTCCAATGCTGTATTACAAAGTCAGCTTTGTGTTAGATGACATTGCGCACCTGTGGGCTAATCTAAGCGTCCTGCGTGTGTAAGGTGGGCTGGACTCAGCTCTGACGTTCAGTAGGTAACATGTATTAAGTGCATTTTGACTTATGATATTTTCACCATGTGCTAGGCTTATCCGGACATCACACCCTCTAAGTCCAGGAAGATCTGTACCCTTCTTGTTGTCGATGAAGGCTTGGAGACACAGGCAGAGCACGTGCCATTTGGAATACATGCACTTAGTGTTGTTTGTTCCTCCTCTTCCCCAGGGAGAGACCCTGAATCAGGATTCACATGGGCCCCAGGAAGAGTATGACATCATTCTCTGGGCATCATGCTCAGCACTGCTTTCCCCTCCTCTCGTATTTCCATCAACCACCACATCTTCCCGAGTCCTCCTTGTACCTCCACCTGTACTCTTCTCAATCCCTCACTTGCTTTTTGCCAGCTCTCCCTGTGGTCCCTCCTGTTCATCTCCTCTGTGCAAGCAGAGTAGCTTGAAAGGCAGGTTGGATTTCCAAACCCCACTCCCCCCCACCCCCCATTCAGGGCTTCACATGGTTCAGGGAGTAAGAAGACAGTCTTTAATGTACTTAAAGATCAAGCATGATCCGAAGCTGTCAGGCCCTTTCTTGCCTGAGCTTTCCAGCCACTGGGCTGAGCACCTTCCCACCCCAGGGGCTTAACACACACTGTTTCCTACGCAGACAACCACGTTCACAGGGTCCCTGGCCCCATGCCATTCACGTCTCCTGCCCTTGACCAAGTTGTTGATTCTCACCCACTGTTGAGTGTTCCCATCGAGTGTTATTTCCTTAGGGACTTTACTGTCTCTTCCAAATCTAGGCAGATCCGCTGCTGTATATACCTCCCATATGACGTCATAATCCTTCAGAGCACTCACAACTTTAAATAAACAACCATTACATAATCACTTTAAAGTCTGCTCAAATATAACACGAGTTCCAAGCCTTTTTTTCCCTTTCTTTCTTTCTTTGTTTTTAAATTGCTGTATCTTCAGGGCATAGCACAGTTCCTGGCATGTAACTCAGTTAAGACATACTGAATAAGTGAAGGAGTAAATGAGTTAGGGAGTGAGTGCGTTTGTCTCTGTTGATGTGGTGACAGGGCTGGAACAGGACTCCGTTCTCCCATTACCTGCGGCCTGAGTTTGTCTCTTACTGGTGTCATAGTGTGTGGATCTGAGGGACAGGAAACTAGTCCAGAATGGCTGCCAGGAAAGGGAGGGTCAGGTTGCTATGAGGAGTCCAGATGTGGAGCCTGGTGGGCCAGGAAACCAAGGAAGTCAATAGTGAAGAGTTACAGGTGGAGGAGGATGTCTTCCTGGGTGGGGCCGCCCCTATAAAGGGTCAGAGTGCACGCATCTAGAAGACCAGGAGATGGTATATAGCTCCTTCGTATTTGGGGGTTTCAGTTGTGGTTTCACTTGTCGGACCAATCAGTTCCAAACATTGTTGTGCATAACAATCACCTGTGCTTGCTAAAAACGCAGATTCTTGAGCATCTTTAGAAAACCATTCTCAGGGGTGCCTGGGTGGCTCAGTGGGTTGGGCCTCTGCCTTCGGCTCAGGTCATGATTGGAGGGTCCTGGGATCGAGCCTTGCATCAGGCTCTCCGCTCAGCAAGGAGCCTGCTTCCTCCTCTCTCTCTCTCTGCCTGCCTCTCCGCCTACTTGTGATCTCTGTCTGTCAAATAAATAAAATCTTAAAAAAGAAAAAAAAGAAAAAAGAAAACTACTCTCAGTCAGAAGGCTAAAACCAGTTCCAGGTATCTGTAGTGTCAGGTTGGCCGGGGGCTGTGGAGAAAAGGACCAACACTAAAATTCCTTGGGCCAATTACAATTTTTTGAACTAATGAAAACACATCATGGCAAACATCTCAGTGACGTGGTGACTGCCGTGTTGGTGGACTCCCTTTCAGCTGGAAGGACAACGCATGGTCACTATACCAGTGAAATGCAGTCACCTATCGTGCGTGGGGGACTCCTGCTTTTAATTCACACCTGGCCAGGCCTAAGGTTGATTTTTACCATCCTGGTCTGACTCAGCTCTCATGTGGTGTCCACAGCACCCCTGGCCTTGCGCTGCTGACTCCCCCTTCATGAAGCTCTCAAACCAGAGTTATTGTGAATCCGCAGACCTGTAGAAATACAAGCATTTTATGTTATTTTTCCAAGTTAATCTTCAGGAGCAGAACTGTTTCTTTGGAGATAATAGGAGGGGGAAAAAGATGGCGTTATGAAAACAGAGTTAAGGGGAAAAAATGATAGAGTTCCACAGCTGCCTTAAAAAAAGACAGTATATTTACAGCAAGAAAATCATTACTTAAAGACCCGGTTAAAAAAGCCCAAAAACCACAAACCAAAAAACGCGGCCTCTCAGATGGCCCCTTAGGTCATAAAGCTGGCCTCTTCCTGATTTCATTAGCATGTTGCACAGGGTGTCTCCTCGGGGACTTATATTTTCTGAGGCAGGCAGGGCTTCACAGCTGGGCTGAAAATGCTGCCACATTATTTTTGAAGGCAAGAAACTTGTGATTCCAGACTCTCCCAGGATTTTAACTCTCTTGCCTGAACAGATTGACACAACAACAGATGGTCCACGTTGAATCATTGCAACTACCATGGATATTAAAGATCAAACTCTTTGGAATAACAACTAGTGCATTAGGCTTTGTAGATCAACGTCTAACCGAGGTACACCTGTGAAAGACTCCGGGTTCTAGAGGGGAGCTGTCTGCTTCTGAAGGTGACACAAGGCTCGGCACACAGCAGGGCTCACTAAATGCCCGAGGTATGTGATGAATTCGGTGGGAGAATCCACATGACTGTTCCAACAGTCTCTGGTTAGGACAGCTCAAGTTTTCTAGGAAGCAGACTCTGAGGTGGGGAATTGGCATGTGGGGATTTTCCTAAGTAGGACTGCAGAATCAATACCTGTAGGAGAGAGAAGAAACCATTCAACACTGAAAGGATTGCAAGGAGCAATTGGGATCCAGTATAATTTTCGAGAAGCTTCTGCTGACTCCATGGGGAGCTATGAAGCTGGGGTGCTTCTTTACAATTATCCCTAGTTGAGATGTGGAAACTGAGCCTTTATCCCCCTGCCTGGACCAGGCGTTGGATGTAGGCTGACTCACAAAGACAATTGGAGATGGTTTACAGCTGAGGGCTGTCTGCTGGCATCATTCCTGGCAGCTAGAGGAATAAATCCTTCCTTCCTAAAAGGGGATCCGGTAGCACCCATTGTGGTATTCTCTTTGCTGGTTCTGGGGTCCCCCTGAGGCTTGCTCAGCTGAGACTGATTATGGCCAGGACATGCACGACTGGTGATCATGACTGGTTTAGACCTCTCAAGATTCTTGTCAACTGCACAGATGCCTCTCAAGGGCATGGGTTTAGTGCATGGACTGCAAGTGTGATCCCTGTTTTCATTAATTCCTTTGGGCCTCTGTAAAACTTACTCAGATTTTAAAAAAAAGAAAACAAAAACAAAAAATAAACTTAATTATATTCGGTTGGAGAATGCAAAAATAATTCTCCAAGGAAACACAGAAACTGGTAAACTTATTTCCTCCAGAAGATATCAGTACCACATGCTGGATGCCCTAGAATGTAGATGGTCTCTAAACTGAGAATGAAGAGTGGTCAGCTGCAGGGAACCGGCCGTTAAGAATGGCACCGTGTGGGAAGCCAGTGGTCCAGCTCACAAAACCCAAAGGGGCAGAGCAAACTCAAGTTCAGTCTGGATCCTTGTTCATCTCTGGAGGATTCTGTCTGGCTCATTAGGGGGGTGTGGCAAGAGAAGGAGGGATCTCCGTAGTCCAGCAGATGGAGGAGAGGGAATCTAGCTGGGGAAAGCTCCAGCCTGCTGGGGAGAGGGTTAGATCTGAGTAAGGAGATTGGTCAGAGGCGGAGAGAGGCTGTGTGGCTTCACCCAAGCGAAGAGAACTGGAGGCTGGGTTCCTCGTGGGTGGGAGGCTGCTTCTTGGTGTGCCGCCCTGTCATACCCTCTTCAGTACTATTTATCATTTGTTTCACGTGCACATAGGCTTTGCTGCCCCCTGAGATTTAAAGAAACAATGTTTTTAGAAGGCAAGGACAAGGTTTCGCTTCTTTATATCCTCCTTAGTAGTACTTAGAAGAGCTCAGAGGTTATTCTCAAACCATGCGGGGCTGACTGGCTGGCTGGAATGAAGGAAAGGCAGAAAAAGGGGAACTAAAGGAAATGGGGGACCTTGAAACCCTTCATTCTCTTGGAATGCTCCTCCACTCTTTATGAATGTACTGAATGTCTGTTTTGCTTTAGTCTGAAGCTTAAATACCACCCCCTTTCCCTCTCTCTCCCATTCCGGATGGTGTCCTCTGCTCCAAACCCGTTTGTCTCTCACAGTACCTTGTCCTTTTCCTTGAAGGCACCTATCACAGTTTATAATTACCATGAGTTCTGGGTGTTTCTCTCTTTGTTTTCTGTTTTGCTTCAGTCTTTCAGTGGCGTGAGGACAGGGCTTAGTGTATTTCTCCATGCCGGGCTTCATGTTTGATGCATGCCCTTTTTCAGTACATGTTTAGATGACTATAGGGCATGAAACAGACTAGAAAGAACTTTTTGCTTTGGTGAGTTAAGTAAATCAAACCTTAGAAAGTTCTCAGTGGCTGGTTTTGTCGTACATCTCAGTTTTCTGTGAGTGAACCCAACCCACATCTACTTGGACACTGAAAACACTCTTTTCTGACCCCATCAGACTCGTTTGTGCTTGCAGGATGGTAGGGTTTGAGGTGCCCAGAGACCAGGTCTGGACACGGCTTCTTACCGCCCTTCCTCTGGCCATCTCTCTCCAGGTTACCGCTTGTCTCGCCGTGTGTCTGAGCTGTCATTTTGTGTGTAATTAACACTGCCCACGGTAAGAGTTTCTTTGACAGGTTTCCCAGTCATTTGAGTAAATTTAGAGACCTAATTACCACATGCCTGAACTCTAGGCTTGGCTTTGAGGCCACATCTATGAGATACAGCAAATGAATGACTCGGTCCACTCAGCTTTCTCAGGGCGAGTCTTTTTTGAAGTTATGATGACTCCTGTCTCCACAGTATTTCAAATGCCAACAGTTAAGATTGGTCTCTGAAGTAAGGATCTTCCGCTTTCCATGCTTAACACAACCCTGAGTTTTGCTGTTTCCTTTTTGCCCTGAACAGACACCCCCTTCGACCTCCCAGTGAAGACAGATAGCTCCCTTGCGAAATCCTCTGTAGGTAGATTTCAGTTCATTTTGTTTTTCCTTTGTTAGTAGTATGGAGAAAAGAGATAGGCTGCTGAACAATTAGTGAGAGACTGCTTGCATTTCTGAAACATTGTTTCTTTTTTGTCTTAAGTGATTCAGACTTTCAGAGTCTCACAGGAAATACAGATCAACAGTGATAATAGTATGTGCCAAATATTTTAATACACTGGGCACTGCACAGAGCCCAACCATGGGTGTTATGTCCTTTTACTATTCCTATTTTGCTGATGAGAAAACTGTCTTTGTCTTTAAGCAACGTCCCTACTCTCAGCCAGGGCTGTGACTCAAACCCGGTTCTCTTGGACTTCAAATCTCATGCTTTCAGCACTGTGATACTCTGTGATATGGAATGACACAGGCGCTCATTCTCAGCCAGAATTACGATCTCGGAAAGAGAGCCCCCATAGAAACAAAATTTTCTCAGATTTCCAAGGAAGGAATGGTTCTGGCAGACATAAAAACATTATGTTTTAAAAGAATGTCGAATTTGTGCTGATTGCAGTTTTTGGCAGATTTGACTCTAAGGATAACCACATGTTGCATTAATAGCCCCCAGAGTCACTGGGCCCTTGTACTATTCTAGTTAGAGCAGCTTTCCATAGAAAGCTAGGGCTCAGGATTCCTCGTCTAGTCTGATTCCTGTTCCCTCTGTTGACATCTCCCTAATCTGTCGATGGCTGGTGGCTGCTAGTCCAGGTGTAAGTGGGTGAAAATTCCATGACCTTCTTCACTGACCTGTTCCTGTCCATTTGTTAGTATCACTAGCACTACTCTTCTTTTTAGAAACACAAGCCATCTCTCCTTGTATGAAGACACTGTCGGCTTGCTAGTAACGGTAATTACTCACATTTGTAGAACATACTCCACTTTGCAGAGCACATTCATGTACTTGGTTTTCATTTGATCCCGACTCAAGCAGGGCAGGAATTTATTTACCTCCTTACTCAGCTAGTATATACTGTGTGTCTCCTATTTGCATAAAAGTATCATTTCCATTGCACAGGTGAGTAAATTGAGTCTCAGAGAGAATAAATCACTTTCTCTACATCTCTCAATTCTTATAATGCCAGGTTTAGGGCTTTTTCTAAACCTGTCAGTGATCTGAAGTTTGAAAGGCATGCCTTGTACTCACTTTCCTAAACTATGGATTACAATGTTAAAAGCCTGCAGCTCACAGGGAGAGCCTGAGTATCATTTCATGTATGTAGCAGTTTCTGCTCTCATTAATCATCAAGTAATTCTATTGCATTAAAGGACAGTTTTTTTTTTTTTAAGCATTATGCATTTTTTTTTTCTTTATGGAAACTCCTTAGAATAAGTCACAAAGCACTCACAATCTGGCTATCGCCTGCTTCTTCAACCCAACACTGCTACCCCAGCATTTTCACTGTCTCTTATGCCTTATGTTCCCTCTTGCTTCAGTGACTTTGCTGGTCTTTCTGACCCCAAATCCCTGCACATCCACATCCTTCCTGCCTAGACTGCAGATCTCAGTTTCATTGTCAAGACCGTACGGAAGTCTCCATTAGCACACTCCCACCAGAACCTCTGGTAGAGGCTCTCCTGGCACCAAGCACCTCCTCTCCATTTTCTTGATCAGAGTTTAATATTACAGATATATTTATGTGAATAGTGTTGCTTAATATTTAAGTCCCCAACCAGCATGAAAGCCCTGGAAGAGATGCCTGGTTTGGCTCATCACTGTGAGCTTAGCTCTTGTAAAGGTTGCCACCATGTATCTGCACAGAGTAGGTGAGTTGCTCCAAAAACAGATACTTGGGTGGGTGAATCAAAATAATGCTCACCAATGTTGGCACTTTAATGTAAAATGAGGTTAAGTGAACAAATGCTGTATTATTTTTCTAATGCTGCAGTAACAAATTAGCATACATTTCCTGACCTGAAACAACATCCATTTACAGTCCCATTATTTTTATGGGTCAAGAAGCCCAGGCACAGGGTAACTCAGTTGGGTTCTCTGCCTAGGGTCTCATGAGATCAAAGTCAAGGTGTTCGCAGCCTGGGCCATTATCTGTGGGAGGATCTGCTTCTAGGCTTGTTCAGGTTGTTGGTACAGTTCAGTTGTGTGTGGCTGCTGGCTCTTGGCCGGAGGTCACTCTCAGCTAAGATTTCTCTTTGCGGTGGTTATCTCCTGCCTTCCCCTTCAGCCTCATTTCTCTGACTTTCTCTTTTTCCCTCCTTTTCTGGTTCTCAGAGGTCATGTGACTAAAGTGGACCTACCAGGACATTCTGGGATAATCTCATCACATTGATCTCTGCTAGGAATGAGGACATGGACACATTTGGGGAGCCATTTTTCTGCTTACCAGAAATCCCAAGTGCCTCTACATTTGTATGATTCATCATAATGGCAGTTGTGGTAGGAAGGCATTTGTGTGGATTTCCTACCACTTCTGTGGGCGCCATAGAAATTTGGTAGTTTCCCTATGAATGGAGCTCTTGAAATTGGGGACTTCATGGCTTTAAACAACTTGAAATAATGGGATTCTCACTCCATTACTTTTGAGTGGTAACAGTGCACATTAACGCCTTCATTCCCAGTGGAGCAGGAGTGCTGGCTGAATCAGATTCATGAAATGGACAAAGGAGAAAAGTGTGTTTCGTGGCAGACAGCTGCCAGCCTCAATCGATGGTTGTCCCTTTGGAATTGTCCCTTACTTACTTGTAAATGCTTTCCCTCTTTCATGTGAATACTTCCTTGGGTGTTTGCCCATGGCAATAAATACTCCTTCTCGAAAAAGGAATCTCCTTACTTTGGACACTTCAGAATTTCTCCCTTGTGTTCTCAAACCTTTGATGCTCTTCCTCTTTTCTTGCAGTCAGGAGTAAAGTATGAAGGCACCACAGGGAGATAATTATTTCAGAGAAAACATAGAGGTCATTTGTTCCTTCCATTGATTTGTTAGTTTCATTCATTCATTCATTCATTCATCCATTCATTCATTGCCTGTATGAAATCTTATGACCAAAGATTGGAAAATACTCTTTGTTTTCCTCTTTTGTTTATCCATCCTAGAGATGATGCATTCATTTAAAATATACATTATCAGGTCAGTATGGGAAATGTAATAAAGGTTCTTCTGCTTCTGATTATTTTCAGTGCGTGTTAGCATATTAAAGAGAACAATTAGTTACCAAACTTACTTCACTATGATCACACTCCCCTAGCTTCTGTGACACTAAGTAAGATGCATGGAACCAGGGTTGTGGGGAACCTGTGGGACACAGTGGGTGAGAACACAGAACAAGTGGGGGTTAAGGATGCCCAAAAGTGCAGGAGGACTCGTGGAGGCCTGGGATGAGCAGGGCGTCAGACCTGCCAGGGTTGGTGCTCATATTCCGTGCATGCCCTAGAGAATCTTGCAAAACTGATGCACCATTTTGAGGGATGGTAAGGATACGCCTCGTGAAGAGCAAGCAGAGCTGAGTCAAAGGTTGAGAACAGACCAGGGGTAGAGACACTGAAAAAGTATGGGGCTAACGCTACGGGATGCCGTATTTTATTCTCTATGACAGAGTAGCCAAATCACCAAGAGCCTAGATTTATCTAAATAACTCCATGCCCTTGCCTTCTGACACTCCTTCCACAATGTCTCTTTGGAGCTTCCACACTGATCATCAAAGACTTTAAAGTTGACCCTTCAAGAGTACGATTTCACATCAAATCAAAGGAACAACCGTTTTTGGAGCACTTCTATTTGCCAGCCCCTACATGGGGTATGCCGGCAGCAGGCTAGTGGGGTGGGAAATAGTAAGATCGAACCATGTATCCTGACAGCAGAATCTTAATGGAATTGTTGGTAAAGTAGCTGGAAGTCCTATATCTCACTAAGGTGCGGCTGTTTGTAAGGGCTTGTTCAGAACAGAACATGGCCACTCCTTTTTCCTGTGCACTGACGTCCCAAGAGAAAACAGGCTTGACTACACTGGAGGGGAATTAGGAGACTTTGGTTAAGGACTTGACAGAAACAGCTAACTGCCAGAGAGACCATATTCTTATAATTTGAAATTTCACTTATGAACACACTTCCCAAACGTTCCTGTCTCCGGTAATTGCATTTAATAGGCCCTCGGCCCTACAATCAAAACAACTCAAGAGTCCGTTTTGAGTCTTTGATTTTCTTAACCTTCTGAAGCTCGCTGATCCTTTTTCACTCTCCAAAACGTCCCTCAAAAACTGTCCTCCTCCACGTGCTCTGGCGTCTCTGTCCTGGCTTGGCTCCTCGTTATCCGGTGGCTGGTTTATGAAATAACCTCTCACAGTTTCTTGTGACTTGCACTTCCGCCAACTCCAGCCCCTCTCCCCTGCTGCTGCCAGTGATCCACCTGAAACGGAGACCTGATTACGTCACTTCCTTGCTGACAGCCCTTCTGAGATTTCTTGCTCTCAGCTCAAGTACCAGGCTCAGGGTGGAATTTATGAAGCCCTTCCTGACCTGGCTCCAGCCTGGCCTTCCATTTCCATGGCCTGCCAGAGCTCACGGCTCACCCCAGTCTCTACTCCATCTGGCCACTCTGCCCAACACTCCCCACAAGGCAGTTATCTGTGCTCAAAATGTCCCCTTCTCCCTCTCATTTCTTCTCCAGCAAACTCCTAATCATCTTCCTGGATGGGCTTTTCTGATTCATGTCTGCCTTCCCCCCGGCATACCTCCTTCCCTCATCAATATTTAAATACATGTTGTTAGCGTCCTGGTGGGATGATGACAATGAAAATAATGGCAACTTCTGTTAATTACCCTTATGTCCAGCTGGACTGGGCCCCACAGTGCCATTGTCTCCAATGGCCTTCCACGATGGATGATAGCAGAAATGATCCCAGGAAATTAGACTTTCTGGTGCAAATGCCTCTCTCCCTGAGTTCTGATGCTTTCCTTTCCTCAAGTTTCTGCCACAGTGCCTAGTCCATGCTAATGGGTTCTTAAGGGTGTTTTTTTGGGTGAGGGAATGAAAGAACAAATGCATGACTCTTAGAATTTAATAAAAGCTTAGCTGGGTAGGGGCACCTGGGTGGCTCAGTGGGTTAAAGTCTCTGCCTTCGGCTCGGGTCATGATAACAGGGTCTTGGGATCCAGCCCTGCATCGGGCTCTCTGCTCAGCGGGGAGCCTGCTTCCTCCTCTCTCTCTGCCTGCTTCTCTGTGATCTCTGTCTGTCAAGTAAATAAATTTTTAAAATCTTAAAAAAAAAAAAAGCTTAGTTGTGTTAAGTATAGAGTTTATATATGTATTGTTATAAAAAATCATGTGAGTTTGAATTTTTTGTGTGTTGGAAACAGTCCATCCAGGGAAAAGGAAAGACTGAATGCAGGGACGAGTTCAATTTATATTTCTTTGTTGTGTATCTCTATCAGTTAGGAATGGCGGCAAGTAACAACTATATGAAAAAATATGGAGATGGCAAGTGCTGTCATTAGTTCAGGAGTAGCATCTCTACAGTTCTTTTGTTTTATGCCTGTTCATCTTGCCTCATGGTCACAATATGACTGCTGTAACTCCAGACATCACATTCCACTTTTAAAGCACAGAGAAGGAGAAAACAGTGGTGGTTCCAACTATATCTTTGACTTTTATTTGAAAAAAAGTGTTTTATAGGAGTCCCCATGAAACCCCTACCTGCATTTCATTGGTTGGAATCACGTCCCAAAGTCACTCTGGCTGTCAGGGAGATCTGGAAAATGTATCCCACTTGGGACTTGGTACAGATCCACCTTGAATGAGGTCAAGTTCTGTAAACAGAAAATGAGAGGAGCTACATAAGAAGTAGACTACTAATTCTGCCAGCCATAGCAGCAGGTCTGCTGCTCTTCTCAAGTGGTCAGACTGAATTCGTGCTTCAGTTGCCAGCCAGTTGTACTTCTAGATTTTCTGTTGTCCAAGAAAGGAGATATTCAAAATCATAAGAGATGGAGTGAGCAATATTTTGAAGATTTGATAATGCTTGTGGGGATAAGAATGATCCCTAATCATTAAACAGGCAGTTTATGTAAATTCCTCAAGCTCCAGTTTCCTCCTCTGTAAAATGGGAATGATAATGATGACATCACAAGATTAATGTCAGGATTCAGAGAGATAATGCACATTCATTCAGAACACCAGAAGCATTCAATTATTTTAGCTATTGATGTTATTATAATTTTTAAAGTTTTTGAAGAGTGCATTTTTTTCTCCAATCGACAGTAGAAGTTTACTAGTGAAATATGGAACCAGTAGACCTATCCCTTTCTTCCCACTTTTAAATATGTAAGAATGTTGAGTATTTACTTACTGACTGTCTGCCAAGATACTTCTTTCTTCCTTCTAGTGGGATTTTGAATCTTTGTCAGTTTTGTTGATTCACTAATCCGAAGCAAAATATCCATCTAGGGACTTGAAGTAAGAGTTGAGCCCACTGAAGTCAGTTGCTGTTCATTTAACTCAGTGTTGGCAAACTTTTTCTATAAAGAGCCAAATTGTGAATATTCTAGGTTTTGTAGGTTGTATTGTCTCTGTCATTATAATGTTGAAGTAGCCATAGACAATATGTATACATTCTGATAAAACTTTATGGACCATGAGGGGCGCCTGGGTGGCTCAGTGGGTTAAAGCCTCTGCTTTCAGCTCAGGTCATGATCCCAGGGTCCTGGGATTGAGCCCCACATCCAGCTCTCTGCTCAGCAGGGAACCTGCTTCCCTTCTCTTTCTCTGCCTGCCTCTCTGCCTACTTGTGATCTCTGTCAAATAAATAAATAAAATCTTAAAAAAAACATACAAAAAAAACCGTTATAGACAATGAAAAGTAAATTTCATGTAATTTTCCTGAGCTATGAAATATTATTCTTAGATTTTTTTTAACCATTTAAAAATGTGAAAACCACGCTTAGCTCATGGGCCATCTGAAATTCCATGGGTGTCTCGATTTGGGCAATGAGCCATTTTTCACCAAGCCCTGGTTTTACTTAGTGTCATTCCTGTCTTTTCTATCATGCTAGGTTAAAGTTATCATTCACTCTGTCATCCTGAAACCTACTTCCTAATTAAATACTGTGAATTTTAATATTGCCCAGTGGAATTTTAATGCACAAATTACTAACTCCTATTATTGAAATGATAGCATAGGATTCAAAAGCAATGAAATTTATTTTTGCATTCTGTCACTGGATGATGTAGCTTTAAATAAACATAACAATATAATTAGAATGTTCTCAGTTTATGAAGAAGCAAGAAATAATATCACACCCTCAACAGGTGGTGAGCGAGATTTGTATGATTAGCCGCCCCTGTATCCACCTCATCTCTTGTGGTGTTAGGCTGGGCCTGTCAAAGGCAGGACGAAAATACCCTTGCACCTTTTGCAACATGAAGAAAGAATCATGGTTTGACTTGTAGAATTCCACCGGGAGTGAATAAATGCCAGACTGATAGCTCGAGAATGAAAATGAGACCATGTTTGTTCCTTCCTTTTGTTCAATTTCTCCACTCTTCCAAACCAATTACTCAGGCCCCGCCACCACTTCTGGGCAGCAGCCTTGAAGTCTTGAAACTCATTATGTCAGGTTGAAAATGAGAGACAGCAGCTGTCAGAGGCAGTATTTGATGCCTTTGACTCGTTTCCATGTAGCAACAAAAAAAAAAAAAAGAAGAAGGCATGCTTGCAAGATGTGCAATGGACGGGATTCACCATTTCTTCAACTAAGGGTTCTAAGCAGCTCTGAAGTAGCATTGCTTTCCCCTAAGCTGTTTTGCTCAAAAACATCCCTGGTTTGTTTTTTTTCCTGCAGCTACGATGTTATGTTTAATACTAATAGTGGTGCTGAAACAAGGCAGCCACAGAATTTCTGAATTTGACATAAAAAGATTTGAAAAATATCCATGCTTTCGTAAAGATGTAAAGTTCTGTCAGTTTTTCTTATTCGTCTACCGTATTAGGGAAGGCAAGTACACGTATGATCTTACATGGTATTATAATAGGTAATTTGATGTTTCTGGGATAGAGTGGGATTTCCACATGAATCAAGTATGAAAATAAGACTTACGGCAATGAATGTGTGCATTATCGTTTTACCTGTTTGTTGACTTCTATCTTTTTTTGGTCATAGATGGTTTGAGACATATTCTACTCTCTAAGCCATAAGGCCTTGCCCAGTTTCCAGGCTCGACATTTAATGGACTGCCCCATTCAATACTGGCTAACATTCATTGAATGCTATAGCAAACACTTGTTGCATCTTAGCAGTTAATTCTTACAACAACCCTTTGTGATAATTATGATTATGGTTATGATTCTCAGTTTTAAGATGGGGGAGCTGGGACAATGTCAGTGAATAATTTGCTGGAGTAAATAGAGGAGCCGGATGTCAATCCCAGCGCTTAGTGACGCTTTTCTGTGCTTTTCACCACCACTGCACTAAATCTTCTGTGCTTCTGTCTCAAGAGAGCAGTTCTCAAACTTGAGAATGTCTCAGAATCACATGGAAGACTTGTAAAACCCATCTCCAAAGGTTGTGATATAGTAGCTCAGGCCTGGGACCCAAGCATCTGCATTTCTAAAAAGTGCCCAGTGATGCTGATGTTTTTGCACACGTCTAGAACCACAGTTTAAGTCACCTCTCAGATCCATGCTGTTATTCTCTTTGTCTTTGTTTAGTATCTGTACAAAGCCTTTGAAGGTATAACATGCTACCCAAATGTAAAAAACAAAACAAAACAAAACAAAAGACACTATGTTCTTTAGAGCATTATCTGAGCCAAGAAGGTGCTCTTTCATGGGAATGCACTATATATAGACACACACACACACATACACACACACCCCTACAAATGGTTTGATACTTCCGAGTTCCATTCCAATGTTTTCACTGCTTGGTACAGCTTACCTGTGCCAAGGGAGTAGGAGGCATCTTCCTGGGATTGGCAGGTTAATCTCTTAAGGACCAAGCTGTTTGTTGGAAACAGCACAGAGAGGCACGTGACCCTGAGTGTGAATTCAGACTCAAAGGGATCACACTGAAGGGAGCTCACAGCCAGCAGCTGGGGGCTGGCAGGAAGATTGCTGTCTCTCTGGTAGAACCCTGAGCTCAGGAGGGAGCAGGAAGTGTGATTAAGATGCTTAAGGAAAGATTACATGATTTGCTGAAGGGGAAAAAAAGCGCCTAGGTAGAAACTCTTTTGAATAAAGATTATTTTTCACAGGTGAGGGTCAACGTGTGATGATAAGTATTCTTTTAGACTCTCTGTTCATGTTAACTGTTCCCTACCTCTCCTTCAAAAATGTTTCTTTATATTCAGTTATGGAATACTGGAAATACCTCTGAGGTGGTAAAAAAAACAAAAAACAAAAAAATGATTGTATGGTTCATTGCTTTTCATCCTTGCTGCATACCCTGAAATGTTAAGTGTCAGCCAAGACAGACAAATTTTGACTTTTTAAATTTTTATTTACTTATTTATGAGGTATATTTGACATACGGTATTCATCAGTTGCACGTATGCCACCTAGTGACTCCACGGCTCTGTGTGTTTTGGGGTGCTGACCGTAAGTGCAGTTGCCATGTGTATGTCAGCATACCAAGTTATTCCAGTGTTACTGACGAAATCCCCTGTGCTGTCCGTTACATCCCCGTGACTTCTTTTTATAACTGGGAGTTTGCTCCTCTCCATCCCCTTCAGCTATTTGTCCCATTCCCCAACCCCCTCCCCTCTGGCAACCACCATTTCTCTGTATTTAAGAGTCGATTTCCCTTTTTTTATTTGTTTTTTTTCTCTTGGACTCTACCTGTAAGTGAAATGATACGGTATTGGCCTTTGTCTGACTTACTTCACTTAGTGTAATCCCTTCTAGGTCCATCCATGTTGTTACAAATAAGAAGATTTCATTCTTTTTTATGTCTGAGTAATACTCTGTTGTGCACATGCGCTCGTGTGTGTGTGTGTGTGTGTGTGTGTGTACTGTATCTTCTTTATCAATCATCTTGTGATGGACACCTAGGTTCGGGCTGTTGTAAATTATGCTGCTACAAGCAGGGGTGCATATATCTTTTCAAGTTAGTGTTTTTGTTTTCCTTGGATGAATACCCAGTAGTGGGATTATTGGATCTTACGGTATTTCTATTTTTAATGTTTTGAGGAATCTCCATGTTTTCCACAGGGGCTGTACCATTTTACATTTCCATGAACCATTATAAGAAGATTCCTTTTTGTCTTTTCACATCCTTGTGAAAATAAAATTCATTTATTTTAATGCTAACCATTCTAACAGTTGTGATCTCTCATTACAGGTCTGATTTGTATTTCCCTGATGATGAGTGATATTGAGTCTTTTCATGTGTCTGTTGGCCCTCTGTAGGTCTTCTTTGGAGAAATGCCTATTGAGTCGTCATCTCACTTTTAAATCAGATTATTTGGGGTTTTTTGGGTGTTGAGTTATATGAGTTCTTTACATATTTTGGATATTAACCCCTTATCAGATATGCCACTTGCAAATATATTCTCCCATTTTGTAGGTTGCCTTTTCATTTTGTTGATGGTTTCCCTTGCTATACAAAAGCTTTTTGGCTTGATGATTTTTGACTTTTGACACTTCATATGTCAAAACATCAGCCTTGGCTCCTCGTTGTCTACAGCACAGAGAATAGAGTTAACAGTATTATAACAACTTCATGCGCCAACGGATGGTACCTATATGATTGTGGTGAGCATTTCACACTGTATATAAATATTAAATCACTGTGTTGTACACCTGAAACTAAGACAATATTGTTTGTCAATTGTTCTTCAATTGAAAACATCTAAACTGCTGTCTTAGGTGTATCAAACATTTACTGAGCTCTTAGCAAAATGTCCAGGATTGAGGCAGGCTCTGCCCTTAAATAGATATTTTAGATTCTTTTCCTGTACTCAGGGTCTCACCCTAGAGGACTTGAGGTTTATATAGAGGATTGTTAGTAAAAGCATTCCAGAGAAGACAGAATTTGAACTGAGTCTGGAAAACAAGTGAAAGTTGATGAGGGACAAGAAGAAAGGTTTTTGGTGTTTGTTTTCCATCCATTCAGGAGCTGTTTATTTAGCATCTAATAGGAGGCTAGGTGCTATTTCCAGTTCTGGAATAAGTAGGTTATAAGCTGTGGTGTTTGTTATTTTGGAGTTCAGAGTTTGTTGGAGGAGACAGACAAAAAAATTCCACAAATAGGGCACTTGGGTGGTTCAGTCGATTAAGTGCCTGACTCTTTATTTTGGCTTGGGTCATGATCTCAGGGTCATAAGATCGAGCCCCATGTTTGGCTCTGTGTGGAACATCAAGACTGCTTGGGATTTTCTCTCTCCCTCCTTTGCCCCTCCCCGCTAGTTCTCTCTCTCTCTCTCTCTCTCTCTCTGTCTTTCTCCCCAAAAAACAAAAGCAAAAATAAACCACAAAAAACAAAACAAAACAAAAACTCTTCATAAATAATTACTGTATCCCCATCATAATACAAGTTAGACAAAAATATAAAGGAAATACAGGGCCCTATGACAACATAGCACATAAGAGGATGATCTAATCTCAGGGGTCAGAAAGATTCTGGCTCAAACTGAGACCTTAAGAGAGGGGAGACAGGTGGCTGGATCACAGGTGAGAGAAAAGGTTCCAGAATGAACAAAGCCTTAAGACTTTAGTTTAGTGCTTCATAGCTTCGTGCTTAGAGTTTGGCGCTTCAGAGGAAGTAAAAGGAGGCCTGTGTTGCTAGAGGAAGAAGGGCATAAGGCTGAAAGGCAGGCAGGGCACAGCTGGGCCTTGGGGCCAAGGAAATCGAGATACAGATTTTAAGGAGGAATAAATGTGGTCAGCAGTCCTCAGGGACCTTTTAGGTATGGGATAATCTAAAAGTTCTATTTTTTATTTACTTATTTCTCAGCTTTATTGAGATCTAATTAGCATATAGCATTGTGCACGTTTAAGGTGTACCACATGTTGATTTTATATGTATATAGAATATTTATAGCAAAATGATTACCACTGTAACACTAGCTAACACCTCCATCTCATCCCATAATTACCCTGTCTTTTTTGTAGTGAGAACATTCAAGATCCACTCTGTTAGCAGCATTCCAGTGTATAACACAGTATTATTAGCTATCATCGCCATGCTGAAAAGTTCTATTTTTTAATCTAGACCTTGCTACTACTATTATTATTTATTAATAATAATAATTTGGTTTCCTCTTGATGTAGAAGAACATTGTTCTGAAAATTATAGCTTGTCTCATCTATCCTGAGGGGGAGCCAATCTCTTTTTATAGATCCCTTTCAGTAAGATTTCCCAATGATCCAGATGACCCACCAACCTTTGAGAATCATCGAACCTCAACGATTTTGGCACATAACAGAGTCTCAGTTCAAGTTTGTGAAGGAACAAACTGATGGTTTGGTTCTGGAGAGGATCAGACCGTCCTTTACTTCCCAGGAGCAACATATTCTTTGGGAAGATTGCCTGTGTTGCAGGGAAATGCCCATCACATTGCAGTGCCCTGTACCTACTAGGTGCTCAATAAAAATTCTTTGAGTGACTATCATAAATTTGAATAAAGTCACAGATACTTTGCAGTCATCTTTGATTCATACTTCTTTGTTCTGAACTCAAAAACAATGTTAGGGATTTCATGATCAAAAATACTGCTAAGCATAAACTAACGTATTGTTGAAATAAAATAGAAGTTGCCCATTGTTATATGCCTGTCATTGCTTTCTAGCTGGGGCCTGGATACCTTGTGGCTGTCCTTACTTATGGTCACTCCAGAAGGAGGTTTTCTTCTTACTATGCTAAGTCCCTCTTCCATAAGGGGTAGAATTCTGATCTCTCCAGAGACATGCTTGTTGAGGAGGTTGGGGGATAAGGATTGCAACTTTCTGTCTTGCTTTTCTGCCTTGCCTCATTTCTGTCTCTGTGTGAACATGGACACTGTTGTGTCATCTTTCCACTTCCCTTTGGTTGAATCTTCAAAGCTCTCAGAGTTTCCTTTCAAATTTGGCATATGCCTCCTAATTTTAATTTTCATCATCTTCCCACAAAATACATGAATCCCCCCCGGCCTTTTTCTGGGTTGGACGCTACTTTCAAATTAAGACCAGAGTTCTGTCATTATAAAAAAACAAACTGAATCAGATAGTAACAGAGCACTCGAGACCCTGCTCATCTCTTTCTTACAGTTCTGTGCACCCTCTGGAGAATTGATCCTCCTGGTTGGGTACAAGTTACTATACAAATGACGGCAGCTCTGTTCTTTTTGTCAAGGAAGGGCAGGATCCACCACCCGAAGCTGCAGATTTAGGAACGCAGGTTAGCGCTTCGTAAGGGAAAATTTGATGAGAACATTGAAAAATTGGCATCACTCATCTCTGGGAATCCTTCCTTTCACAGAGGGGAAAGTAACCTAAACACATTTTCCTATCATTCCTAAGCACTCATTGGTGCAAATGTAATTCCAAGAATAATCAGAATAATCAGGAATTCCCCCTTGTATGAGGTAAAACGAACTAGAGTTGACTGGAATTGTCACACAAGCCCAGGCTTTGTATCGGCCGTCTACTGGGCATTGCTAACCTCCCTGAAACGCAGTGGCCTAAAACCACCAGTTTACTTTACTTGTGGTTCCAAACTCAGAGCAAAGGGAGGCTCCATTCCCTGTGCTATAAAACATCTGGAGCCTCACCTGGAAGGATTGTAAGCTGGGGTTGAATTGATGGCTGGGGCTGGGATCCTAGGTGTAATCAGGCCTTTTTAACTTCTGTATTTGTCAATCTTTGACATTGAAGGCCTCCCCTGCCCCTCTGAGCTCAAGGGAGCAAACACTTGTCCCACCCAAGAGTACCCCTTTCATATGCAAACAAACCAGTCCTGAGGCCTGACCCAACCACCTGGTTTATCAAAGTCTCCCCTCAGGCATGGGTATCAGACAACTAGAGACAGTCCTTATACCCCTGAGCCCACCGCAGTCATTCAAACTGGGCAATTCTAAGCCTGCTTACCCGGCTTTGCCTTGTTCCTTCTGCACAAAAACCGCAATAGAAGTTCTTCCTCACATTTTCCCTCACTCCCTCTGCCACCTGAGCAACTCTGGGGCTTCCCCATGTGGCCCCCCAGCCTGGCGTAACCACACCTCCCATTTCTAGCAATTTCTGAGTGTCAGCTTCTTCCCTGATGGACAGTCACTTCCACATCTATGTGTCCTAACGTACTTGATTAAAACAAATCCTGCATACAGTTTAAAGCAATGAGAGTGTGGCTTCACCTTCAAGTCTAGTGGTTGTTATTGGCTTTCGGTTAGAATATCTTGCTGGTGGATCCTCTGCGGTTGTAAGTACACGGCATTTGATGATCTAGCCATGAAGTAACACAGCATCACCTCTGTCATGCTCTCACACTGGTTGGATGAGACTGAAGGTCCACCCGGGTGGAGTGGTTCAGTGGAAGGAACATAGGTTCCACCATCAAATGAGAAAAGTATCAGGTCACAGTGCAAAAGGCAAATGTGGCAGGAGAGATAGGAGAGCGATCCATCTTTGGAAAATACAATCTGCCCCAAGGTGTTCACTCCATGTATCCTTCCTGAGAAGTAATGGAGACCATAGCAGTGGGAAAATAGGAAGGACCACCACACACTAGAGGCATGGGAGACCTGATATATTTTGGTGAAGACCTCTGGAGTCCAAAAAGACTTGGATTTAAATTCTGGTTCTTCTGAATGTTTGCCACTGGGGAACTCATTAGCTTCTCTGAGCCTTAGTGTTCTCATCTAGAAAATGGTCGCATCGGCATCTTTCTCATTGGGATCTTGTAAAGATGAAATGAGACATCCTGTGTAGAGCACCGAGTAATACCTAATATATGCAAGTGAACACTATTCTTATTTTTCTTCTTTTTTTTTTTTTTATATTTTATATAGTTATTTGACAGAAAGATGAGGAGAGTTGCAGGCAGAAGGAGAAGCAGACTCCTTGCTGAGCGGGGACCCCCCCCCCACCCCAATGCCGAGCTCAGTCTTAGGACCCTGGGATCGTGATCTGAGCTGAAGGCAGATGCTTAATGGACTGAGCCACCCAGCCATCCCTGAGCACTATTCCTATTGTGCTGGTTGATGCTGCATCTGTATTTTACATCTTCTAGGATGTGAGCTCTGAAGGACAATGAGCCACCACTCTGGCTAATAATGGCAGGAAGCAAGGTCATATTTGGTAAAGAAATGATAAGTTGCATGTTTTATTTTCATGGAAAAGTTCTGGTCACAATGGTTGGAATTAAGTTCTGGCCCTACTGTTAACCAGCTAACCACCTGGTGTCTTTATTTGTAAGACACAATTAGTAGTCACTTCCTTGTCCCTCTGTCCTCAAATGAACTTTGGATATAATTCACACATGGTTCAATAACTGTTTTATAATTATGCTAATACAGCCCATCTTGGGAATCTTGGTATAACAGCATCAACAAGGCTGAAGCACATAGGTGAGACCCCGGAACTTCTCTTGACACTGACTTGACACCTCGAGCTGGGATGAACATTTCACTGGAGTCAGGTTGACTGTGGGAGCCATGCTTATTTACAGTCATATGTTAGATGGGAAAGTTGGGGGATGGAGAGTAACTTACCAAAGGTCACATAGCCATTAGGGGATAGAGCCTGGGTTTGTATTCAAGCCCTCTGAGCCTATAACCCAAACTTCATGCTCTGTACCAGAGCCTCTGGTCCTGAAAAGTTACACTGAGCCCATGCCTCAGCCAGTCTTCTTACAGGTACTGTACTGGGAAGAGTTAGGCACTGTGGTTGTAGTCCATCCCTGTTACCTAAAAGCAATCTGTCTGTACCTGAAGAGTGAGAGTGCCTCCTTCATAAAGAAGGAACTTGAGAAAGCCCCTGTGCACCAGAGGAGCAAGTCAGCAGCACATTTTTTTTTACAGTAGCCTGAAAAAGATGTGGGGTCTGCTGAGTTCTTAACTAGATTTACTTGCATGATAGCAAGCCATAATCTGTCCCTGTCTATTAACATTCAACGATAAAATGGGTTCAAAGCCAGCAATGTGTCCTGTCCTCTGTATGTTTATTTAACGGATGGGTTTGTTTTAATTTTATTTATGGGGCATTGGAAAAGTAAGGGTTGCCAAAAGGTAAATCTGAGGTGTAGATATATGAACAAATTTGCCTTGGTGTTGATGTTTCCAGATTTTTAATAGCAAATAGAGATATTTTATCCGTGATTTTGGAAGGAGTTAGAATTTATGACCTGCCATTCTTTATGGTTGAGAGATTGTTAAAGAGTGATTATATGGGGGAAATAGTCCTACTAAGTATAATAATAATTGTTGAGCCATTATTGAATGTTGATTGTGTGCTGGATACTACACTAAGTACAAACACGTAAGAACTCATTTACTTCTTGTGACAACCCAAGGAGATGAATACTGTTATTAATCCCACTGCACTGCAAGACAGTGGAAGGTCACGCAGTGATTGGGAGTCACGCAAGTTTGGGAGACTTGCATGAGTGACTTCAGTATCCCTCAGTAAGGGGTGGAGCCTAGAGTCTCTCTTCATTATCGTTATGCTCCAATAATGGGTCCGTGATTAAAGGAGCGAGACTGATATAAAGCGAAGGTCAAGCAAAGCTTTATTTCGCACCAAGCATCAAGAATCTAACCGAATGTTCAGGGACGCACCTCTTATAAGAGAGGGCGACCCTTCTCTGTTTCACAGACTAGCTTTTAAGGGCAAAGGCCATGCAGTTGGGCCTGGCCACGCACAGGTGGCCAATGAGATTGTAACACACACAGGAAACTCCACAGTGATGCTAGGTGACCAATTGAGTTACAATTTACCCTAGTAGACATTTGAACCAGCCTATTACAACTTGATTGGGATTGGCGCCCAAAAGGCTCCCAAAGGGCTCCCAAAGGGTGGGGCCCATACTCCTTGGTAACCAGGGAGACAGTATGCATCCCCCCACTGATCGGATGTCTCCACCTGGCCTGACCCACCTTTGTATCTGGGCTTTGTTACCTGAAGCTGGTTTCTGGGACTTGTCTCCAAGTAAATCCCCTGGGGGAAGGGGAGCAGGGACAGTTTCTAAATAGGTCCTTACATTTATCACTATTCTGTGCTGACTCCCAGGACAGCGAAAGAGCCAGAGTATTTTATCCATTCTACCTGGAGAGTTGGGGATATTATGTATTGGGTTGCTAAGTTTGGGAGACTTGCATGAGTGACTTCAGTATCCCTCAGATTTTTATCATCAGCCTGTTTGGGAATCCAGGAGTCAGAACAATGTTCCTGGAAGTCAATTTTTCATCGTGGAACACACCACTCAACATGGAGTACACTTGAACGATAACAGAAAGTAGACCGTGTGGGAATTTGTTCCTGTCTTCATTTTAAATGGGTCCTCTCAGCTCTTAGCTGAGAATTTACTCTTTCTGCCAGAAAGGCTGTTGTGTATGCTTCATGAAGAAGTCTTAACGTTACTGGAGCTTGGCTTCAGCCTACATACAAATGCACAGTGTTCCAAAATATATGTTGTTTGCTTGGATCTTAGAAGACATGCCCTGTGGGGAGAATATTATAATTTCTAATTAGGGGTACCGAGAATGAACCTACCTCCCCTAGTAGCATCGGGAGACACGATGGAGAATTGCTCTTCGAATGACCAACTTGTTGGCTCTACAGTTCCATCACAGAGGCCCTCCCTCGTTGTTGGAGGGTCTTACATTGATATTTGAACTTTCCTATCATCCATGCAGAGTCCAGATGACTTCATAATGCAAAATCTGAGGATATATGGTTCAGACGGTGTTTGTGTCAGGGGCTGCCTCGAGAGAGGACTAGATTGTCTTATGTATTACGGTGACTGTCATTGCCTCGGGCACTGAAGACGCTGAGTGCTTTTCATAAATATGAAGCTCTATGTAGCACAGTAATTGTATAAAGTGATGAAGTTATTGCATTTTAACATAATAAGCAAATTTCACAAAAATAATTTCCTCCATTTTAAAAGATCAACAAGTGTTGGCCAAATGTAGAACTCTAATGTCAGCTAATCAGCTATGTCCCCTGGGGTGACAAATCTGGTCATGTTACCTTCACATAGTCTGATCTTAAAAATAATTTAAAAAATACCTTTTATTGTCAGCAAGGAAATCACTTAGGAAAAGGCAATTTTGCTTTGAACTCAAGGCTTATTTAAAATTCCATGTGGGTGTTTCCTGAGAAAATTGCTGAGGAGCGCAGTTTCTCTCTGTGTGCTGGGGTCTTCTACTTACATTATAATCAGAAAAATGTGAGACATGATCCACTCATTGCGTTATCTTTTGGTGGCATGTCTTCCTCTGTGCTGTTGATCCGTATTACGGACCTTAAATTGCAGATCTGGCCTTTTGGATGACGGTACCTTGAAGGGCTTCATGCTGGAAAACACCTGTGGTGTATAAGCCAGTGCGTATACAATGCCGCTCTATCCTATCAGCCTTGTTAAGTCCTGGGATTTTGCAGAAAGCCTAGGAAAAACACCAGCTCTCACTGTTCACCACTTACTGGGGTCCCCTAATGACAGGGCGTACAATGGAAGATGGCTGTACAGTGGACAAAGTACAGACATTCTTTTTTCTTTGATGATTTCATGAGAAGTAAAATCTGAGCAGTGACTATGTCTTCTGTGCAGCTCTGGGCTCACACTCCTGAGGTGAAGTAAGAGAATAATGTGAAATAAGCCTTCTGCATGGAAATGTGGTATCTCTGTTTTTATGATACTTTCCCCTGCAACTAACACTACATCCCATACCCCAAATGAGTGAATGAACTGAGATTTCTGCTGGATAAAGAGAAACCTTAGTGGCTGAGACTAGTTTACCAACACTTGGGGCCCTGCCTGCTTAGTCCCTTTGGAAATGTTACCCTGGGGTTTTCAGTAAATTTTAAATACAAAAACTCTGATAAGCAGTTGCCTTGGAAAGACGAGATAAACAGCTGTGCTTTTACCAGCCCCTGTGGAAATTATCATTTTGTGTGTTTGTCCCCCCTCTAAACTAAATTCTTCAAGGATGAGCTTAGTGTCTTCTCTATCTGGGTGTCTCTTGCCTAGCATACAGCGGGGCATCAATAAATGATGGTCAAGGTGACTTAATGTGATTTGGGAAATTTGATTTTTTTTTTAAACTGGTTCCTTCAGTGATTTGTTTTTCTTAAATTTATTCAACAGACATTTATTGAGAACATAACTAATGATTAGGGAAATGCAAATCAAAATGACAATGAGCTATCATTTCACACCTGTTAGGGTGACTATTATAAAAATGACAACAACAACAACAAACAACAAACCCAAATGAGATCACAAGTGTTGGCAAAAAAGGGAATGCCACGTGCTGTTGGTAGGAACATAAATTGCTACAGCTGTTAGGAAAAATGACATGGAGGGTCCTCAAAAATAGAACTACTATGGGAGAGATGCCTGGGTGGCTCAGTCGTTAAGCATCTGCCTTTGGCTCAGGTCATGAACTCAGGGTCCTAGGATTGAACCTCACATTGGGGAACCTGCTTCTCACAAATAAAATCTTAAAAAAAAAAAAAAAAAGGACTACTATATGATTCAGCCATGCCACTTTTGGACATATATCCAAAGGAATTGAAGTCAGGATCTCAAAGAGGTACCTGTGATATTATTCACAGTAGTTAAGATATGAAAACAACCTCTAAGTAAGTGTCCATCACTGGATAAAGAAAGAAACTATGGTATATACATACACTGGAATACTATTCTGCCTTTAAAAAGAAGGAAATCCTGCCATTTTGCAGCAATATGCATGGGCCTGGAGAACACTATGCTCAGGGAAATACACAAGATACCGAAAAAAAAATATTGTACGATCTCACTAAATGTGTGGGATCTAAAATAATCAAAGTCATAGAAATAGAGAATAGAATGGTGGTTGCTGGGCCCTGGGAGGAGGGGTCCCATGGGAGGGTGATGGTCAAAGGCTACAGATCTTCAGTTATACAAGGTAAGTTCTGGACATGCACTAGATAGCATGGTGCCTAGGGAATAGTGCTGTACTGTAGCCTTAAAATCTGCAAAGATGGCAGTTCTTATGTTAAATGTTCTTACCACATACACATAAATAGTGGTAATATAAGGAGGTGGGAGGAAACTTCTGGAGGTGATGGAAAGGTTTATGGCCTTGATAGAGGTGATAGTTGTGTGTGTGTAGGGTGTATACATATTCACAAGCTCATGAGTTGTATACATACATATTTTTACGTGTCAATTATATCTCAAAAGTGATTGAAATAGTAAGAATAATGATGACAATGGATTAAGAGGGGAAAGAGAAAGAACTTATTCTGTGTTAGGCTCTTAGCTAGACTCTGAGGGTATAGTGATAAACAAGACAGAATCCCTGCCCCAGTAATGGAATTCCCCGGGTCCTCTGAAGAACTGATTAACTCATTAGATCCTGACTTTAAATCCTTGACAACACAAAAGTGCTTTTACTCTTCCTTAGAAGTAAAATGGCACAGGTGGAATGCCAAAATGTTTTAATGTCTTCTTGCTATTCACTCTTCCTCAAGACAGGAAAACTTTCTACTACTGCTTCAAATGAAATGAAATGAAATGAAATCAAATAAACAAAACAAAATGGCATCATGAGCAACCAACGAAAACACACTGACTTTTCCTACCCTGTAGCCAGGTTCTCTCCTAACCTTGGGGTACTTGAAGCAAAGGACCAACGGAGGCCCACCCGCTAAGTGTATAAAGATTCAGTTATAAGTCACGTGAACAAACTGTTCATTAGAGTTGATTTTATCTTTACACCTGGACAAATAACGTCTTCATGAGGAATTGAAGGACCAGGTCTAGATTTAGGATTCTCAGACTCTGGAGTTCGGAGCCTGGACCATGGTGGTGCACGTTGCTTCCTCCCAGGGCCCTAGGCTGCTCTTTTCAGCTTGGGCACTTCCCACACTGTGAGGGACCTTGTATGAAGGTTCACACACCATGTGTGAACACCCCAGTCCACTGTGCTTCTAGGTTCTGCTAGCCCTGCCCCCACTTCCCTCTACACAGCTGCTCTTTGGTGCCCTGTTTTAAGAAAGCACATGTTGGCTGTTGCGAGGTAGAGTTGGTTGGGCCTCAGGAGAATATGAGAGGGACGCGTGCAAGATTTATTAAGCTCTCAGAGCTCAGAGAGAGAGTCACCCCAGGCTCTGCATGGCCACAGGCGAACACACAATGATGGTCAGGAAGCAGAATGCAGGAGTGAGAGAGAGAGAGCTTAGAGTAAAATGGCCTTTCTTGGAATTTTCTTAGCAAAGGCAAGGCAGGACCGGGGAAACAATTCGGGATTGGCTAGTCTGAATAATTTCCAAGGGCTCTAAACTACAGAAATGGCTTCTAGTCGCCTGGCACCTGGCCCTGGGATGATTTAGGGCCTAGTGTGTAAGAGTTAGATAAGGAGGCCTTTGGAGTATGGACTCAGGATGGGCTGGTTTGCACGTCAAAGACATGCTCTTGGCTGCGCCCTTTGTTATCTCTAGGAACTGGCTAGCCTCAGGAGAGATAGTCTATCTCCAGACAAAGTTGTTTAAAGATGTCAAAATATCATAATATACAGAATATTTAAAAAGCAAAAAGTAAATGACTTCCAACACATGATCTCTTGGGCCTAGAGCGCACATAGGTGGCCCAGTCCACCTTGCAGAAGAAGGTCCTGGACAAGAGACCAGCAGCATAGGCCTGGGCAAGGGGCTCGGGCATATTTGGGCCGGCAGTTCCGGGACCTCAGGGGTAGAGCAGAGTCGGGGAGGTCTTGGGCCCCAGGTAGACATGTTCCCTTGCCCTGTGAAGAGGCATGTCCTTGAAGGAGGGCTCAGCAGAGGACCTCTGAAACCTGAAGCACCTCTTTCTCTGTTCTAAGGGAAATCTGCCTGTAATGGTGGTTTTTTGGTTTAAAAATTAGCAGGAAACTGATATTTTCAACAAAGACATATATGAGGCTCTAATATATGAAACAGCTGAGAGAAAGATACTCCTCTTGATATCAGTATCAGAAGCTTAAAATGAGCCCTGATTGGTTTTCTTCACTGGGTCCATATTCTGTCTTCTCCCCTTTCTGTCTTTACCCACTCTTCTTACTCCCATTCCATCCCCCAAGTTAATGCCAGATGTGCCTTTGGGGAACATGAGGGCTCTGACTTTGGACTTGACCAGTGACTCCAAAACTTGAACAAGAATCAGGATCTAATGGAGGGTGTATTAAAACACAGATGGCTGCCCTCCTACCTCTTAACTTTCCATTTCAGCAAGCCTGGAATGGAGCCTGAGAATTTGCATCTCTGATAAATTCCCAGGCCGTAATGGGGCTGTGGATCCAGAGACCCGACTTTGAGGACCCCTGGGTCAGAAATGGTGGCTTGGAATCCAGCTAGTGCTAATTCTCACGTGAACTTTTGGAGCTTGTTTGTCTTTGCCTCCCATTGAGATGCCCTGCGGAAATAATACAGCAGGAACGGGCTCTGTTAGGCAGACTGCAGGATCAGATATGTACTTGGCATTTGACATGATGCTCTTCTCATGGTCTTGTTTCTGGATGCCAGTGACAGAGAGTGGGAGCTGGTATATAAACGGTTACGTGTGACATTTGGGGAAGGCCACGACAGTCTACGTGTAGAATGAAACATCTGAAACAGCTGCTAAAGTAAATTATTTTGAAACTGTGTGTTGGGGGAAGAGAAACCTTCAAATGAAATGCAGTTGAACAGGGAGAGAAGTTTTTGTCACTACTTTTTAAGTCAAGAAATAGAGACTAATTTGTTTTATGGGGAACTGGCTGGATCTCAAAATCATGTCAATGATTCAGAAACATTTTATTTTTAGCTAGAAAACTGTTTTCTATCCCATCGATTCATTGAAAAGTGTTATATTTTACTTTCAGGTTGTTGAGAACAACTTGGGGTCTGAGTAGTGTCTCTTTAGCTCATAGTCTCAATTTTGAACTGTTGATGTTTTCCATTTAAACAATATTCTTGTTAATTAACAATCCAGTTTCCAAATACTTACGTTCTGTAGGAGGTATTACTGAACATTCAATTTGCTTGAGCTGAGTATTATTTTTCTATTAGAGAAACATATTGTTTTGGCCAGCAATTACATTTTTTAAGTGCAACATATCGAGTTGAGGAATAGATGATTATTCATCTATTCCATTCATCTGATGATAAATCAGAAGCTGATTTATTTGAATAAAAATAAAAACACATAAATACCGTGTGCAAGGACAAAGGCAGAGCTGTATCCTCATGGCTGACCCAGAAGGCCCATTGAGGAGGAAGATAACTGGTCAAAAAGCATCCCTAGGCCCTGGTTAGGCCTTCGGTAGCTCAGTACTTCTAAGGAGCTTAAATTACATGAGAAGATATGACTGGTTTCCCTTAATAGTCCTCAAACTGAAAGACACAGAGGAAGATTCTCTCACTGTATGGGGTCTAAGCTTGGAATAAAGGGAAAGAGGATTCAGATGGTGTTGTGGGCAAAATTATTTCCCACTCACCCCACCCCACATTCCTCTGTTGAAGTACTAACCCCAGTCCTTCAGAACATGACTGCATTTGGCGACAGGGTCTTTACAGAGGGAATGGAGTTCAAATGAGGTGAATTAGGTTGGTTCTAATCCAGTCGCAGTGGTGCCTTTACTAGAAGAAGAGATTAGGACACAGACACACACACACACACACACACACAGAGGGAAGACCACATGAGGACACAAGGAGAATTTGGCATCAACAAGCCAAAGAGAAAGCCCTTGAAAGAAACCAACCCTGCAAATACCTTGATCTTGGACTTACAGTCTCCAAAGCTATGAGAAAGTAATTTTCTGATGTTCAAGCTCCAACAAACTCATAGAGATGGGTAGCCTAGAGGTTGTGTTTTGGGGATGAAATGTTCTGTGCTCCTGCCTTGCTCACCAAGGAGAGATGCACCTCTCCCGTTCAGACCTCACCTGCACTCCTTGTCTGCTTACGCCCTTCCGGCTTCTGTCATCTCCTTCCTGTGAGGCCAGCCTGCCCTTAATATGCCCTGCTTCCCACGGACTATTCTGTACCTGCCCCATGGGGTACTTGCTGCGCCCACGCCAGTGCAGAGTACACTGGAATGGGCATGAGACTTTAAGAAGCAGATTCCTAGACTTGTACCCAAAAATCTATTCAGTAACAGGGAGAGTCTGCATTTGTAGCAGCCCCCTTGGCTGATACTGCAGGAGATCCAGGGGAACTTCTCGTGATTACAAATTGTAGACCATCCAGCAAGAGGAAAAGCAGAATCCTACAGCTTTTCCAGAAAAAAGAAAAACAAAAACAAGTGGGGTACTCTTGTATGCTTCTATTCAACATTTATTATTTCACTTCTGTTACCTCCCTGCTTGAAATCATTCTGTTGCACTTAGAATGAACTCCACAGTCTTTGCCATGACTGAGGAAGCTCTGCAGAGGAGTGTGTCCCCCGCAAAACACCCTCATCATGGGATGATGTCATTCCTGCGGAATCACTGAGCGACCCTCTCCTGATTTCTGATCTTTTGCCATACAGGTTCCCTCTGCCTAGAATGCTTTTCCTTTCCAGCCAAATTCCACTTCCCCCATAATTCAGCTTAAATGTCCTTTCCTCCCATCTAATCATTTTCCCCATTCTTCCCTCTGCCAGCATCTATGATTATTTTCCTCCGTAGTAGGTATCATAACTTACACTTGTGTTTTTATTTGCACAATCAATTGTTTATTTCCTGCCTCCCCCAGTAGCCTGTAAGCTCTACAGGGCTTTCTTGTGTGTGGGTTCACTGCTGTCATCCACACCTAGTAGCGTGCCTGGCATGAGAGAAAAGCTACATGAGTGTTTGCCGAATAGAGACAAGAAGGAGTGCATTGAAAACTCCAGGGAACGTGAGCAAGGGTTTTGGAGGTCTTCGCATAGCTTGGAAGGAAATGTGATTCCCACCCCCCACCTCACCTCCATCTTGAAAGGTCCTTCTTATCAGTTCTGATGATGCGTATTTTCAAATTCCCTTTCCCTCCTCCTCCAAGATGTCTGACCTGGGCAGACACTGGCCAGAGGGCTTACAGGAAGTCAGTTACCAGGTGGAAATGGGAACTGAAAGTAGCCTTGTCCAGCGTTTGATACATCTGGGCACACTGCCGAGATTTTTGACAAGATAAATGACTTAATGATTTCCACGGATTCTCATTTCAAGTCAGTGGGATTGATATAGAGGTGGTCACAGCAGCTTTTGAATTGAAATCAATACTATTTAATATCTAAATTTCATTTTGAAATGTGACTAAGGATAAGCTAGTGGATTTTTCTTAGAGGTAGAATTATCTTTAAAATAATGATCCTCAGGGCCCCATAGATTTTCCAATTACTATTATAAGGGGGGAAAACCTGCTGCAGATGACCCCACAAGCTCTTGCCTTAATTTGCATATTAAAGATGTTTTATATTTTTCAAGTGGAAGATCAAAGCATTAGGGCTCCATTAGTCACTATATTAGGAACAAAGATATAAATATAGATTTTGTTTTAATTTGAAAGCAAGTGGCCTTATCTTATATTTCAAGTTATTAGGGTCTCAGGGAAATCCATTTTTATTTTGCATGCTTAAATAGATTAAGAAAGACGAAGATTAAGCAATTTTCTTGAATTAGTATTTTCAAAGAATAAATAAATGGAAAGCATCTTAATTAGTTATGCCAGTCCTTATTTCAGGGTAAGATGCTATTTGATATTCATAGCTAGAGGCAAAGCATGTTTTAAAAATATACAAATATGTGTAGTTCTTAAACATAGTATTTGTGTTTTGGGGGGGTAACTCTTATTCAAAATGTATCCGACACCTGTAACTTGCTCCCTTCTGTAACAGCACTGCTGTTACTCTGTTAATACTTCTATTACTACTAGTACTACCACCACCGTTTCTGCGACTAGTAATGCTGCTGCTATGACTGCTACTAATGATTGTGATAATGTTCCTGCAATTTACTCGTAAACAAATACAGTGTTCCTAGTCTTACCTGAGGTATTCGTATGATCACGACAATCAGTATGGTCAGTACTATAACTGTTCCTGCTGCACACTGAGAAAGTCGCAGAAAGATGTAGTAATTGGCCCAAGGTCACCAGGCCAGTGAGTGGTGGAATCCCAGCTCATGCCCAGATCAGCTTCAGTAGAAAGCTCGAGCTCCTTCAAGTCCTGCATGCCATCTTTAATAGGAAAGATAACGACACTTACATAAAGCAAAGTTAGGTGTTTGTTCTTCTTCTATCCTTTTCTGTCATGCTAACTTTGCAAAGGATTTTGAACCATTTTATGCTCTATAAGCTGGGTGAATAAACCCACCTCTGAAGCTAAAATACATACATTCTTGACTCCAGCCAAATTGAATTAGTCCCGTTTCCCAGATTGTGTGTGTTCCTGATCCTGGTTCTGGGAGCACGCGTGGCACATACAAAGCAGAGATAAAAGCCCATTGCTTGCAGTTGGTAGGGGGGTAACTTGAGCATTAGGGGAACCAGAGCCTCATTAGCTGGCATTCCATCAGGGGTGAACCCTCACTGCAGATGGGAGCAGCAGCTCCGAAGTTGACTCTGTGGAGACTGGAGCTGCTTTAGGCATACAGCTTCAAAGACCTCAAGATAAATCTGCAGAGTGGGGAATTCACAGGCGGATAATGGGAAATTGACTCCAGAGTTACAGCATTTCAGGAAGCAACTGACACTGAACACATCGGAGACACTTGAGAAGGGCCCTGCTGCTCTCTTGGCATTGGCACTTGCCCTTCATCCTTCTTCTAATGGCCTCCTGATTGATCTTGCTTTCCAGCTTGCATCAGGATGGTTTTGGCCTAGTCTATATTTCACTATATTTCAATGAGGGTATGCTAACAGAATTAAGAAAGGAAGGAAATCAAATCACACTATAATAAAAATTCGGTAGCTCTTAAGAATAGTCTTCAGTTTTTTTCTTGTTGCTGTTTTCTGGGGGGGTTGTTTGTGTTTTTTGTGTGTGTTTTTTTCTTTTCTTTTTTTTTTAATGCCCAAGGGCATCTTCTCTGGTTCACGTAATCTCTTGGACTCAGAGTTCAGGATACATGATTATGGCCCCGCCCCCTACTTTTTTTCTGGGCTATTAAGTAATATATGATGGCACTTCATGGCTATTGAGTGATGATGACTATTAGGTGATATGATAGTGGTTTGGGTCATGGGCTCTAGTGTCAGGTGGGGCTGGGTTTGAATTCTAGCTTTTTCCATTTATTGAGGGCAACAGCTACACTGTCCTCCTCTGTAAACCAGGATAGGAATGATAAGTACTCGGGTGGCTGTCATAAAGATCTTTTGAGAGAGGGCAGATTTATCCCTTAGCACATCTCTAGCACAGCCTGAACATTCATTCAGTGTGAGCTGCTATTATTATTATGTTGTTGTTGTCGTTGGAATGAAGGATCCCTACTGATTGTGTTTAGTCCCCAAGTTCACCAGTGACTGCTAATATCTCATCCCATTTTCTTAAAAAAGTTCACTGGCGGCATTTCTATGCATTATGGCATCTTCTATCTTGGCATTGATTTTGAATTCAGAACCAAAATCAAGGTGACAAATCCCTTTAATTTTTTTTCATTGGAGGTCAAAAGCCTTTCTTTCATTCACTGACTTGTTCAAGCAAGGTGGATAGTTACTGCATTCTCCTGGGCACTTGCAAGCTTGTTACAAATGAGTTGTCTGGTGGATTTAAACCTCTCTTCCTTTCAGGAAATGAAACTGCACCACTTTACTGATCCAGGCCATGTATCTAATCATTTACCATAGCTGAGAGCCAGGAAAAATTTGGTTCTGCTCACTTGACACTAGAAAGGAGAAATCATTCTCCCTAACTTCTGCCATCCCGAGATAAAATAGAAACACGTATTCCTAGATTTTCACCCTGCAATGTGAGTCACATCGCCTGGTGGGGGGGAGGGGGAAGATAAATGAATGGATTCTATTTTATTTTAAGATTTAAAATGGAGATCTTTACTAAGGTGTCATTTACCATTCTCCCAGCCGGGGCGGGGGGGGTTCTCCAACTTGCACTGCTGTTTAACTAACGGAAATTCGTGGATGGGGGGGTGGTGGGGGTCGTTCTGATGCCCTCTCCACAAGAGTTAAGGGTTCTAAGACCATCTCTTGGATTCTTGGCTGCCCTGGGGGGAATCCAGGAAGGCTGTCCTTTTTTCTTCTCAGTTACACCAAGTCTTCCCCCCCCCCCCATTTCTGCTTAACCTTTGTCTCTTTCAGGGCTGCACTTTGCAGGTGCATGCTGATCCAGCCATACATTTTTAGATCTATTGAAATAGTTTCACAGTGGTTAATCAATAGCCTCTATTCTAAGAACCCACCCCCTTCAAGGTCCCCTTCCACTGCCTGCCCTGATCTCTTTCCCAGAATGCCCTGCCCTCCCCCCACCAATCCTTTAACTGAAGTATTGACCCCTGGCCTGGCAGGAGACCTCCAGTCCCTGCTTCTGTTCTGCAGCACCTCCATTCTTGCTAAGTTCTCTCGCCACACGGTGGGGGGGAGGGGTGGTGGGATGGAGGGGTGGGGGCACGTAGGTGCTTCTTCTTTCACAAAGACCATTCTGGCCTATTACCCTCGAGTCCAAATTCCCACCAAGGTAGAATCTCTTGTCTCTTTTCTTGGAAAGCAGGGTGGGCTTAATCTTTAAACCCTCCCAGGAGGTGAGGGAAAATATTTCGTTTCTCCTCTCTGGTGCGTCAAAGAGCAAAGCAGTTAAGTTTTCATATTAAAGTTGTCTGAAACTCTTTCAAGTTTCTGTGAGAGGAACTTGTTTGGTTTCTGCTGAAGGGAGCTGCATCGCACTAAGCCTCCAGGCTGGCAGAGCAGTGGAACAGAGTCATTAAAGCCTTACTATATTAAAATGGGAGGACTTTGATTACTGTCAGAACTGTGACAAAACTAGAGTTCTAGAGTTGGTGGGCAGGATGACAAACTTCACGTGCAAACAGTTGGGAAGTAGTTGAGGCATGGCCAGGGGAGCACGCTAGTCAACCTGCAAATTCAGCTGGGCAGGCATGTGAGGATGGGACTTGTCAAAAAAAAAAAAAAAGTACAAATCTTGGGGATCATTCAAAAGGGAAAAGAGTGGGGATTAAGCCCTTTTAATATGTCATGTTGGAACATTATTTAATGTGCCACCCATGGGTTTTTGAGTTATCTAAGGGAATGGTCCTTTTCTTTGACTTGGCTTGTGCATTTGATTAAAAGCTAAGGCTTAGTGAAGTTATGTAATAACTTGTAGACATTTTTAAAGGAGAGATGCTTTCTCTCTCCCCAAGGTGATGATCTGACTGCTGTCTAGGACATGAGCCAGTTTTGTACCTTTTCTTAAATTAATTAATTTATGAGAGAGAGAGAAGGAACATGTCCTCAAAGCAGGGGGAGGGACAGAGGGGAAGAGAGAGGGAATCTCAAGCAAACTCCCCGCTGAATGCAGGGCCCAATGTCGGGCTTGATCCCAGCACCCCTGAGATCATAACCTGAGCTGAAATCAAGAGTTGTACACTTAACTAAGACACCCAGGTGCCCTCCAATTTGTATCTTTAACAATGCTATTCCAAGATTTTTTTTTTTTTTTTCAAAATGATGGTTAATTTCTCTATTGATCTTTGAGCCAGCCTATCTGATAGAACGTTTCCTAGGGCTGCCATAACAGATTACCAAAACTTGAGAGGCGTAACACAACAGAACTTTGTTGTGTCATGGTCTGGACACCAAAATCATGTTTTCATTGTCTCCAATCAAGGTGTCAGCAGAGTCATGCTCTTTCTGAAACCTGTCCTGAAGGCCTTGCTTGCCTCCTACTGACTTCTGGTGGGTGCCCAGCAGCCCTTGGTGTTTCTTGGCTTGAGGCGGGTCACTCCAGTCTTTGCCTCCATTGTTGCTCTGCCTCTGCCTTCAGATTGCCTTCTTTTAAGGACATTAGTCACAGTGGATTAAGGGTTCCCCTACTCTAGTATGGTCTCACTTTAACTGCTGACACCTGCAATGACCCTGTTTCCCAGGAAGCTCACCTCCTGAGGTACTTGGGGTTTGGGCTTCAAGATACCATTTTAGAGGAAACAACCCATAGCAACCATCTTGCTTGTCCTCTCATTACTGAGTTAAACGATGTCTTTAGTATATGTTAATTCTATGTCTATACGAGAATCACATCTTTAACATTTGGAAACCGTACCTTGACTGTCTTTGGAGGTTAACAAGAATGTTGGAATGAGGGGCGGGTGTGAGATCAGCCTGGAACTCTTGTGGATATTGGATCTTGACCAGTGACTGGAGAGAAGGAAGAGATGACTCCAACCCACTGTCAGGTTTGTTCAGCTCGAAGTAGAAGATGTGTCCCGCAATACCACTTATACCCCCCCTCCACCATAAAACCCTTATAAACACAGGGAAGGTTCATTAACACCATTACCAGATTACTACATAAGTTTTATCATGGGATATATATGTTTGTGGACTTTTCCACAGGTAAAATGTCCTTGTGGGTTCCAAACCAATGGAGTTTACAAAATGTAATGCCTTACCAGACTGCCCCACCTCTCGAGCCTCCAGTCTCCATGGCTGGGAATGCTGATTTAGCTTGATCTCTGCTGTTCAAGGAAGCTGTACATATGTAGTACCTTGGACAGGTGCCTCCAGCCTATTCCCCTGCTGCTGGACTATACTTTTCATGACTGGCCTCCTAGCTCCCAGTCTTTGGGGAGGTTTATGTTTGTGTTCTTTGGCTCCTGTGGCTTGGTTTCATAGTCCCTGCTCCCAGACCTCCTGGATATTCATTGCTAGTAAAGTGTTCATTACACATTAAAGACACAATAACTATTTGAATAAAGGAGCAAGGAGGTTATGGTTGACGCAGATGTTGCAATAATCCACTTGCTTCTTTAGACTCTTATCTTTGACATAGATCTCTAAGAATTGCCAGCTTCTTCTTGGCAGGCTTTTCCTGCTCCCTTGAACTGAACTGGCCCAGTCTATCCTCTGAGTTATGGCTCTGACACTGCTTTGAACTTTGGAATCATCGTCTATTCATGGGCTAACAACTGTCTAAATTGTTAATCCGCTACCTCTGAAATGAATATCCTCACACTTCCTCTAACTAGGAATGCATATTTTCAGAAAGCCAAGAATCAGCATAGACGAAAAGGCCAGTTTTCCTTACAGATTCAAACTTTGGCAAATTTTCCTCTTTAGTGATTTTGCTTTGCTTAAGTTCAAATATTTTACTCTTTGGTCCACTTAGAAGCTTGATGAGTTAGTTAATTAGACCCACATATATTATTATAGACTCTGAGAGATTTAATTAGAATGTGCTAATGTGTAAAATCAAATGTGCGCCAATGGTTTCTTAATTTTTCCCAAGTTTAGATGGAATGAATTACTGGTACTTACCATAACTTTGGGGGTGTTGTAGAAACTCTGCATAAAGTAGCAATTAGATTCTCTGTTTGTTACATACCATATTAATCTTCAGGTTAAGATTTAACAGTTGGAAATTTAATACAGTAATTATTTTGTGGCTTTTGACAAACTAAATATTTACAGAATTATAATTTAGTGTGAGAATATACCCGGTAGCTGTTAGCATGTCAAAACAAGTTAGGCGGCTCTTGTAACCTGTCTGTTAGTGTTAAAACCCAATTAATGTGTAAATTAACTTTAAATATATTTTTGTTGAATGTAGAATCAAATATGGAACTGAAAGAATTTTTCAGACTGTTGATGTCTAATGAATCTAGGTGATTTAGTATCTACTCAACTGTAGCTGTAATCTCTAATAATAATTGCTTCGATTGTTAAGTTATTACTATTACCATGTAGGGATTTGCAAAGCATTGTGCCAAGTGCGGTACAGACAGTATCTCATTTAATATTTGGCACAAAGTTGGGATGGAGGTACAAATTTAATGCCTATTTTATAGTTGAGAAAACTGAGGCTCTGTGAGTTAATTTAATTATGTAAATAGCTTGCAGCTCTCCTGCAGATGGTCCGAAAAAAAAGCCTGGACTTGAACCCAGAATTGCCTGATACCAAAGCTCATATTCTTAGCTATTACTCATTACTGCCCGTTCCAGAAAATGCTGTTCGTGATATATATTGCTATGGCTAGTTTTATGTTTGTAACTCACTCATATAGTTTTATTTTGCTGTGTTTCATTTATTTACCAAACAGAATCATGATTATCCCGCATATCTTATGAGAAAGACATTAAGGGGAGCCTGGGTGGCTCAGTGGGTTAAAGCCTCTGCCTTCAGCTCAGGTCATGATGTCAGGATCCTGGGATCGAGCCCCACATCGGGCTCTCTGCTCAGCAGGGAGCCTGATTCCTCCTCTCTCTCTCTCTCTGCCTGCCTCTCTGCCTACTTGTGATCTTTATCTGTCAAATAAATAAATAAAATCTTTTAAAAAAATCCCTTTTAGAAATACATTAAAAGTGTAATGAGCAAAAATATCCATTTTCCTCCATCTTTAGCATGGTGGCTTTTTTTTTTTTTCTTTTAAGAGATTTGGGGATGAAGGAGAGGGAAGGAAATTAATTTATTTGGGGCATCTATTGTATTCCAGACATTGGACTAGATACTTTCCATATTAATGCCTATAATGGCTTACAAGCTTTGATCTCTTATCCAAACCCTTCATGTGTTTCAAAATGTAGAATTTTTTGTTATTGTTGTTATTATTGTTGTTATGGTTGTTGTTTAGAAAGGTAAGACAGTATATATATCCTAGTGGGATCTTGGGCAACACTCTATCCTCCCAACATGTACTTTTTTGATGTCAACAAAACACAGGAAACATACGTAAATGGAATAAATGAAGACTATCCTTGGTGCCATTGTTGGTTCAGGTCACGTTTTACAGTGAGACAAGCTCATGTCTGGTCAGGTTGGCCACGAAATATATTCTGAAAACCTTTTCTTTTTAGAGCTTTTGATTTCAGAATTGTGGACCATGGATGTGGGTTTGTATTCTCCACACATAGTTCAGGAAACGGTGGCTGAGACAGCTTCAGTGACATATGCTTCAGCCGCATGGCTCGTCAACTGTGGAGGAAGAATTGGAACCTAGATCTTGTTCAAGGGAGAATCGCCATTTGATTGCCATGGTCTCTTTTTGGAAATGTCTTTCAGGATGCGGAAGGGAGAATTAATAGTTTCCTCCAATGCCATGCCCTGTGGCCCTGAGATGTTAAGCCAGTCCAGCCCTCAGTCTGGGTTTTCCAGGGATTCGGTGATGTGAGCACAAGATCAGTATTGTGCAAGGTCTTGCTCATCTCTGCCGATTCTGCTGATGACCTGAACTGTGTGTGCCGCACCATACTCTGTGCCTTTCTTGCTGACATGCCAGCCCTGGAAGAACACAGAGATATATGGGCATGAACAGATTCTTTCAATTATGGCATAGGCTTTAAATTAGATTAGACATTTTGTTAATAATTTCTGCAGCTAACTCGTAATGGCTCTGATCTCTCTTGGGTGATAGTGTTCCGTGTCTTATCACCTTGTCCCACCTTTCTCTTTCTCAGAGAGTGCTCGGAGATAGGAGTTGAGAAGTTGTGACCTCTTTCAGTACTCAAATCTTAAGATGCTGGGATCCTATGAAAATGCATTAAACAGATCAGTAGGTGTGGGGCATGCCCGAGATGTTGCATTTCTCATAAGCCCCCAGGTGATGCTACAGGTCCATGGACCACACGTTGAGTGGCAGTGACTTAGCTTGACTGAGTGCAAGTTAGGTAGGTAGAGGTCCTCTGTTCCCTTGGTCTCCAAGGCAGAATTCCTTATTTACTAGTTTGCCGTGATGGGCATGGTGTTAGAGTCACTTACCTGGGCTTGGCGTTAGAGTCTTTGGTTAGTGTAATTTGTATCCTGGTCTCCCTTGCCTTGGTAAAGATTTCGTGAAGCTTTATGGCTGGATGGGCCCATGTTGGCTCTTATTTGCTAAAGACCCCAGGTCTCCATGCTGCCTCCTATCAACTCACTCTTGCCTTAAAGAGCAGGCATTTTGCCCTCTCAATGACTCTCAACATAGAGTTCACGCCACTGGAGAACTGAAGGTGCTTTGAGTTGGCAAACTAAATTTTACTTCTGAGCACGGTGAGCCACAAGTTTAATCTGATGTAACTACATTTCAGGATTTTAGAGGGAAATCACAAAGGACCTCTTTCAAGTATATCATATTAGGTCGAGCGCCAGAGCCCCCTGTCCCCACCACCCTGCACAGATCTCAACTTACCTAAAATACCTCCACACCTCAGGTGCAGAATTGAACAGTTACAGCAGAGGCTGTGTCCCATAAACCAGTATGTCCACTACCTGGACCGAACAAACAGTGCCTACCCTGGTCCTTACCATGAGGGGCATGCATAGGCTGAGTTCTCTAGATGCAGTGTCTGATACACTAAATGAGAACTTATCTCCATAATTTGATTTTTATATGTACAATCTGAATAATACTTAGATCCTTCTCTGTGTTCTTTTTTTTTCCCCCATAAATCTGGATTTCTCACCAGGCAGTTGCTTTGGACTGACTAGTATGAAGGTCAGGGAAGCAGAAGACAAAAGCTTATTAGTAACTTTCAAAATATTGCCCCCATTTATAATAAACTCTAGCTCTACCCCTGGATATGTTCCATTGAAATTATAGATACAAAAACATATCCCTCTCAAATATATTTAACCTCACAAGGAAGTGGAGTTTACTTATTTAGTGTTTACTGAAATATTAGGAACTTGGAGGAGAGAGATGTCGCTGTCAACTGTGTATGTTATAAAAACCATATCTATTTCATACTTTTATTTCCACATTTGTGTCTGATTTCTCTTTGCTCCTTTTACCATGGTTCTCCAGGTGTTATATACTCTTTTGGCAGATAATCATTTTTAAATCAAGTAACGTATTAAAAATTATACTATTATCTATAAAGAAAGAGTTTTAGTCTTCAAGTTGACAATAGAGCATGAGCCTTTTCTTTTTCTTTTTATTTCTTTTCCTCATGATTATTGCTGCTGCCCAGACAACAGAAGGTTTAGTCTCTCAAGGGAGTGCTCAGTGGTGAGTGACTCCCTTGCTGAAGAGGGCTGAGGCACGCTAAACTCGGACAGGTCCAGGCTGAGGTCTAAGAAGGTGTACAGGGTATAGTCATGGTGCTGGGGGTTCCTGTACATGGTGTTGTTGAAAGGCTTGGTGGGGCCAGCAGCTTGAGAGGGCTTCTGTCGTGTCATCCTGCTGTTCCTGGCGAGGCACCAAGTCTTGTCCTTTCCCTCAAGCTCCAGGTCTGTGGTCTTCTCCTCAAAAACTTCTTAGGAACAGGAACTGACTTCAGATGTTGTACTGGTACCTGACCTTCCAAAATGTCCTCTTTAGCCTTCAGGATTTCTTCCTTTACCTTCTTCCTTGAATTTTCCTTGTTGAACAGGGGCAATGCTGCCTCCTCATCACCTTCCGGTACTTGTTTTTCCAAATGTCTCTTTGGTCTCAGGAGTTGCTTGCAGCTGTCCTGCTACTCTGGTTCTTTCTGACAATCACACAGGTGCTGGGCTGTAGACATCCGGCTATGTAGACAATCCTGACTTTGTATGATCAGGTAAGATTTTTTTTTAACTTCAGGTGGCTTTTGGCTTTATCTTTTTCACTTGATCTGAGCATTTTCTCTATTTTTTCCCTTTACATTTTGCTTCATAAATTCTTCGTCTGCTTTTAACATGGGTGTTGTGGTTTTTGGTTTAGTGTCTTTTATGTCTTCTATTGGCTTCATGGTGGGCCCTTTCTTCTTTGCCTGACAGGGCCTCTTTGGAGGGGTGAGGTCTGGCTGTTCTACTGTGACCAGGTCTTCTCTTTTGCTGACGCTGCAAATTGGGGAGCTCTATTTGCAAGGGAACGGGAGGCCCGCAGTTTTGGAAGCCTTCCTTTGCCCCTGCTCATCATCCAAGGATCGACCTTGGAGCTGTCACCCTTCTGGTCAGACTCTGAATCGGAGGAGCTAGACAAAGAGGACGATGAATCATCTGTCCCTCCCCTGCTCTCCTGAAAAGTTTGAATCTGAACCGTTTTCTTAATAGAGGCAGAACTTTTTGAGGAAATTCTATCAAAGTCTTTCTTGACAAAAATTCTGGAAGCCCTTCATCTGTGAATAGCATGCTATCATTGGGACTGGGGCTAGGGCTTGCTACCTTCTTGCCGTGATTCACAACTGATGGGTAAGAACTGGCTGAAGACTAATTTTTAGACAATTCAGTTACTATTGGGGTGGCTAGTAGTTTGCCTCTCTCCTTTGGTTCCACTACATTTTTGGGTGAACTTTCCTTTTTGGAGTTCAGTGGCAGTCCCTTTTCTTTCTTCCCTGATTCTTCGGAGCCCCAGACTGTTCTTACTGCAGCAGAAGCAAGGCCACCATGATGGTCACATGGGGGGAGGGCTGGGCAAGGGCCGGGCAAGGGCCAGGCAGGCCGGAGTGATCATGAGTATTTTCCAAATCATTCAGTATACATGAAAGTTGATTTTTAAGAGCTTCATAGTATTCCCACATATAGATGGCCATGCAGTGCTTTTCCATTGCCCAATCGCTGGACATTTCTGTTTTTAAATGTTGCTGTCTTCCTTCATGTTTGATTTAAAATCAGAGTGAGACTAGAATATTTTAGGGCTATTAACATATATGAAATTTTATTCAAAGTACTTTGTGTCAACTAACACTTGAGTGTGTTTAAAAGTGAGAAACTATGTTTGTCTTTTAAATTTTTGCCAATTTAGGGCACCTGGGTGGCTCAGTCAGTGAGGTGTCTGCCCTGGCTCAGGTCATGATCCTAGGGTCCTAGGACTGAGCCCTGCGTTGGACTCCTTGTTCAATGGAAAGCTTGCTTCTCCCTCTCCTTCTGTTTTAAATAAAATCTTAAAAATTAAAAAAAAAATTTCAATCTAATGATGAGGAATTATATCACTATTGGCTAAACTTTGGTCAGCCATAACTGATAGGTTTTTTGCAGTTTTTTATTTGCCCTTTAAATTTTTGTCTATGGTATTTCTTTTATAGACAACAATCTCTTATTTCTATGTCAGATGAATATTTTCCTTAATAGTTTTATCATCAGTCTTTATTCTTTAAAAGATATTGCTCATTCTTAAGTTGGATAGTTGTTCTTTAGTATTTTTCTTCCATTTTATGTGTGTGTGTGTGTTGTCATTTGTTTCTGCTTTATGTTTTGGTTATTTTATGAGATAAAGATCTGCTTTGATTTTTTTTCTCAAATTGTTTTTCTAAATGCTGGAACAGTTTAGAAAATTGTTTAGAAAATTGTTCCAACATTACTTATCGGAAGTATGAATCCTTTGCCAAGAGATAGAAATTCCACCTTCAACACATGTATTTATAGAGTCATTTTGGGGGCCTTTAGGTCCCTTTCTTTGATCTGTTCCTCAATCCTTGCAGTAGTACAAGACTAATATTTTACAAGACTAATATTTTAGAACCTTGGAATGAGATTCAATACAGGTAGAGCATAACTCTCCTTGTTACTCTATTCTTTCAAAACTTCTCTGGTTAGTCTTACTATTTATTTCTTTCAGTGAAATATACAATCTTTTTTTTTCTTTTATTTGAAATCATTTTAAATCTCTAGGAAGTTATACGAATCAGACAAAGAAATGTATGCCCTTTACCGAGATTCAGTTTTCTTTAGCACTTCCCCATTTGCTTTATTACCCATTTGCATGTGTTATTATTTCTTTTTTATTTGAGAAAATGATGTGATTTTTAAAAATTATTTATATTTTTCACTTAAGGTAGATTGTATATGTCACGCCCCTTAATATTTCAGTGTTTACTTTCTAAGAACAAGGATATTCTCTTTTATGATCATAGCATATAATTTATCAACTTCAGGAAATTTCATACACAACCTTTTTATCAAATCTACACTCCTTCTTTCAGATTTGTCCCAGTTTGTCCAGTATTGTCCCAATAATATCATTTATAGCTTTTTTTTTTTTTTTCTGCAGTAGAGAATCTAGTCTGGATTGTTGGATTTGTCCTGTCTGCTTAGTCCCTTTTAGTCTTTCTTTGGCTTTCATGCGACTGACATTCTTTGATGAACACAGTTATTTTCTGTAGTGTTCTGTATTTGGGGTTTGAAGATGGTCCCTCATGAGAAAGATTCACATTATACATTTCTAGTGAGAATACTATGGATGTGATGTGTTCTTTCCAGCATATCACATTGGGGTCACATGATGTGCACCTGCCTTTCGTGGCTAATATTTATTGTGGCACCAGTCAGAGTATCGTCCATTTCTTTACTACATATTCAGTGCTTTTCCCCTTGCACCTAGGAAGCGTTCTTCAAAGGGACACTCCGAGACCTTTATCTTTGATGATTCTGGTCTGAACCAACCTTCATGTAGTTGCAAACAGTGATTTCCTGAACCCCATCCCCTCCATATTTATTAGCTGGTACTGGAGCAGAAGGATGAGCCCTGACTTTTATTTGTTAATGTACCTATTTGTTTTCAATGTGGACCCATGAATTCTTATTTAATAAGAATAATTGGTAGGTTAAAGTATCTCATTGATCTTAATCATATTGATGCTAAATTTGTCCCAGACTCAACCAGCTGGAACCAGTTGAAGGTGATTCTTGTGTTCTTTTTGTTATAGTCTGTCATTCTTTGAGCACTATGGTTTCTTAATGAGGTGGAAATGTATATGGCGATCATGAAAAAGCTTCATGATATATTGCTTGGCAAAAGAAAGCAAGGTACAAAAAATACATATATAATATTCTACCATTATGAAGAAAATGGGAAATAATACACATATTGACGTATTTCTTGACAAGGAAATTCTGTAAAGATAGCCCTCAGGAATATAGAAAGTGGTTACCCACAGTTGACAGACAAATAACCAGTGAAGACAAAAGTGGTGGTGAGATTTTTATACCAATGTCTTTTTTACAAAATTATTTTGAACCATGTGAATGTCTTAACCTTTGGGAAAAAAATAAATTATAATGGTTAAAGCATTTATCTTGTCTTCTGTAATAGTTAATTATTCAATCAAATACTTTATGATAAAGTTTCTTACTATAGGCTGACCCCAGAAATTGGAAAAAATATAAAATAGACCTTATTAAAAGTACCTGGGAATATGTGTAAGTTATGGGGTTAAAGGATGTAGCTTAAAGAATACACTCAATGGTATTATAATAATATTGTGTGGTTAGTTGGTAACTACACTTGTGAGAAAAATATGTATGGGTAATATTCACAGCAACATAAGTAGTTAATGATGTTGGTACTCTAGAAAGAGATACATAATTCTACCTAGTTAACTGTTATTTCCCCCAAATAAGTTTGTGACAGCAAAGTTGATTAAATTGTATTTCTTTATTTCCATGAATTTTTTTTGAAATCAGAGTATATATTTTTCTACAATCTGGTACCAGATGTTCCAGCTCTGGAGTCAGATATTTCTTCAGAATCCTGTTTGGGGGATGATATTTAACAAACAAAATCTGGCTTCTGGGTGGCTCATAGGTACTAGGGCATGATTGCTTTCAAGCCCATTCAAAACCAGTTCAGTTCCAGAAGTTTCTTACTTTGACAAATCACTGATGTCTTCTAGTATAAGAAACTGATTTTTGAAGCAAAGCAGGGTCCTTAGAACACTTTCGTATTTCACATATTTTAATCCCTTCTTTCACAGTGAAAACCCTGATCCCATGATAAATACATTCACTAATTTGCTCAGTTCTACAGCCCATGTAGTTTTGGAACCATACCTCCATTAAACCAAACCTTCTAAAAAGAGTTCAATATTTGATAGCAGCTACTTATTCTTTTTTCTTTTCACTAGTTGAAGATGTATGTGAAAGTTCTGTGTTAGAAAGTTACCTACATTTGTTTTCTTTGCTCTCTTCAGTGTTATTATTCATTTAAAATGCAGTTGGGGTTCATTAATTAGTTTGTGTTTAGTTTAGTGTTTGTTTAGTGGTTAGTGTTTTAGTTTGTGTTTAGTTTTATTTCCATTGTTGTTGATTTAATTTTATTTATTTATTGCATATGTAGGATATTAACATGACTCTAAAAGTCAAGAGTGTACCAGAAAAGGAGGAGTTTTGAAGGGTCTCTCTGTCCCTTATACCTTCTCATCTAGCCCTTCCCCAGCCCTTGGTAGGTAACCAGTTTGATTGATTTTTTGGTTTATTCTTCCTCTTTTTTCTTTGGAAAAATAAGCGGGTGCATGTATGTTTTCTTATTTTCCTTTGTTTCTTACACAAAGGTAGCACATTATTTATAATCTTTTACTTTGCTCTGTTTACTGAAATGTATCTTGATAGTTATTCTCCATGCAGTTCATGGAGACCTCCTTTCATCTTCCTTGTGGATACTGTGTTCCCCATTTGTGTAAGTACCGTAGCTTATTCAACTAATCACCTGTATGGGCACTTAGAAAACTGTCAATATTTTATAATTATGCATCATGCTGTAATGAGTGACCATGTGCATATATGCTTTTGTATTGTTGGAGATATTTGTTCAGGTGTATTTTCGGAAACATGATTGCAGGATCAGATAACAAACACATATTGAGTTTTATAATACATGTGCATATTCTCCTCTGTTGGGGTGGTTACTCTGAATTTCCACCATCGATATATGAATGTGACCCTTTTCCCATGGACTTACCATGTTACACGTTGGATTTTTGCTGTTCTTATGGTTGAGAAATTTGCATTTCTCTAAGTAAAAGTGAAATTGAACATCTTTTTGTATGTTTAAAAATCATTTTGAAATCACCTTGTAAAATATCTTTTGCCTTCTCTGTAAATTTTTTTTTCATTTCCTCAATTTTTTTTCTTCTATAAGGAGTTTATTTGGTAAATAATATAATTTTAGAAGTAAAAAGGAGATATTCTCTGATTTTTTTTTCCAAATTAACATTGATTGACACTCTATTTATTCTTTAAGATTATTTATTTATTTATTGACAGAGAGAGAGAGAGAGAGAGAGAGAGCAGAAGTAGGGGGAGCAGCAGACGGAGTGGGGGGTGCAGTCTCCCTGCAGAACAAGGAACCTGATGTGGGACTTGATCCCAGGACTCTGGGATCATGACCTGAACCGAAGGCGGATGCTTAGCCTACTGAGCCACCCAGGCAACCCAACACTGACACTTTAAATAAACATTATTAATATTTCCTCAATGTTTAAAAATTATAGATGTTAATAAAAAGTAACGGAATATTATTGAAATACTTTTTCCTAATTTTTCATTTGTGTTTTGACTTTGCTTAGAATGGTTTTGTTTTTGTGTGAGAAAACTTTTCCCTAGTTTTATTGAGATATAATTGACACATGAAAATTTTATTTTATGTACTCAAATGCACCAATCTCTTTTTTTTTTAATTGAAGTATAGTTGATACACAGTGTTACATTAGTTCAAATATACAGCCAGTTCTCTATGTTTATGGGTCTGTTTCTGCCTTTGCTCATTTGTTTCTTTCTTTCTTTTTTTTTTTTTTTTTTAGATTCCACATGTAAGTGAAATTGTATGGTATTTGTCTTTTTCTGTTTGACTTATTTCATTTAGCATAATACCCTCCAGGTCCATCCATGTTGTCACAAAGGGTAAGATCTCATCCTTTTTTATGGTTGAGTAATATTCCTATGTGTGTATATGTATGTGTGTGTGAGTGTGTGTGTGTCTTTATAGGTTGTTTCCATATCCTGACTATCAAAATAATGCTGCAATAAATATAGGGGTGCAGATACCTTTCCAAATTAATGTTTTTCTTTCCTTCGGGTAAGTACCCATTGATGGAATTCTTAGATCTTACTGTATTCCTATTTTTGATTTTTTGAGGAACCTCCATATTGTTTTCCATATTGGCTGTACCAATTCACATTCCCACCAACAGTGCGCAAGGGTTGCTTTTCTCCACATCTTTGTCAACACTTGTCACTTACCTTTTTGATATTAGCCATTCTGAGAGGCGTAAGGTGATATCTCATTGTGGTTTTGATTGGCATATACCTAGTAAATGTTGGACACAAAACTAATGTTTAAAGATTTTAAAACTCTTTACCCTCAGGAAGACTGGAATATGTATAATTTTACATCTCATCGAAAATTCCCTTTTTGTGGATCTACTTCAATATTCATATAAAGACATTAATTTTTTTTTTTCGCCAAAGCACTGATGGCAATTTCCCTAGTGGTAACAGATAAATAGAAAACTTAAATCTTTAGCAGTCGATGCTGCATAATATTTCCAAGAGTTTCATCGAGTTGTAACCATGTAATTTAATTTACCTATAATTCAAAGGTTCATTGTCTTTTTTATGGGAAAAAAAAATCTGTCAGACAGGGAAATACATAATGCCCACAGAGAGACATTAAATTTTTCACTGTAAAGACAAAATACTGCATATGAATCCATCACCCATTTCCCTAGCTCATCCTTATTTGACACATTTAATGAAAATCACTGATGGCTCCAGGTATCATAAACTACTCTCTAAAACAAAACAGAGAAGTTACAATACTTACATATTTCACTTTGAAGAAGTGATGAAAACTTCACTTCAGACATTTATTCTGTGATTTCAATAAGTGTAGTTAATATTTTAGCTCAGGAGCCATAAATCACCATATGCTCTGTTACGTCTAGGCTTGGACTTGGAACCTTGGATGTTGACAGAATTAACATATTAATTTGAGCTTTTCCTGGGTGTTTCGATGTAACTTTTGGTATTTCTTTTCCCAAAGACTTAAAAAAAGCCTTTCATTTAAAATGCATTACTTAGGGAACTCTTTTAATGATCTCACTTCCTTTCATTAAACAGGCAAAATCACATTTCTTTGAAACATATCTGCCCAGAATTTGATTATTGAATGGAGATGAGTAATTTTTGGATGTGTGGAACATCTGTCAGGAATTTTGGAAAGGAATCGCCAACTCCGCTCATGTGACTGACTTCCTATTAAAGCAGCAAAAACATTCTATCAGGGAGTAAAACTAAAGCTGTCTCCATAGAGCAGTTATAAAATGCAGGGGAAAGCCAGGGCAACTTGTAGCTTCCTAAATGCCTGATTTCATGGTTTGCCGCCCTCCATGCTCCTCACCCCATACTCCTCCACGTGACCATCCCTAATGCGCATCTCTTATCTTCTCATTCCTTTCTTCTCAGATCTTTATAACATCCCAACACCTACTAGACAAAGTCCAGATGCTGGATATGCCACTTAAAATCCCCCACAATCAGCTTGATTCTTATCTGCAGTCTCACATCCTGCCACCTGTGCCCCATTCTCTGACCCTAACCGTTCAGGAGCCACAAACTCTTACCTCTCCTTCTGTCTCTCTACCTCCACACCCATGTGTCTGCTCTCTCCTTAGCCTCTAATTCATCCCCATCCCAAGTTCTCCATCTCCAGTTCCCCTAAGTCCCCTGCAAAATAGTCCCTGATTTTTCTGACTAGATGTGACCTACTCTATGTGCTTATTTTTATATTTTTTCATAGACATGAGGGTTTATGTTGTACCTAGTACTTTATTCTTTACTCTTTCCGTTTAATACTGTTTAAATATCAACTGAGCATGTACACCTCTTTCTCATTTTTTAATATGCATGTCTTTATTCAATGATTTTCAAGAATAAACAAAGAATGCTATTCCTTTTTTCCTCCTTAATTAAAGATAAAACTAAAGCCTTAGAGAAAATCGAGGGAGCCGGGAAGAGGGCTGTACTGTTCCTTAGTTTTTAAAGGGCTCACTTCATATTTTTAACAGCCACATTCTAACAAATCACATGGGCACGCCATAATTTAATTAACTGATCCAGTCGTAATGGATATGTTAATTGTTCCTAGTTGTGGTCTTTTAAAAAAAAAATCCATTAAAAATAGCATCTATTGGGACGCCTGAGTGGCTCAGTGGGTTAAGCCGCTGCCTCCCACTCAGGTCGTGATCCTAGGGTCCTGGGATCAAGTCCTGCATTGGGCTCCTTGCTCAGTGGGGAGCCTGCTTCTCTCTCTGCCTCTGCCTGCCACTCTGCCTATTTCTGCATGATCTCTCTCTCTGACAAATAAATAAATAAAATCTTTAAAAAAAATAGCATCTATTATAAATACTCTGAAATGTGTATATTGGAAAAAATTTGCAGGGGTTATCAGTAGGATTAATCCCTAGCAGTGAGAGTACTTTCTATTTTGAATTAATGATTTATGGTGGTGTCTCTTCGCCACCGTCCCCTCTCCCAGAGGCCTGTTGGCTTCTTGACATCATGCATTTATTCATCAGGCTTTAGGCAGAGCCCTTTATGGGCCCAGCACACTTCCGCTGCGCAACTCTGCTAGGCAGAGTCCTTTACTGATGTACACGTTGTTCAGTCCTCAGAACAACCCGATGGTGTTGGGGATGGTTATTTTCATTCCACGGATGAGGAGACTGAAGCTTCAAGAAGTGAAGGTACTTGCAAAAAGCAGGTTGATTTGAACTGGGTTCAGGAGGTTGCCTGTGAACTCACTCAGTCACCCATAACCACGGCGCCCTCTTCCCCGTAGCCAGTCCTCTGATGTGTTTGCTCCGTGATTATGCCTGGAACAGAACATGTAAACTTGCACAGAAAAGAAAACAAATGTTGTTCACATAAAGGGAAGCCATTTCTGCCTTCAGCCACAAATTGTTCTGGCCATTTTACTGGTTATTTTCCTTGAAGATACTTCTCTTCTGGAAGAAATCACTTAAAAAAAAAGATCTCTTTTGTGTTTGGTTAATACCCGTGTTTCCATAAGTAAATCCCTGTATAAACAGTTTATTTGCAAGTTTTTAGGAGGAATTCTAACTATTTTTTTTTTGATAGAAAAACAGACAGAGGGAAGGTGTTAGGACCTATTCAGCCAGAGCGGCCACCCCGGTTGAACTGCCATTTTGTTGTTTATGCAGTAAAACTTAAATTGACCCTGCCCCCCTTCCCCCAGGGGAACTTACTTAAAAACAAGTCCTGGAAACCAGTCCCAGGTAACAAAGCCCAAATACAAGGGTGGATCAGGCCAGGTGGAGACATCCCATCGGTGGGGGGATGCATACTGTCTCCCTAGTTACCAAGGAGTATGGGCCCCACCCTTTGGGCACCTTTTGGGCGCTAATTCTGAACAAGGTGATAGGCTGGTTCAAATATCTACTAGGGTAAATTATAATTCAATTGGTCACTTATATGTGACCGAGCATGGCTTTGCAGCTTTCTCTGTGTGTTACAATCTCATTGGCCACCTGTGTGTGGCCAGGCCCAACCACATGGCCTTTACTCTATAAAAGTTAGTCTGTGAAGCAGAGAGAGGTCACCCTCTCTGTAAGGGGCGGCCCCAACTGGTCTGTTTGATGGTTGGTTTGATTCTTGATGCTTGGCACGAAATAAAGCTTTGCTTGACCTTCGCCTTGTAACAGTCTCGCTCCTTTAATCACGGGCCCATTATTGGGGGACCCAACATTGGAGACCCAACAAAGGTTTTCATGATTAGAAAGAAAAGTTTAAGACATTCCTTCTTTTCTAGAATATTTACCAAGCTTGTGTTACATGCCTGTGTTGTTCTACCAGTGGGAGGAAGAGGCAGGGGTAGAAATGTCTGGAACAAAAAGTAGAAGATTAATTACATGTGTGGATGCACCGGGTGATCCTGAGTCGCTTCAGAGAGCACCCTGGAGCCTCAGGGGAAGCTTCCTCTGGTCACATGGGAGTAGCAGTCTGATGTTCAGGGGTGAGAGTGAACTGGGTTTGCCTGGCATGAGTGTGGTGGGTTAGAGGTGGCAGTGGGGGATGGGAGGGAGAGGCTGGACATCAGGAATAACAGGAACACCATGTGCAAAGGCCAGGCCTAGCGTGTGGGCACATATCAGGATCCAGAGGGAGACGTGCAATCTTAGTATTAAGGATAGGAAGAATGGTACAGGAAGAGGCTGCCTTTGGCCACTGCGAGCAATGATTTTTAATACAGTAGCTTTATTGACATGTCACTCACATACCATATAGTTTTGCCGATTTAAAATGTACAATTCAATGGTTTACAGAGCTGTACACCATCACCTTGGTCAATGCCAGAGTGTTTTATTGCCCTAGAAGGAAACCCCGTACTCATTACTTGTCATTCCCCATTCCCATCTACTCACTCCCCCATCCCCTTCCACCACTAATACACTTTCTTTCTCTATGGATGTACCTACTTCGGACATTTCATATAAATGGAATCATGCATGATGTGACCTTTGTGTCTGGCTTCTTTCACATGGTATCAGGTTTTCAAGATCCAGCCTTGTTACAGCTTGTATCAGTACTCCTTCCCTTTTTATTTTTGCCAAATAATTTCTGAATTTTATTGCCTAATAAATGTTTGTGATATTTTATCTTTGATGTTGTATAGTGATTTCAGCAGCTTCTCACATGCCTCAGAGACTTGAAGTCCTAAAACAAGCTCACCTTGAAGACAGTTGAAATGTGAACTCGTATCCTGGTTATTGTTATTCTTAAAACACTTAAATATCATGCAATAGAATTATTGTAAATGGCCAACTGTGACCTCTAAAATAGGATAACACACATTTTCTCCTTTGAAAAAAATAATAACTCCTGCATTTTTAGTGCTAATTTTTTTGCAGTCTTATCAGAGAATGTAAACGTGACACATTTTATAACTTCAATTAAAGAACAAGGGTTTACATAGTATTGGTACACTTTCTCAATAATGGATAGAAATTTGTTTTAGGGACAGTATGTGGGGAATATTTTGTGGGCAACATTCGAAACCTATTCCTATTGGACGAAATAAGTGGAATAATGTTACCTTCTAATAAATGTTTTTAATTGTTTCAGAACGTAATGCTATAATCTTGCCAGGTTTTTTTTTTATTTCCTCCATTTTTTTTTTTTTTTTGGTTTGGTCATGCCAAAATAAAAAGATAGAGGTAGATCAGACAGTAATTACTTTTCTTTCCTTGTGATATGAAAAACTCACTCTGGAAAATAATCTTCTGCTGTCAGATTACTATGAATTGCACAGTGAAAATAACCGTACAACAGTATAGTTTGCCACCTCAGCTGTCAACTTCTTTGTTCCTTGGCTAAAAAAGCTCATCTTTTTTTCCCTAAGTGCAGCCTGTGGGAAGAGCACAAACCTAGAAAGAGACAGGGAAAGGTAGAATTTAAATTGTGACTCTTTGCCCGCACACTGTGAGACTTTGGGAAAGTGGCTTAAAGTTTCTGAGTATCCACTTCCTCACCTGTGAATTAGGAATGACGACGTCTCTATCATGGGATTTTTGGAAGGGCTGGATCAGCTAGCATCTCTAAGTTAGCAGTAGCATCCCTGGAACACAGTAGGAGCTCACACAAGGACAGTTATTAAATAAGGAAGACTTTGACTCCACAGGACACAAATGGTTCTTGAATTGTTTTAGGTCTTGCCTCCCATGTTAAAATAGTGTCCCTATGTTGCCAAGCAGTATGCTTCCTATTCTTAACACCCAACCCATCAAGTATTAAAATTAAAGTTTAAATTAAGGTGTTAGAATTAAAATCAGAATATGAGGGGCCCCTGGGTGGCTCCGTGGGTTAAGCCTCTGCCTTCAGGTTAGGTCATGATCTCAGGGTCCTGGGATCAAGCCCTACATTGGGCTCTCTGCTCAGCAGGGAGCCTGCTTCCCCCTTTCTCTGCCTACTTGTGATCTCTCTCTCTCTCTCTCTCTCTCTGTCGAATAAATAAATAAAATCTTTAAAATCAGAATATGAGCTCCAAGAGGCCAAGAATGTCTCTGCCTTGTTAAATGCTGTCTACAGTTGAGATTTGAGTAGGTATCTTAGTACATGCCACAGAAATCAGTGAGTTACGCATCTACTATGTATCAGGCTCTGTGGTTAGCTCTGTGGATGATGTAAGAAAATAGCCTAGCACCCAGTCACTGTTCTCAAGCAACTTGGAATACATGTTTGAGTAGTATTGGCTAGGCTCCTTTAGGGATTGAGATGGGCTCAAGTTACCCAGAGGAAGTGTGAGAACATTCAGGCAGCTGTCTAAGAGACACCCAGGAAGGGGCCATGGAGACCTGGCCCATCATTCGGAATACACAGTGTGTCTTCAACTGTCTAACAAGGTGGATTTTTTTGAGAGGCTTTGCCATACTCATGTCTTATGTCTTCTTTCTTTATCTCAGCTTCCAATCTGATTGCAGTGCTGCTTCTATTGATATCACTTACCTACCTCTCTTTCTGACTTTGAAGCCTCTCAAAAGAGAAGGTCTAGCTGACTTTTGGGTTAGAATCCAGTATAGAACATCTCTGTAGGAAGGGTTTTCAGGACAGGTCTGCTGTGGTTTGCTGCTGCTAACTTTGGCTTCCCCAGTGATCATGATTCAATCAGTTGTGGCCAAGGTGGGGGATAGGGGGTGCTCTGGGTTCCAACCATGGCAACCTGAGAATTGGGAGGTGTAGGAAGCCTAGAGATTTCCAGGCTTTTCTCTGCAGACGTGAGTGGATTGCTATCAGCACAGCAGAGTTTGAGTAAAATGTCAAGAGACTGAGATAGGCAAAGCCTGCCTCGTAGAGAAGATAGCCCACTAGGTGAGTAATCAGGGAAGAAGGGGGTAGAGTGTAAATCACAAACTGTGTCTCATGCCATGCGGTGCCCACAGGATGCATTCAATAAATGTTTGCTAAGTGAGTTGTTGGAGGAAGAGACATTTGGGCAACTGCCAGGAGAGGGTTAGTAGAAGAGAAGGAAGCAAAGAGATTGGAGATTGGAGATTTCCAGCCGGAGATTGGAGATTTCCAGCCAACTTGGCTGATTTTTAGTACCTCTCTTCCACTTTTGAATTGTCTGTCTGGATTCTCCTTTTATTTTTATTTATTTTTTTAATTTTTTTAAAGATTTTTATTTTATTTATTTGACAGAGGCCGCAAGTAGGCAGAAAGGCAGGCAGAGAGAGAGGGGGTGGAAGCAGGATCCCCGCTGAGCAGAGAACCCGATGTGGGGCTCTATCCCAGGACCCTGAGATCATGACCCCAGCCGAAGGCAGAGGCTTAACCCACTGAACCACCCACGCACCCCTGGATTCTCCTTTTAATCTCTCTTGCAGATTGAGGTATATTTCTTGTTTAAAGAATCTCACAAGGCTGCAAACATGGTTCTTGGGAAAACTATTTTAGATGGCAGAGGGATTCCCAAAGTGTTTCCCTATAAGAGATTTTCTGTGTGATATTCATTATTTTTATAAGAATAAGGAACTCTGTGTTCAAATGAATCTTGAAAAAAAATGCTAGGTTAGGCTATGCAGTGGTAACAAGTTCATCCCCACATGTCAGTAGCTAAACCTGGAAAATGTTTCTTTCCTACTTTTGGAGGTCTGACATACCTGGAGGGCTTTCTGGGGAAGCTGGCTTCTGTGTGTTAGCTTAGAGGTCCATGGCACTCCCATCTCATGGTTCTGACATTGTAATAGCATGGTATTCATGATGTCCTCATAGGAATTGAGGTAGCTGGAAGGTAACACAGGGGCTTTCCCCTGCCTCAGCTTGGATGGCACGCCCGGGCACATTTCATTGGTTGGAACTAGTCTGAGAACGTTGTCTAATAGCAAGGGGCTTGGAATCTTTGTCCCAGAAAGGTAGGAAAATCTACATGCGAGAGAGTACTATCAATCCCTACCCTTGTGAGTCAAATTGTATCATATTTTCATAACTGCAGGGAGGTTTGTTTCTTTTTTGGAGATTTGGAATGGTAACCTTCCTTACCCATCTTCAAGATGGGTTCATTCTTCGCAGTATTTCCTCAATTCATTTGCACATAGAACTCTTCCTTCATGGAGCACCTTGAACATTGCTCTTCCATGGGACATACTTTGATCAACACTGCAATAGATAATTTATACATGTCCTTTGTCATTGCTGCTGTGAGCCTCAGTTCTCTGCATCTTCCTTGTGGTGGTCTTATTTGTAAACTTTTATTATCATGGAAATCACTCTCAGTGTGCTACTTGCTTCTAAAATTCTTAGCAGGATCTCAATGTCTCCAAAGAGCCCATTTGGAAAGGCAAAGCAAACTCTTGGAATACAGCAGAAGTGATTACTGGGTGGGTGACAAGGAAAGAATTGCTGTCTACTGGTAGTTTTGTTCATGTTGTTTTAACAGCCCACTAGCCCTTTATTTTAGAGGATAGGAGATGAAAATATTATCACTCATGTGAAATAACAGCTGTCACCAAGTCTCTTTGAACTGCTAAGCGACATCATCATCTATAAAGGAAATAGTGGAGATGGTGACTCTACTCAGCTGTTGTTAGATCAAATTTGGCTGGGCTTTCAATTCTTCCAAGAACAGTTGCTGAATTCCTGATAAATCGAAGTCCCATTGATGGGCTCTGAGGAGGGCACGAAGAAATATATAACTTAGTTTTGTGTGTGGTAAGAAGCTGTGAATATGTTTTGCTAGATAGATTGTAAATATCTGTCAACAGCTGTTTATTGAGGTTCTACCATGTGCCTCCGAACATAATAAACTCTAGGACTATGTTAGGGAGCAAGAAATAGACATGGCGGTAATTCTCATAAAGGTTACAGTTTATTCGAGACATATATTAATCAAATAATCACATGTGTATAAAAATAACCTGAGATACATGTTCTGGGTGAAAGAAAAGTCTGAAATCCCCAAACAGCCTGATGGAGTCTTTGAAGTGCAATATTTAGTCTGCGTTCCAAGGATAAGGAGGGGCCAGAAATTTCAGAGGTGGCAAGGCCAGAATTTAAACTTATTACTTTGTGAAACCATACAATTTAAATCATGCAACTCTGCTCTTTCATATGAAAGAGTTTTTGAGCCTACGCTCTTCAAGGACTTTGTCCTTAGAAAGACCTAAATGAAATCCTTTAAGTTGACTCATGGGCCTCTTGGTGGCCTCTTCCAAGAAGAATGCTACCATGTCCTCCCTAATACCTGGGTTCTGTTAGAGTTCCCATGGTAAGCTACCCAAGGGGGCAGTTGCAAGAGGGTCAATGCACAGTGCAATATAGCTCTTTGGGAAGAATCTGACTGTTGGTTTAGACCAGAGTTGGGCAAACTTTTTTCTTTTTAAGGCCAGATAATAAATATTGTAGACTTCGCCTATCACATGGCCATGACTCAGCTCTGCCACCATAGTGCAAAAACAGTGACAGACAGTACATAAATGAATTGGTGTGGCTGCCAATAGAACTTTATTTGTAAAAATCAAGTGGCAGACTGGATTTGGCTCATGGGTCTTTGCAGACCAGTAGCTTAATCCACAATTTATGTATACAGGATTTTATCCTCTATCAACCAGTGGGAATTTTTCCTCAAATGAGGAAAGGCATTTTGGTGATATCCTTTTGGTATTTCAAGCAGGTCACCAAATGCAGTGCAATTTTAGGAACATCAGAAAAGATTTTTGTGCTTTCCATCAAAAATAATCTTTATTCATTCCCATGAGATGTTTCAAACTCCCCTTCCGGTGCATTATATGTTTTATGTATTGAAATCCAAGTTGGACACCAAGTTTTCTGAAAGGGAGGTATACTTTAAGGTAGTTTGGCTTTAACACCATGGTATGAAGAAAGGCTTTAAGAATGAGTTTTGAATGAATAGAAAGGCACTCTGAAGACCTGTCCACCCTGGGTGAAATGAAATAGAATGTTGCCAGTTGGGAGTATAGCTCTTGCTCCACAGCTTTTATGGGTCTGACACTGAGTCCTCTTTCACTAGAATATGATGACAGTTAAATAGCAAATACCATGATTATAGTTATTTCAGCTTCCTCTTCAATGGGGAGGATCGCATTTCAAATTGCTATCCATTCCCCATACAACCTCACTCATGGTAGGTACTCAATAGGCTGAATATATATTTTAAAAATTAATAAGTGAATGAATGAACAGATAAGTGCAAAGGCTGTGTCACTCTTTTTTTGTTGATATCAATCACTATTCAAAGTTTAGGTGAAAAGAAATAGTCGTACTTGCTGACTTGTATTTATATATATAAGTATATACATGTATAGGTATATATTTGATTGGCTATCTAGAAAGACAATGTATTTCTACTTCCATTTCTTCTGAACCTGCCATAATTTCTGGGTTCAATGACTGTTGTTGATGGCCATGACGCCAATATGAAAGATGGTGTGTAATGTGCACTCAGCCCAAAAATAGGCCGTGAACATTGCTCTATGACTATTTTTTCTCCAAAACCAGCTGATTTTTTATGGCTTGCCTTTTTCTGTTAAAAAAAATGAGTACAAAATAATTTAGTAAATAGCACATGCATTCTAAAGTCAACCACAACTGAATTAAAATCTGATTCTTCAAGTTACTGACTGTATGACCTTGGGCAAGTTATTTTTCCTCTAACATCTCCAGTTTTTTCATATGTGAAATGATAGTAATCAGAATTTTTAGCTCATACTATTACTATGATGTTTAAATTAGAGAACTTGATGCTTTGCCTTAATGAGTGCTAAGAATGTAGTAATTCTGCCTAGAATGTAGTAATTGCCCAACAAATATTTGCTATGATGATAATGATGATGAGTTCTATCCATCAGGATATTATTTTTTACTTTCTTAAGCTTCTGTACATAATGAAGGCACTGGTACTAGATGAGTCATTAAAATGTGCATACCACATATTATAAGATCTGAGATTTGGAGATTTTTTTTCCTTGAAAGAGATTTAATATTTCATATGAATCACAGGATAAAAATTTAATAATTCTCTTTCACAGGGAAGAGAATAAAGCATGATGCTGTCCCAAACCTACTGTTGCTTGTCAAAGAAAGACTGACTGTTAATGCTACCCATCGGAAGGACACACCATTCAGCATAAAAGCACATGCTGTATATACTGCTTGTTTAATTTACTTTACTATGTGTACACTGGAGGGAATTTGGAGGGAAGCTACAAAAAAAAATCACACATTTTCCACATAACTTTTAGGTTGTTCTGATATTTATTTATACGAAAATTTAAGAATGAGTTTATTAAGCCCGCCATTTTCAGCGTCGTCATCTGCTGTGAATTTGAACACAAGCAGATTCTATATTCATATTGTCCGGTATATTTTATGTTGGTTAAGCAAAGTATTATGCTAAAATGAATATGAGGCAGGAATAAGCGCAAGTCCTATCTAATGAACTAGTAGAAACAAGATGGGGATGATGCAGGAAAAAGTCGAGTTAAGTAAGCAATAAGCACTATTTAGGAACCCAGTCAGATGGTTATTTTCCAGTGATCAGGAAGCTCCAGTGATCAGGGATGGAACAACCACTGATAAATACACACATACACACATATATGCATGCAGACAGACACACAACATGCATTCTTAGAGTTGTCCTTTGTCATGCGTTTGTCCGTTCAAGATGTATTGACTGAGCCCATTCTGCATGGCGAGTATTGGAGATTCCATAGTAACTGAAGCAAATGTGCTCTTTATCCTATTCTCTAGCTTGCCCTCTAGCAAGGGAAGATGATTAGTGTCAGGAGAATGAAGTCCAGGGTTCTATAGGCACATTCAGCTGCCAGCTCAATTATCTTCTCCAAGAAATGAATTTAGAAGCCAGCTAGGGAATAATAAACAAGTGGGAAAAATAGAGAAGAGAACAAACAATGATCATTGAACTAACAAGAACAACAAGGGGTGGATTGTTTCCCATTTCCAATTTCTGCCCACTATCCACCTTCCATTCCAGGTCCGCTTGCTAGGGCTTTGGTTCTACGAAGTCAGAATTTTTTTAAAATTATGTTTTACACACATGTACACACACACACATGATTACATTTTTCACTATCTTGTTCATACTGTCTCCCTACCTGGAATGTCACACTTTGTTTTCTCTCTGTCGCCAAATCCTGTCCATTCTTTAAAATGCTCCTCTGCCCCCATGAAGTCTTCGCTAAGCACTTCGACCCTCATAGACCTCTCTTTTGACCTCCCAATTCCCCAAAATTGAATAGAACATATCATACAATTTAGCGTTTAGTTACTAGTTAATGTAACTAGTGCTTAATTACATTCTGCCACATACTTTTTGTTTTCCATTTGTTCAGCTATAATATGCTAAAAGAGTTCTTTTTCTCAGTTAGGTCCTCTGGGGAGATTGGGTGGGCAGCTGGGAGAGATGCTCAGAGAAAGGAAATAGGAATGAGCTAGGGTACCTGTCTATAAGGAGCTTGATATTGATTAGGGCCTCTGTGTCATAAATGTAAATTACTATGGGTTGAATTGTGTTCCCACAAAAGATAGGTTGAAGTCCCAATCTTTAGTATTAAAGAATATGACCTTATTTGTAAATAGGGTATTTACGGATGTGATCAAGTTGAGATGAGGTTTTATTGGATTAGCGTGGGCACTAATCATATATGACTGGTATTCTCAGAAAAGGAGAATTGGATGCAGAAACATTAAGGAAATGCCATGTAACCACGGAGACAAAGATTGGAGTGATGTGATGGAATGCCAAGAATTGCTGGCTACACCAGATACTAAGAGAGAAGACATGGCCCTGACAACACCTTGATGTCAGACATCTCGTCCACGGAACTATGAGGGACTATAGATGTGTGGGTTTAAGCCGCTTACTATGTGGTAGTTTCTTATGGCAGCCTTAGGAAACTAATACATACCATGATGATACTAAGGAAGGACATAAGGGAAAAATGGGCTAGTTTCATGCTTTGGATGTTCTGAGGAGAAAGCAGTCAACCCTGTAGGGAGTTGGCAGTATATTGAACGACGTTTCATGGGTGGGCCCTGGGTCTTGAGGTTTAGCAGGGTGTGAACATCTAAGATGGGAAGAAAGTTGAAATTATATAACAGTTCTAGGGATCGGTAGGAGTAGGGCATAGAAACATATTATTAGAATCATAATACAGATTGTATCCAGAGAGAATTAAGTGGTTTAGTTTTGCTAAAGCTTTTTGTGAGTAGCGGAAATAGTAGCCGATGAGCCTGGCAAAGGAGACTGCGATTAGACCATTAAGGGAAGTACATCAGAGACAGAATATGAAGATGTATCACCATTTACTCAGTAGCTAGAGAGAATTACAGAATAGAAAGTGACGGACATCTGTATGCTTTGGGAAGATGGATCACACAGTAAAGGTTTTCAAGCTTGAGTGTGTATCACGCCCCCTGGAGGACTTGTAACACAGATTATACGGACTCCATCCTTAAGAGTTTCTGATCCAGTAGCTCTGGGCTGGGCCCAAACATTTGCATTTCTAGCAAGTTCTCAGGTAATCCTGATAACAACCAGTCCAGGAAGCACCCTTTGAGGACCACTGGTGTAGAGAGATGGGTATTTGAAGACACATGAGGCCAGGAAACCCTTTGGACCTTGATGTAATGAACAGACAAAGATGAACAGGAGCTGGAGGAGTCTCCACAGGCATGAAGAGGAGGCAAGATATTTCTCGCAGGTGGGTCTCAGGCATCTCATTGAATGGAAAGGTTCAGGGAGACAGGAGGCAATTGCTGTTCTAAATCCTTGATTCTGGGAAGTTATTGTAATGCTTTTGTTTGTTTGTTTCTTGTGTGTTAGTGTTATTATTCTCACTAAATTAAAAGCTTTCTGAGGTTAACGACCATGACATTTTGGCAGCTTCATAACACACACACACACACATGCATACATACCACCTCTTTATATTCGGTATAATAATAAGTAACATTTTAAGTTGGTCAAGTTCCCCATGTGGACGCGCTGCCTTCTTCTAAGACCTTCCACAATTATAAATGCAGGTTTTAAAAAAATAATAACTAAAATTCATCAAAAATATAATATATATGTGAGACACTTTGCATAGATTACCTATTTTAAACTTTACCACCAATCAATCAGTTGGGTATTGCTCTTTGTTTTATACAGGAGGAAAAGGAAGCTAAGAGAAGTTGAGTAACTTACCCGAGGTCACACAGGAACTAAGGGTCCCAACCAGGATTTGGACCAGGCTATCTGATTCCGAGTCCATGTGCTAACCCCTACATTATAGTACCTCATTAGTGAAGAGCTGATATCTAATAGATGCTGGGTCATTATATCTATTTGTATTATATGACAATACATAGTCATAAAGATAGATTAGATGATATAATAATGAAGATGATGATGATAATTATAATAAATTCATCCATAAACCCAGTACCCAATAATAGGCCCTGCAAACGTGTTAGTGTATATCTTTTCAGATCTCTCTTTAAGCCTGCATGTTTATACACATGTGGATGACACTACTGTGTAGGCTCTTTCGTAACTCAGAAATTAGCAGCACCCTGAGCAATTTCCTCATCAATAAATATACTCCTATAATATCAGTGTTAATGATGATTTATTTTTATACCATAATTTATTTATCTGTTTTCATTAGGTAGGCATTTGGAAATACGTTCTGACATGGAGACTCTTCTGTCCGTGAATGATTCTTAACTTTAAGTGTGTACCCTAGAACCTAGAACTCTCAATTTTGTTGGAAGGGCTAAAAGTCATGCATTTGAATTCTCCCATTTATTAGATGAGAAAGCCAAGGCCCAGAGAGGTTAAATACCTTTCCTACCTTCACAGATTAGAATGAGAACTGTTATCGTGCCATCCATCCATCCATCCACAACTGTCTCGTACTAATGACTGTCTTGTATGTGCAAGGCACTATTCTGTATATGGGGAATACAGCAGTGACCAAAACAGACTAAAGACCATTCTAGCATTGAAGCTGACATGATGGACGGGGAAGGGTATTGCTAACCCAGTCTCTTTTTTATTGGCTGATATTGCCAGTTTTCAAGACAGCTGGTTTCATATCTCATATCAAGGATGCCAACTAAATAAAGCTGCTCAATGCTAGACATGATCTTTTCCTCCCTGAATTTCCACCAAGGGAAAGTCGCTGGTGTAGTCTGCTAAAACACCCCCTTCTGGGGCATTTTTCATCCATTGCCAGAGGTATTTAGGTCTGCCCTACCAATTTTTGTTTTTCATTTCATTTTATTTTTTTTGCCTTACCATTTTTTTTTTTGCCCTACCAATTTTTAACAGTCCTTCTCTCCTACCCAACTCCTCACACTTGAAGAAACATAATTTGTTTCTCACAAAAGACTGCAGTCAAGCTGAAAAATGCTTTCTTTTGTTTGTCCATGAGCAACCCACAGCTGAAAGATGGGGATGGCAGAGGATATGCAGGTGTTTCTTTTCTCACAAATTTCCAGCAGGGATAGAATTGTATGCAGAATCTAGACCCAAGGGATTTGCTCTAAATTCCTTCTTTCCTTGGTCTGATGAGCATTCCCTCCTCCAAAACTTTTGGAAGCATTTCATCAATTAGTGCAAGTCAAGATTGGTACTCTTGGGGCTCCTGGGTGGCTCAGTCGGTTAAAGCCTCTGCCTTTGGCTCAGGTCATGATCTCAGGGTCCTGGGATCAAGCCCCACATCTGGCTCTCTGCTCAGCAGGGAGCCTGCTTCCTCCTTTCTCTCTGCCTGCCTCTCTGTCTACTTGTGATCTCTGTCTGTCAAATAAATAAATAAAATCTTAAAAAAAAAAAGATTGGTACCCTTAAGTATAAACTATAAAAAAGAAAATTATTGACTCATATATGGCATCAGGCCATGAAATTTGGAGTCAGAACAGCTGGGTTAAAAAAAAAAAAAGTACAACTGGGTTTCAGATCCCTACTTACCAGATATAGATAGACATGGGTGTATTAACTTTGTTAAAGCTTGGCTTCATCATCCTTCAAAGATGTCTAATTATACATAGTTTGTATAACTCTGAACTTTTTTTTTTTGACTCTGAACTTTTTAATAATAGTGCTTACTATGTTTAGTTATATCTTATGTCACTTTGCTAGGTGACCAGCTGTTCCCCTCTCCCAGATTAGAGGGAGTATTTCGGGGATGCAAAAATTTCAGTGCTAAATCTAGGCAAGTCCTAGACAAACCAGGATGCATTGATCACCCTAAGTTAGGCAGTAAACATTAGGAAAGTGTTTAGTGGGTAAAGTGTCAAGGTCATGAGAGATAAGGAAAGATGGAGAAACCATTTTTGATTGGGGGAGACTGAGATACAATAACTAAATGCCATGAGATTACCTGCATTGGGTCCTGGAACACAAAAGAGTTAGTTCGTGGAAAATGAATGAAATCTGCATGAAGTTTGTAGTGTAGTGCAAAGTATGCCTGTGTTGATTTCTCAGTTTTCATGCATATATCATGGTTATGTAAGATGTGGATGTTAGGGGAAGCAGGGAAGGGTATATATAGGAATTCTATCCTCTTTCTGCTGGTTTTCTCCCCTGACGGACTGCATGCTTTGGGTAGGCAGGGATCGGGTCTTTCTTGCTCTAAGCACACTGCCTGATGCATTGTAAGCACTTGATAAATATTTGTTGAATAAATGTAATGCAAATTAAATTAGTTAGAATGTCGAGTTCAGAGAATAGCATATCGTAAATGCCTAATGAATGTAAGTGAGTTTTGTTATGTTCTTTCTGTGAGGCACTCTTTAGTCTCAGATAGTTTATTGGCAGTTTTGATTTTTTGTGACTGTGTTCTACACGTTTCCAATGTAAATTTTATAAGGTAATTAGTACGGCATAATGGGTAGCATTAGATAACCATTCTGTTATTTGGGGGATTAGGAAACTTCAAAGGAATTCTCTCTTAAGGTGTTTCTTATACTTTTCCTTGGTGAGTCTTTCTGTTTGCTTTCTTGCTTTGAAATGCTAATGTCATGATTCCCTTTTGTCTTGTGCATCTTTTAATTTGGGTTTCAATTCTACCAGTTATCAGTACAGCCTAAACCTTCTGCCAAAGTTTATCAAAGCTGCTAAGCAGGTAAGTTTGTAAGCCAGAAGAGGAGAGAGGGGTGACAATTTGGGTGGTTCTGTGAGAACAGAAGAGAAATGCAATTTGCTTCTCTAGTAGTCTAACACCGTGGACTGTGAAGTGATTATTTCCTGTTGATTTCCATTGGGCATGTGCTCCCCTGCTTGTTAATAAACCCATCTTCATTCTTCAAATAACATCAAAGGATCCCAAAACGGTTATCTTGAAGCACAGCATTTTGGTGTGCAAAGTGTCCAAATCATGTCTAAGAATACTGGTAGTATGGTAAGGAGAATCATCTAGAGAAGTATTAGAACTCTAAGAAATGTGCTTTTTAATAATTAAGAATAGGGACGCTATTATTTATTCAGCATATAATTCATGTGGGGCATGATTGTGTGCTTTGAGCTGTATTATCTCATTTAATTCTCTTACAGGTTTCTGTGATGAGGTTTTCTTATCTCAAGTGGAAGGCTGAGAGAAATTAAATAAGTTGTCCACATTTCCAGAGCTAGCCAGTCACAAAATTGAGATTTGAACCTTACTGTGATTGACTCTGAAGCACATTTTTTCTACTACGTCATGCTGTAGTTATGAGTTTAACAAATATGTACCATGGATTTCTTTTTTCTGCTAAGATCTTTGCCAACGCTGCTGATTCTGGAGAGAGCAAAACAAACACAGATCGTGCCCACACATCACTTACAGTTTCCTGAGTACCAGACGTTAATCTAGTTGTACCTCCAATTTTTCAGAGTTTTATTTTGAAGACTGAGTGAGAGGTACAGTGCTTGACATATAGAAAGAGTGTTCAGTAGTTGTTAGCTGGCATTATTGTTACTAGATTAAAACACAGATGTGTAAGTATAAATTTTGTTAATTGCTGTGAAGCAAAGGTACATGGAATTGTGAAAACATACTGAGGAGGGCCTGATCAGAGTCTAGAAGGTGGGTGGGGGGGGTGGGCGGATGTGAAGGCTTATTAGAGGAAGGCATAAAAGGGAAGAAGAGTTATCTGGGCAGAAGGAGCAGAGTGTGCAAAGGCCCTGAGGCAGAAGAGAAAATTCTACATTTAAGGAAGTGAATGCAAGTGTGATGGAGCTTGTAAAACAGGACGACTTGCAATAATTTTCTCTGCAGTGTTTCCCCTAAACCAGGCATTTTTCCAAGTCTTTGTCTTCCCCTGTTGGCACCTTCACAGTTCTCAGATCCTATATCCTAACTCTATAAGCAGGCATTTCTGCCTGTCAAATTTATCTAAAATGAAAGGTACCTATACAAACCTACTTAGAGACTTATCTTAGGGCACAAAGAAATCTTGCTTCTATTGTGTTCCATCTTTGCAGATTCTATCCATAGATTAGGTAGCAGGCTGATGGGTACAATTTAAATTCAGGGAAACAGTTCTGTCTTGAAGAAAAGAGATAATTGGGAATGAGTCATTGTCTTTTTAAAGAGCAGTGAGATATAGAAAATTTGCAGACATAAGTCTTGCACGTGCTAATTCCCTGCCAATGTAGGTAGAGTGTGCTACCTGGAAAGGGATGTCCCCGGGGTATCAGAGACCAAAAATAATCATGTTGAAAGAAAACGCTTGTAAGGAACCTAATACTTATCTTGTCATTGTAGTAGACATATTGCATCTGTAGTGACTTCAGGGGACAGAAAAAAGGGAAACGTGCAGGAAATGACTAGAACAAATACTGTTTGAGGAGGGCTAAAGATTAATGAGGCTTCCTAAAAAGAAAATGAGATAGGACAGAGGACTTCCTGTGACTATCATATCTGAAGCTTCTTTCAGGTCTGATGTGCAGAGTATTCTGGGCATGGTCAAATGAAGAGGACAGAGACCAGGAAAAATGACTTTTTAAGTCAAGTTTAGAGCTGGTGACATATTCAGAATCATGTGGCTGATGAGAGGGGATTCTTCCCGAAAGTCAAATCCTGGGTTTAACTGTGAGTAACCATTAGACAATCCCAAGGGGAGAGATATTCTACAAAATATCTGACCATTGCTTTTAAAAAGGGTCAAGGTCTTGAGAGACAAGGAAAGACAGAGAAACTATCTTTGATTTGGGGGAGACTAAGGAGATATGACAACTAAATGGAATGAGATAGCCTGTATTGCGTCCTGGAGCACAAAGGAGATGTTAGTGGAAAACTAATGAAATCTGCATAAAGTTTGTAGTGTGGTGAAGGGTATCATGCCTGTATTGATTTCTCAGTTTTCATATATATACCGTGGTTATGATGTACGCTGTTGATAGTAGCGGAAGCAGGGTAGAATATAAACAGGAACTCTGGACTATATCTACAATTATTCTGCAAACCTACAAATTACTTCAAATTACAAAATTAAAAAAATATGTGGCCACACAAAAGCCATATGGCCAAAGTTTCCACCTTATAGATAAGGAGACTGAAACTTGCAGAGGCCACATGTCTACGTAGAGCCTTACTTGGTTACTTAACTCTGTTGGACTTGGAGAATATGGAGATAAGAAATATTTCCCACCCAGGGGGATCTATCCTGGGTTTCTGCAAAAGACTTGGAGGATCCTAAAGGGGTCTTTCCACACTACTACATATTGAGGCTATTTTAATATTTTTTCTATTTATAGTTTTTACAAATGTACAAAATGGTGTCTGCTAGGAAAGGACAAATCTTTAGCATGGTCTATAGAATACTTCTCCTTTGGCCTCACCACCTCCCCATATTTACTTCTCTATAATCCGCCCATCGTAGTCTTTCTCCAAATGTCTCATGTACTTTCCTGCCCCAGGACCCTTTCATCTGCCTGTAGAGTGGCATCCCGGCTCCCATACTCACATAGTGCTGGGATTCCATCTTCAGGCCACACCTTCCCCTAAGGAGCCTTCCGTTATGGTCTATTCCACCTCCTATTCCTAAGAACCAATTAGTCCATCAATTTTTTTTTTTTTTCTCTATGGTATCCTGTGCCTTTCTAGTGAAGCAACCAACACAGTTCAGCTTACATGTTCATTGTTTTGCCCTGTACAATACTACTGTTAATACATACATTAGTAGCTTTCTTCCCCATTTTTTTAAATTCCCCATTTTTTAAAAGATTTATTTATTAATTCGAGAGGGAGAAGGGAGAGAGAAAGAGAGAGAGACAGATAGCATGCAGGAGTTCAAGGGAAGGGGCAAAGGGAGAGATACCCAAGCAGACTCCTGCTGAGTGCAGAGCCTGCCACGGGGCTCGATCTCATGAGCCATGAGATCAGGACCAAAGCTGATTCCAAGAGTTGGATCCTCAACTGGCTGAGCTATCAAGGTACCCCTTTATTCCTCATTTTAAAACAACATCTCAGATGCTATTCTTTATTTTTTTAATTATTATTTATCTGAGGGAGAGAATGAATGGGAGAGAGAGAACATGAGCAGGAGGGCAAGGAGGGGGTAGGGAAAGGGAGAAGCAGACCCTGCTGAGCAGGGAGCCCGACATGGGGCTTGATCCCAGGACCCTGGAATCGTGACCAGAGCCAAAGACAGATGTTCAACTGACTGAGCCACCCAGGCACCCCAATTATTCATTATTTTTAATCCTGGTATGCCGTCACCCCCCTCCCCTTCAGTATCCTGAAACCAAAAGTGCATGCAGTGTACCTCCATCGATAAAGTGAGTAGTATGTTTCTTGGGGGAGTTTTCTTTTTGCATGGCATGTTTAACACATGTCATTTATCACGAATTCATGTCTAGATTCCAGGGCTCTTTCAGAGTACTGGCACATGATAGACATTTAAACTACCTGTTAAATAAATAATATTTGAGATGCAAGCTGGACAATTGATACAATTGTCTGAAAACCAACTGGGCAAGTAAGGAAAAGTAAAGTTTAGAAATCCAGCTTAACCAGATTGAAATACTAATTGGTTTTCTCCTTTCAGCCCTTATAACTTTTCGGGTATCCATTGACTCTCCTTTTACTATGGAGAGAATAGTTCCCCTTTTCTGTTTCATAGTCATGAAAGGAAAAGGAAGTATCATAGGAGATATATTTGCAGAAAAGCTTCCGCTGACTCTTGACATGACTCCTGTATAAAAGAAAAAAAAAAATAAACCACTCTAGAAATGAAAGAGATTGATGTGCAGCCCCTTCAGATTCTTCTGAATGGTGCCTTTGTGAAGATAAGTTACAGTGAGTGTCAGGCCATTTGTAGGTCCAGCAGGTTCCAGTCTAAGGGTTATTAGTGAGAGAGAGTAGTGGAGAGCAGAGCCTCAAGGCAATGGAGAGGGCTGTCATCTAGGCTTCCCGCGGGGTTTCCATTGGCCAGTGGCGAAAGCGAGAAGTGACACAGAGGTATACTCCATACAAATCTTCTCTTCCTTCTCTCTTCCTCCTCTCCTTTCGTCATCACCACCAACATCTTTATCATCACTGTAATCATCACCATCATCGTTATCATCATCACCATCATCTTCATCATCTCCATCATTTGTTTCATCACTTATATAGTCTTTTGACAAACACTAAGCAGACCATTAACTGGAAGGTTCTACTGGGACAATCACTGCAGTGCTATTATCAGAGGAGGTTTTACTGAAGTTTATAAATCTTAAGCTTCAGTGTAAAGTGGTAGCTGACATACAAGAGCTTCTTCCAAGAATGTCCACTTGATTCTGTGTTTATAATTTTGTATTCTTTTCTTTCTTTCTCTTTTCTTTCTTTTTATTTATTCACTAGAGAGACTGAAGGTGGGAGAGGCAGAAGAAGAGGGAGAGAGAGAATCCCAAGCAGACTCCTTGCTGAGCTCAGAGCCCAATATGGGACTCAATCCCACCACCTTGAGATGATGACCTGAGCCCAAATCAAGAGTCTGACACCCAACCAACTGAGGCACCCAGGTGCCCTGATTTTGTATTCCTTTTCCTAAAGGGTATACCCTCCAATTATATAAGCTTTAGGCCCCACAAAATCCATATCTGCCCCTGATTATAACTACTCAATAGAGGAACTCAAAAATGTCTGTATTGAGTACACAACAGTCTGGATGACATGTTTTTATGCCTTGGCAGAAGCCTGCTCTATTAGCATACTACATACCAAGTAGACATTTATTAGATGCCTGTGAAATTAAAACCACTGATGGTGAAATCTGCCACTTTATACTCATCTGCATTTGCTATCAGGGTTACTGAATTCAAAGATCTAGATGGTGTATTGTGCTCAGGATCTTTCATCCAGCTGTTAGTGACCCATTCATGAATGTGGGCAGATGCATGCCTTCATTTCCATTTGGATGACAGTTTTAATCTCCTGTAATTGAGGCATCTACTGTTACATCTTATATCGAACTATTTTAGGGCTTTTAATATCCTCTGCTGAACCTAGGAACCATCCTTGTGGAGCTTGTTCCCATGACGTGTAAGCCTCTCATTTAGGAATGCACTGGCTGGAGGCCCATTTCAGTTTTATAGTAGCCTGTTAATAAAACATCAGCAGACTTGGAATCTCAATTCAAAGAAGTATCATAGCTTCTTGGGATTTTTCTCTGATACCTCCGATATGTAAACCTCAGAATGTTCTCTCTTTAAAAGATTTTATTTATTTATTTATTTATTTGAAAGAGAGAGAGAGAGAGAGAGAGAGAGCATAAGCAGGGGGAGCAGCAGAAGGAGAGGGAGAAGCAAGGCTCCCCACTGAGCAGAGAGCCCGACTCAGGGCTCTATCCCAGGACCCTGGAATCATGACCTGAGCTGAAGGCAGACATCCAACCAACTGAGCCAACCAGCTACCCCTAAACTGCAGAATGTTCTCTATTTCCTTTTGAAGTATCATATTTTGAAATATTGTTTCTTCGTGGTTTACTTCTCAGCACCAGCTCAGTGTTAGGATCTTTAAGAATATTATCAGATGTGTATATAGGGGAAGGTCGCCCTCATTATCCCTCTATAAATAATGGACCAATTAAAATATCCACTGGAGACTCATAGATAAGCAGGACTAGCATTGGTGGCCTAGACCAATAGTGCCTCCAAATCAGGCTGATTTACGCATAGGATAGCATGTGGAGTCTCTGGAATGAATTGATTGCCTTACAGTTGGTCAATCTCTTACAGTCTCTTAACCTTACTGGTAAGATTATTCCATCCTCATTGTTTGGAATGAATGAGTAAGGGGAAGTGGAGTGTCAGAATTTTTCTTACTGATACTTCTAAAGGAGCAGATGTTGCCATTTTATGGGGAAAGATAAAAACATCAGAAGAACGATAGAAATTAGGAGAGTGGGAGGAGAACATTGTTCCTATAGTGTAGATCAAGTTCTTTAATTCGCTCAAGAATAGGCTTGATGCTACTCATTTATTTATTCATTCATCAACTATTTATTCAGTATTTCTTTTTTAAAAAATTTTATTTATTTATTTGACAGATAGATCACAAGTAGGCAGAGAGAGAGGAGGAAGCAGGCTCCCCGCCGAGCAGAGAGCCTGATGTGGGGCTCCATCCCAGGACCCTGTAATCATGACCTGAGCCGAAGGCAGAGGCCCAACCCACTGAGCCACCCAGGCTCCCCTATTCAGTATTTCTTATATAAAATTTTGTAGACCTTTCCACACTTTCTAAGTGTGGAAAGATACACATTTGACTAGGGTGTGCTTTCTATAAAAGATTAACTCTTGAGAAATGAAGCATTTGATACTGGGGATACAAGAAACTTCCCTATGAAACAGAAAATCTAATGGAAAGTAGAATGAAATAAACATGGAAGGGAGGATCTTAAGTACTGGGGAGGAGGCGAAGATTTTAGAAAAAAAATAGTAGCTTCTGATTGTGGATTACATCATTTCACGAGGCTGTAGTAACCTTTGGACTAACCCTTCAAGAGTGATGGGATTTGGTCAGATTGACAGTGGCAGCCAGCGTCAGGCTAGGGACAAGGAATATATACAGGAGAGCAGACAGAGATAGAAAGGGCTTGATCAAAATGAGGAGTAATGACTGGTTTGGTGCCCTTATAGAAATCAAGTGAGGCAACACCAAGAGCCAAAACCATTCCAGTGATACTAATGTGCTCTGGTCTTCTGTAGAATTGTCCCAGGTAGACCACTTTCCCCAAAGCTGAGAGTTAGGTTGACTCAGAATTTTGAACTTCTAGTTAAAATAATTTTCTTGGGGGTGCCTGGGTGGCTCAGTTAGTTGAACGTCTGACTCTTGATTCCAGCTCAGGTCATGGTCACACAGTCATGGGATTGAGCCCTTTGTCAGACTTCACACTCAGCGCAGAGTCTGCCTCAGATTCTTTCTCCCTCTTCTCTTCCTCCCCCTCTGCCCCTTCCTGCTTGCTTGCTCTCTAAAATAAATAAATAAAATATTAAAAAAAAAAAGTTTTCTTGTTGTGGTGGAGAATAACAATAGAACTCTAATTTTTTTTTAAGATTTTATTTATTTGACAGTGAAAGAGACATCACAGGTAGGCAGAGAGGCAGGCAGAGAGAGAGAAGGGGGAAGCCGTCTCCCTGCTGAGCAGAGAGCCTGATGCGGGCCTCGATCTCAGCACCCTGAGATCATGACCTGAGCCGAAGGCAGAGGCTTAACCCACTGAGCCACCCAGGCACCCCTAGAACCCTAATTTTTAAGAAGTATGTGTCAGATGCCCTGAAAGGAGTGTTAATGGTCTTAGCCAGTTGCTGTGGGATTTCATGTATCTGTATCTTTATGAATTTATGTTTATATTTATTTATGTGTGTGCATTAGGCACTATGATAGTGTCCACTTCACAGTTGACAAAACTGAGGAACAGAGGAGAATACTTGTATAGGGCCACATGGCTAATAAATGACAGAGCCAGGAATTTGACACAAATCTGTAAGACTCCACAGCCCATGTCTTAACTGTGATCAGTTTTTGTTGCACAGTAGAATAGGTTAAACGTTAACATACTCTAAGTGTCTTTCTGGAAGAACAAGCGTGAAGATGTGTTGCTTCCCGTGTTTCTAATTGCACCCTCAGACCGTGGAACAGAGCCATCTCGTTGCAAAGATCCATTGCCTTAAGAAAATGAAATTGGATGGCACCTGCCTCTCGTTCAGTCACACAAATCGGGGCCCAACTGTTTCACCTTGATTTTTTTTTTTCTCAAACAGTTGGAAAATTGGGCAATTCCTCAATTAAATGTCACTAACCTTCTTGCGTCTGCAGCAGCAAATGCCTCATTTCTCAGAGGTTTGGCAAAATTTCACTTCTCCAGGATCTCATTTTCCTGGCTCAGGACTAGAAAAGCAGGGGCAAAGACACAACTTTCAGCCCCGCTGTTTTTTTGCTCCTTATAACAATGTCTTAGCAAATAAAGAGCAGTGTTACTCCTTGGAAAAAGCTTTTTTTGTCACCTGGTGCATGACCGTGGAAACCTTCAGTTCTCATTCAGTGTTTCAGCCCATCTGGCACAGACTAGAAGGAAGAGATTTCTTCTTTCTATTGTAAATTAACAAACTAACCCTACCCTCTTTAGAGCCAGTACAAAAACAGGGTAAAATCCAAGACTCTTTAGAAAGGGATCATTACTATGTGTAGAGACCAAGGATTGGCATCCATTTCAATAAATATTAACAGTACCCCGGCAAGTTTTGTACTACAGCTTTGGAGCAAGAGAAAGCAAATCCCAGATCTGTCAGTTAATCAACAAACATTTATTAAGTGTCTACCAAATGGAAAACACTGTGGAGAACACCAAGGCTTTTTTAAGGGGACGGTACCCCACAGGACCCTACAGTCTGTCTAGGAAGAGAAGTTAAAACATATTGCAGGAAACAGGGACTCAGTGTTTTTATGTGCTCAAGGAAACACTGAGTACTCTGCGTTTTCAAACAAGGGGGATATTTCCTCTGGCCTGGAGAAATCAGAATTGGGTCTTTGAGGAGAGGGGAGATTCAGATATTTGGTGAGGAAAAAAGAATGTTTCATGTAAGAAGTAGTGTGTCCCAGCCTAGGGCTGTGAGCGCATTAGATGCTACATAAAGGCTGTTGAATGGATTAAAATATTACTTTATATTTCAGTTATGCTCCTCTCTTGCCATGTCTGATGGCTTCCTGAGTACTTTCATGTGAGATCAGAAGATGATATGACATGCTTTTTAATATTTAGAGAAAGACGTTCATAGAGAGTGGATTAGTTCACCCAGCAAGTTTTATTTGAATTAGATTGAATTATGAGTTGGCTTAACTATGAATGAATGGTAGCTTGGGACCCAATAGACAAATGGTACTTCCTGCTTTTCCTTTTTTATGAGATGGAGTAGCTATTCACAGCTCTCCTTACTGACAGCTATGGATCATAATTATGGCCAGTTCACTGGGAGAAATGTGGGAACATGGAAATGGCTCAGTGGAAGGCATGAAGAAAATTAGAAGCATTCCATAAATGGAAGTTTTTTTTTTTTCCTTGAAGAAGGACTTAGCATCATTTTTTTTTTTTACACAGTGTGTCATTTTTTTTGAAAGCAATACATGTGTATTACAGAAAATTTGTGAATACAGATAAGCAAAATAAAAATTTATCACATCCTGGTGTGCCTGGGTGGCTCAGTCAGTTAAGCATCTGCTTTCAGCTCAGGTCATGATCTCAGGGTCCTGGGATCCAGCTAAGCCCTGTGTCTGGCTCCCTGCTCAGAGGGAAGTCTGCTTCTTCCTCTTTCTCTGCCCCTCCCCTGCTCATTCTCTCTCTTTTTCTCTCTCTCAAATAAATAAATCAATCTTAAAAAAAATTTATCACATCCTTACCACTGAAAGATCCATACTGTAATACTTCAGTGTAACATTTCCAGGTATATTTTATAAGTATGTGTACACACACATGCACACATTTTTTAAAGTTTCCACAGCATGAGATAATACTATATATAATGTTTGATAATCTTGTATTTTTAGTTCATAATCTTCACTTTCCATGTGAATTTTCATCTTATCTAATACCCAGATGTCATTCTCATTTCCCTAATTGACTCAAAAATGTCCTTTAAGGCTTGTTTTCCTAAATCAGTATCCAGTTCAGGACCACACATGCATCTGGTTGTCGCCATCCTGTCTCGTTCAGTTCAGGCTGGCATGACAGAATGCCCCAGGGTGGGTGTCCTAAACAACAGGTCTTTATTTTCTTATAGTTCTGGAGGGCAAAAGTCCCAGGCCAAGATTGGGTAGGGTCAGTTTCTGGTGGTGGCTCTTTTCCTGGCTTGCAGATGGCCACTTTAGTGGTGTGAACTCATCTCGCCTTTCCCTGTGTGTGCTTAGGGGGAGTGCGCTAGCTCACCGGTGTCTCTTACAAGGACATTAACACCAACCATATGACTTCACTTAACCTTAATTACTTCCATGGAGGTCTTATCTCCGAATATAGCCACCCTGTGGATAAGGCTTCAATACAATTACGGGGAGAACCAAACACTGAGTCCATAATAGGTCCTTATGACTCTTTAATCCAGCATAGCCCACTCCCACTTTTCTTTAGGACCTGATTTGTTGAAACTTCTTAATCTTTAAAAATCATAAAATTATGTTTTGATACTTATATATTGCTTATAAGGTCCTCGCAGTCAGTATAAGAGCTCAATATAAGACCGTAATCTTGGTACTAACAGGTCAACATTAGAATTTTTTTCCTATCCAGCTACTGACTCTCTTTGTGGCCATGGGAACATAATTTCATTTTCTTGGGCTTCATTTCCTATATTGGACCAGGATTTTTGAATCAGAATGTCTAAAGAAGGGGCATGAAATAGGTTTATATTAAATTCCTCACGTGACTCTGAGGCAACTTTAGGAACTAGTGTAGTAGATCGTATTTTATGACTTATTTTTAACCTGTGCTTCTGCTCCACACTATATATAAAAGCACAGACTATATAACTCTCCTTATCACGAACCAAATTAGCTTTTATGGTTTCTTTAATAATGCACCACAAATTTGGTGGCTTGAAACCACAACAGTTCTGGAGGGCAGAAGTCCTAAAATCAGGTCTTAGCAGGGCCACCTTCGTTCTGGATGCTCTAGGGGAAAATCCTAGGTTTTCTAGGTTCTAGAGGCCATTTTTCATTCCTTGGCTCATGTCCCCATCATCCATCTTCCAAACCAGCAGGGTAGCATCTTCCAGTCCCTCTGTGTTGGACCTTCCTACCTCTCTCTTATAAAAACTTTATCGTTTACCTTGGTCGGAACTAGGTAGTTAGTGCTAGAACTTGGATCCCCTTTAAGGACTACAGCAAAATGCAGTCCTCTGCCTTGACACCAATGTGATCTGATCACCATCCCGGGCAGAGGGAAGTGCCAGACACTGGGCAGTGACATGATGGGGAAGGGGCTGGGTGAGACTTAGGATCCTAGGCAACAGGAGGCTAAGAACCTGTCCTGGGAGGAAGGGAGGTGGTGGAAGGCAGGACCACATGTAAGCCAAACTCGAAGCTTTTGGCACACTCCATTGTTCCATTGCACTTCACTTAAAAAACACAGATTAGAAGATCCAATTAAGAAATTGAAGACAGCACCCACAGAGCATTAAAGTCCCAAGAGCATGGGAGTGTGGGGCTTTGTATGACAGCACTGGGTACACACCGATGAAGCTGGCCCAGACTCCTGGGTTCTTGACTTAAGCTTATCTTGGTGAATATTGGAGCCATGTTCTGAAATGAGGGAAGACTGAAAATCAACCATTTTGTAAGGGCAAACCAGTTCTTCAGTTTCACCATGCTAAATTGCAGATGCCTTTGATATGTCCGGGGAAGATGTCAAGGAAGGAAATGCAAATGTAAGTATAGAGGAAGTTTTCCAGGCTTTGAAATGTTCAGGGTCCTAATATGGTAATTTCATTAACTCTTTTTCACAAAAGTAAGGAACAACTCAAAACATGTAGATGTTTGGATTCTAGGTAAACCCAAATTTCCTATACAGTTGAACAACATGGGGGTTAGTGGCACTGACCTCCATCTTCATAAAACTTTTGAGTCCCCACAACTTAACTCCTAATAGCCTGCAGTTGACCAGAAGCCTTACCAATAACATAAACAGTTGGTTAACAAATATTTTGTATGTTGTATGTATTATATATATGTATGTATTCTTATAATAATATAATATATTTGGGGCACTTGGGTGGCTCAGTGGGTCAAGCCTCTGCCATCGGCTCAGGTCGTGATCTCCGGGTCCTGGGATCAAGCCCTACATTGGGCTCTCTGCTCAACGGGGAGTTTGCTTTGCCCTTATCTCTCTGCCTTCCTCTCTGCCTACTTGTGATCCCTCTCTCTCTCTCTGTCAAATAAATAAATAAATAAATAATCTTTAAATAAAAAAAATAATGTAATACAGAGGAAAGAAAATCTTTTTAAGAAAATCACAAGAGAAAGTGTGTTTATTGTACTGTATTTATTGGAAAAAAAAAAAATCCACGTAGAAGTGGACCAGCACAGTTGAAACTGTGTTGTTCAAGGATCAACTGTATTTGACTATCTCAGATACTTTGGCAAAACTTTGTATTTATTTGCATAAATGCATTTTCAAAGATCTTTCTTTTTCATATAATTATCTATATTCAATTTTCTATTTTTATTACTCTAGACAATTAGTTTTCTGATTTCTAAATAGTATTTTTGGTTCTCAAGTAAATACTAACTTGAAATTATTCTGATTTTCAGCATATGGAATTCTCGATTACATTTTGAATACACATAGAGGGACACTGGACTTTTCTTTTTTCTTAAACTAGAATAAAAATGTGCAACTGGGCCAGATCCTCTGGCCTCAAATATAGTTTAAACAAGAACATTCTAGCCAACATGCTTATTTTTCTTATTTTTTCCCTCACGCACTCAGTACATTTCAAAATGAAGCTATTTTGACCTCTCTCCCCTTCTGTGGTATGTGAGTTAAGAAGAATTTAAAATAAGAGTTCTATACTCAAAGGAGTTAAGAGATGTTTGCCTTCCGGTGATGTATGAGAAAAACCCTTCCCCAGTGCTTTGCCTGTCGCAGTGCCAGCTTCCATTTATCTCTTCCCACCCCCCTCACAGCAGGATTCAGCCCCTAGGCTATTGCTTTTCTTTTCTTTCTTCTTCTTCTTTTTCTTAAAGAACAAAATAAGGTAGTGTCTGATGGTTACTAGATGGATGGGGTAGACCAGACCTCCAACAAATGGATAATGGAGATGGCTCTTTGTGGCAGCATGACTGTGTGTTTGATATTTGTGTAAAGCGCCTCTACAGTCTCTACATTGGGTTTCTTTCAAATGACGTCAGAGAAAACTAGATATGTCTTCATTGAAGGCCCTGGATTACTATTGTCTCTGCTTCCAGTTAATGCTTCAGGCAGCCTGTTGAGAGCAGGGACATAATGAGAAATTATGTTAAAGCTGAATTTCTTTCTGTAGATGAATATGGATCTGAAGATTGTTAACTCTATGTCCATCCAGTCCTGGTGGCCTAGCTTTAGAGAACTACCTGTCTTTTGTGCCTCTACTGTTTTCAGGTAGTCGTAAGAGAGGACGTTTCAGGGGACACTTTTTAGACTATGTATTTTACAGTGAACTGAGTCCTCTAATAAACTTATCTAAAAATTAGATTCAAACAAACATGCTGGCTTGTAAATAACAGGCAGTCAATAAATATTTGTAGTTCTTAAATTAGGCATGACTCTTTTCTAGACTCAGAGCCATACCTGCTAGTTCAACAGCCAGGAGGGAGTCTGGAAAGCTAATTCAGCATGCAGGTAATAAAACTCCCCATGAGTAAAGCATGAAAGTAGATGCTTACTAGAATAAAAGAAGAATAAATAGGTAGAATAACAGCTCTGACTTCTAAAGAATACTAAAGAACACAAAAGCATACCAAATTTCTTAGAATTATATTTGTTTTTAAAGCTGGAAGGAAATTTATAAAATCACCTCGTCTAACACTTCACTTCTAGAAATGACAGTGTGGGCTAGACTCATCCATCAGAATTCGTGAGAAAGTTGAGGTCAGGTGCTGTTTTTTATCCACTATCCAATGATACCAATTGGGCTTGGTTTGGAAGTAGCTTTGAAAGTACTCTTGTTGCTGTATCCATGGAATGTGAGGACTGATACCTGCTTAGTGTAAGAGGTTGTTCAAAGCAGTTTCATCAAGCGAAGGTGGAAACTAGCTCATAACCAAGTAGTTCTGAACCAGTGTGAGTGGTTTATTTACACGGATGGTCATTAAAATGACTGAAACTGCAATCCATAAAAAATAGGCTGGATGTCCAGTAATAAGGCAATGATTAAAAGAACTCTCTTTAGCCATCAACAAGGAAACTGTAGAATATTTCATGGTGTAGAAAAATGTTCAAGGTGTAGCATTATGTAAAAATATACGCTCAATGATGATAGCATCGCCTTAGTATATGTACTGCCTACCATTTGATACAGAAATCACTTTTTCAAACCTATCCGAAGACAAATTTACCAAACGATTAAAAGATGCAAACAAAAAGCTATTTATTGCAACCGTATTTGTAACAGCAAAAGACAGGAAACAATCTCAAAGTCCCTCATTAGGGACATCACTAGGGACAAATGAGGAATTATGTTGATGTCATTGAGATCCAGGGTATTTGGTATAGGAAGTGAAAAACGGCTGTATGGCAGATGGGTTTAAATAAAATCACGATCGTTCTGAATCTGATTTGTAAGTATCATTTTGAACTTAGGATGACTTTCTCTGGAAACAAAACATATTTAGTAGGTCTGTCCTCTGAAAAGAGATAGGAAAAAAACCTGTCATTATTAAGTTAAGTCAGCTTCTTGGAGATGTGAGAGATCCAGGTCTGAAGGAAAAAAAAAAAAAAAAAAAACTGTGTGAACCAAATGTACAACATCTTGTCATACCAGAAAGCAGGCCCACTCTCAAAGGCTCCTGAGAATATGTCAGAAAGCAGGGAGGACCCACTTAAAGAGGTTCTTGCTAGGGGTGCCTGGGTGGCTCAGCGGGTTAGAGCCTCTGCCTTCGGCTCAGGTCATGATTCCAGTGTTCTGGGATCGAGCCTGCATCGAGTTCTCTGCTTGGCAGCGAGCCTGCTTCCCCTTCTCTCTCTGCCTGCCTCTCTGCCTACTTGTGATTTCTCTCTCTGTCAAATAAATGGATAGAGTCTTTAAAAAAAAAAAAAAAAAGAGGCTCTTGCTAGCCGAAAATGGAAGGATTTCAGCTTCAATAAGGATAATAGTTGGGATGATTAGAAAATATCAAATATGATTAAATCCATGCATTCCTAAGAATGCTAGGAAAAAAAAAATCCCAAAGGCTTATTGGTCACCTTTTGAGTGTGACTGAGAACCAAGCCATTATTCTGAATGCTAATAAAGGGAAAGAAACGAGTCATCTTGTCTTTCTTGTACAGATGATGCCTTATCCTCCAATAGCTGATAACGAGAAGATGCTCTTGGAAATGGTAAAGCTGTACAAGAGGAAGGAAGAGATAATATCACCATTTTACAATGCCTAATGAAATAACAGATCTACCGAATGAGCATTAGGGTTACTAACATTACGAAAAGAGGCGACCAAACGATATGTGCCTCTTGATAGAAGATACCACCACAAATGATGTATACCTTCCCCCACAAATTGAACCTGATTCTAATTAATCCCTTAGATAAAGTCCTCACTTATATTATTTCATTAAAAAAATTTTTATTTATTTATTTGAGAGATTGAAAGGGGGAGAGATCACAGAAACAGAGGGAGAAGCAGACTCACTGCTGACTGAGTGGGAAGCCTGATACGGGCCTCGATCTAAGGATCCTGAGATCATGACCTGAGCTGAAGGCAGCTGCTTAAGTGACTGAGCCCTCCGTTGCCCCTCCTCACTTACATTAAATTAAATACAGGAAACAGAGGGATGAGTTAAAGAATACCATTAGGATCACACTAGTAATAGCTACACTATGCTAAACTTAAGGAGACCTACAAGCTAATTTTTCCAGAAAGGTTTATGAAATGGGGGCATCTGGGTGGCTCAGTCGGTTGAGCATCTGACTCTATTTCGGCTCAGGTAATGATTTTAGGATTGTGGGATGAGCACTGTGTTGGGCTCTGTGCTAGGCATGGAATCTGCTTGGGATTTTCCCTCTCCCTGCCCCTCTGCACCCACCCCCCCACCCCCATCCCATTCACGCATGCACACTCTTGTACTCTAAAATAAATAAAATCTTTTAAAAAAATTTACAAAATAAAAAGGTGAAGTGAGAATGGGAAACCATAGATTAAAAGAGACTTAAAAGGGGTGCCTGGGTGGCTCAGTGGGTTAAGCCTCTGCCTTTGGCTCAGGTCATGATCCCAGGGTCCTGGAATCGAGCCCCGCATCAGGCTCTCTGCTCAGGGGGGAGTCTGCTTCCTCCTCTCTCTCTGCCTGCCTCTGCCTACTCGTGATTTCTCTCTGTCAAATAAATAAAATCTTTAAAAAAAAAAGTGACTTAAAAGCAGTGAGCCTCAATATTAAGTTAATATGCATGTAAATCACCTGAGGTCCTGTTAAAATGCAGATTCTGCTTTTCTTTGTCTGCCTAGGGTGAAGTAGGGGGAGGTTGAAGTTCTGCATTTCTGACAAGCTCCCAGGCGATGTCTAGGCTGCTCCCTACCACCCCCTCCCAACCGCCCTCCTCCACGTGGAACACACTTTAAAGAAGTTAAGATTTAAGACATGCATTGACCCATAGTGATGTGTGGACCTAAATTTTATTCTGAGTCAAACAAGTAACCTAAAAAAAATTCATGAGAAATTGGAAAGATGGACATTAAATGTGGATATTTAATGATATGAAGGAGCCATTGTTAAATTTGTAGGTAAAATAATGGTATCTGATTATGATTAATGAAAACTACATTTACTTTATAAAAATACATAATGGAACATGTACAGCTGAAATGATATGATGTCTGGGATGAGAGGAAGGGGTAATGGTAGGAATGAAATTGACCATGATTAATATTGTGCTGAGTGATGGGCACATTGGACTTCTTTGTACCAGTCTGCATACTTCTGTGTATTTGGGCAATTTGCCATGAGAAGAGTTAGTTTATAAATACCTATTGCGTAGACATAGAAACAAAAGATTAGAAGCATAAAGGGCAAAATGTGAGAGTGGCTATAGATGATCTTCATTTTCTTCTGTGTGCTGACCCATAGTGTCCAAATTCCTACAAGTGTGTGTGTTATCTTGAAAATCAAGAAAGTTCTTTCATTTCATTGAAGGAGAATGCCCTGATAATTGGCCCAGCTGAAATGAAGATGTGTAAGGAGCCAAGCCAAGCCCTGGCTGGAGGAACACACATCAAATAAATGAAGGTAGCTTCCCAACAAAGAAAGAGAAAGCAGGAAAGGGAGTGTAGTTTATTTTGCGTCTCCTTCTGCTGAGGAGCTGTGTGCCTTGGGAGAGAGTTTGAGGGGACAGTTTGAGGACTCAGCCCTTCAGGACTAAGGACTTGAGAGTTGGGGGAGAAGGTTTGGGGAATCTGAGTGGAGTTATTTTAAACTTGTGTCGGAAGAGGCGTCTCAGAAATTCAGACCTGTAGTAAACATCAGACTGTGCGCTCAGGGAGCATCACATGGATTTGGCTGTCCTCCCACGCCTGTTGGCAGTGGCTCTGCAAGGCCAGCGAGGTAAGAGAGTCCAATGTTTTTAAGACCCACAGACTTTGGAGGCAACCAGGTTTGAGTTCAAAATCCCAGCTTTGTGGTTTAGCTGTTTTGTGGCACTTAGTTGACAAAGGGCTTTGCCCCCTTTAAGCCAGAGTTTCTCCATTTGTAAAACAAAGATGCAATCCTGCTGCCTCCCAGATTAGGTGCACAGGGCCTGGAAACTGTTCCATGCAGTAAATAGAAGGTGTTTTTGTGGTTATTGTCAGTAGAAAAGAAAATCTCCACACCCGCCATTTCAACCAATCTATGAATCATTTCCTACTTCACTGGCTTTTTATCATTTATATCTCTTGCTTTCTCCTTTTTAGCTGTTAATGGACACCAGATTTGGCTCTTCCCCCAAAGGAGGGCTGAGATGTTCTCAGACTATCAGTTTTTGTTTTTGTTTTTAAGATTTTATTTCTTTATTTGAGAGAGTGAGAGAGAGAATGAGAGTGAGCATGAGAGGGAGAAGGTCAGAGGGAGAAGCAGACCCCTGCTGACCAGGGACGTCCCCCCCCCCCCAGGGACGGACACCACCCCCCCACCCCCATCCACCCCATGCGGGACTGGATCCCGTGACTCCAGGATGATGACCTGAGTGGAAGGCAGTTGCTCAACCAACTGAGCCACCCAGGTGCCCTACTCTCTTGTTATCTTTATGCATATGGTTGTCACAAAACTGTCAGGGTCCTATATTTTCCCAAGAAGCTCCTGAGTTAGTAAAATCCTATAGGAAATGGAAACTCCCCTTACAGAAAAATTATCCTGAAATATTAGCTTGGGCTTATTGTTAAAGTAATTTTAAAAGTTAGGCTTTGGGGACGCCTGGGTGGCTCAGTGGGTTAAGCTGCTGCCTTCGGCTTGGGTCGTGATCTCAGGATCCTGGGATCGAGTCCCCCATCGGGCTCTCTGCTCAGCGGGGAGCCTGCTTCCCTCTCTCTCTCTCTCTCTCTCTCTCTGCCTGCCTCTGTCTACTGTGATCTCTCTCTGTCAAATAAATAAAATAAAATCTTAAAAAAAAAAAAAAGTTAGGCTTTGGAGCAACATGCAATCCAACTGCCTGTTAAGTAACTCCCTGGAATGTAAGGTGGGCCAGAAAGGCAGCATTGGAAAATGAGAACAGGTGGGAATTCTCGGGTCAGAGCCTTACAGGGCCTTGGATGCTGCGCTGAGTAGTAATGGATTGACATTATTCTGCAGTGAGGCACCTATTGAAAAATTTTCATAGGAATATGATCTGATAAGAATTGAAGGTAAGATTTCTTTGGTTTTGGGTTTTTGGATGGCTGGATTATAGAGAAGGCTTGGGACTACCAAGAGGGCACCCCTACCTTTAAGGTCAGAGGACTATGGACCCAAAGTAAGAGGATGGAAGAGAGGATTATTTGAGTCCTATCTCAGGTAATTCAGATTTTTTTTTTAATTTTATTTTTTTGATGTTTTGTATAAGAGACTTGGGAGCTGCACAGATGGAACTGCATATACAGAGAAGGGGTTCTGGCAAGGACAGTTACGTAGCTTTGTTAACGCTGGAATATATGTTGGTTTAATGAAGGGAAATAGTAAGATCATAAAGCCTGTATGAAAGTGGGGGCAATATGCTGAATTCAAGGCGCATTCAAGTGAAACCTGAATACAGTTGTCTGAGTCTTCATAGGTAGAATTTGGTGTTGTAAGTATAAAGACCGAAGAAGATTTTTTTAATACCAAAAAATAAGAGTGATCTATAATAATTGTTATTAAATGCACTTAATTGTGGTAGAAAATTGGTGTCCTTATCTTTCTCTGGGAATAAAAAAAGACATGCAAAAAGGCCACCCAGAAAAACACTCCCTGTGTCTCTGCACTATGTCTGGACTCCTAGAAGAATTGATTTAAAATCTGTTCAGGATTTCATCCTCCCCTAAACCAAAGCACTAGTCTTATAGACACATTTTAAAGTTTTGTGAGATTGTCAGTGGAAAATAAAATATCCTATAAAAATGTGTCTATAAGAATTGTACTCCGTTCAAAAACACTCTACCTTTTCTTGGTAAAATTTTCCAAGAGTTCATCTACATTATTCCAAACTATAGAGATTGTGCCTAGTCTATTCTTTAAAGCTAGGAGAACCTAATCCTTGGCCTTTGTCTGAGGAATCCTGGAGCTTAAAAAAACAAAACCAAAAAACACAACTGCCCAAACCAATATAAAACAAAAAACACAGGGAGAAGAAAAAACAAACAACTAGTGAAAGAGACCGAGGCAGGAGGTTAATTAAATCTGTTAGGTGTTGTACCTGTATTCTATAGGCTTGCTTCCTGAATTCTTTTAGGATTTACTTGTCTCTTCATGCTTGACCTTAGAAGGTTGAACTAGATCTTTCCTCAGAATAGCAAAGCTAGAGAGATGATTTTTCCACATCTGAACTCAAGTCTAGAATGGGAAATCCTTATTTTCAGCATTCATAAAGAAATAAAAGGAAAAAAAAGGGGGACTTCTTTGCAAGGAAGGTTCTGTTATCTCTTTATTGAGGCTGAGGGAGCAAGCACCGTTGGTGCTCAATTTCTAGTTACAGGTGCTTTACAACTCTATCTTGCTATACCCTTGCACTGCCCAACTGCTGCAACCAACCAGAGAAACCCAATATGGCTGGTTAAAGGGTGTGTTGAAATTCACACAGCAGAACTCCTGTCCTGAGAACCAGGATTTCCCATAGTTTAAGTTTCTGCTTGAAGGAGGAGAAGAAAAAATCTAAAAATGAACCCACTGTGTGAATATTAATGAATTGGACCCCTGAGTAGAAAAATAAAGCTATTTTCAGGGAGTAGTGTTAAAATGTAGGAATCCATAGAAATTTGAGCTATGCCAGGTGGTAGTAGAAGAACAAGGCGTAACTGCTGTTAAATAATTGGTAAGAAATAGAAAACTCGGAGCTGGAGAATTTTATTTTTAAAGCAAAGGCAAAGTAAGAAGCAAAAGCAAGAAATATCTAATGGGTTATCTGGATGATTCCACAGATGATCTAACAGATTTGGGGACATGCGCTGAAGTGCTCTTCTAAGCTACTTCAAAATGTGTTTTAGAATAACTCCTTTGTAGAAGCTTGGAGCTGGAAGATATTTCGTGATCATCTATTACCAGCATTTTCCATTTTCATTAACTAGTAAAATTCTTTCTTTATAAATCTTACTGATCAACAAATATCAGATCATTGTGTTGTACAACCTAGATTAATGTTATATGTCAATTATGTCTCAGAAATAACAACAAAAAAATCACATTGAAACAGGTGTCCTGCCAACAGCCTTATTTTTCCCTTCTCCCCCTACAGTGGTCTGAAATGCCTCAAACTGTAAAAATTTAATAAGATACGGCCATAATGACCCCACCTTCCCTTTTGTTTCATTTCGTAAATGAAACTTAAAAGCCTGGTTTGTAGAAAATTCAGGAGGGAGCAGGTGGCTTACCTCCTGCATCTCCTCTCCTCTCTGTTCTATTATGTTACACTGCTGCCCAGGGTCTCTACATCTATCCTTGGACAGATCAACTGAGTGGAAGAATTAGGGATGAAGCTCTTGGTGCTGAGTGCTGCAATAAATACAACAGAATGAGACCTGTTTCTGCCCAGGAAGAGCATACCGTCTAAATGAGCAGATACAGAAATAAAACAGGGGAAGGCAGTCAGTTTTGCTTGTGCTTTTAGCTATGACTGTTTTCTTCATATAACTTCTTGCTTGAAAGCCCCATATGTTCAGTGGAAAAAGCTGTTCAGAGGCTCTGTGGAACATGGCTTGTAAAGTCTAAAACCTTAGGGGAGAGAGCAGCTTTTAGGAGACATTTCATGGAAAAATGAGGACTTGGCCAGGTCTGGAAGTGTAGTAGAATTCAGGTAATCAGGTAGAAAGACTTCCTCATCAGAGCCTGAGAAGGAAACAAGGAGGGGAAGCGGAGGGATGATAAAAACAAAGGCTAATTTTTTTAATGGTCTTGGCTCTTTCTCTGAAATTGTCTGGTTTATCTAATTATTTTATTGTGTGTTTCTTTCAGCCCTAATGTCAGTAACAGTCCCAGTGACCTTGCATATCTTAATGGTAGCCCAAGCGCCCAGCCCAGTGTACACGGAAGATCTTGTGGTATGAATGAAAGACTGGATTAGGAGGTTGATGAAAGTTAGACTGGACTGTTGCCAATCTGACTGTTGTCAGATTGAGGGACTAGCATTGCCAGCATTCAGAGATTGGAATTAACCTGTTGAAAGTTACTGAATAGAGAAGTGAAAAAATTGTATTGATACAGACAATGATAATATAACAGTGGAATTCCGATGGACTTGGGGCAGAAAAAATGGTGATCGAGATAATGTTACTTAATAAGAACCCTTTGTAATATTCCAGACATGAGTTGATTCAGGTGGGTGTTAGTATGATTGTGTAAGAAGAGTACAGAACGTTTGAGAAAGAAAATCTCATGGAGGCTGGGATCATGAGGTCTTGTGGCTGGCCACAATAATTTGAAGAGGCGACTGGATCACCATCTTAATCATTTGCAGCCTGAAACTCCTCTCCAGTTTTAAACTGGGGTGGCAGTCTGCATACGTAGCAAGCCAAAAGCACGCATAGGCTTTGAGGACTTCACTGGGAAGGAATCTAATCTGTTTCACTATTTAAAAACCTGGAACCTTTTCTGGATTTATCCTTTTGATGTGTAAAACATCATAGACCAGCAGATCTCGTTTTGGATTTGGGTGCTTGTTTTAGTATGAACTTCTAGAAAGGGCAGAGCTCTTCTTTTGTTGTCCACATGCTGATATGAGGAGAGAGATCCTTGAGAAATCAAAGAGGTCATTTTCTGCCATTGCTCTATTGTCTTGGTTTTTATTTCAAGATTTACAGGTTTCTTTTTGTATGTTTTCTTCCTTCCTCCATGTGGCTTCCCCTTAAGACAGGTGTGTGGGGGTTCCCCTTGCTTTCATCGCTCTTTTCATCCTTGTTTTTCTTTCTCTAAAAGATTTGGGGACTCCTCTTCATCTTCAGTCTTCCAAATGGTACTCCATTTACCATAATTTTATGCAATGCATGATATAAAAGTTTACTACTTTATTGATCTCAAAATCAAACCACTCAATCAAAAGGAGAAATCAAAGGAATTTCTAAGAAGTTTGAGGAGGATAGAAACGAGAACGACTCGTTTACTCTCCCCTGAAGCAGGTCAGACTGTGAAACCACTTCCCAGATTTTCCTAAAATGGCTATCTAGCTATGTGATAAAGTTTGACACTTAGCATTTCTTGGTGCTGTAACATAGGTCCTACATCAGTAGTAGATAACCCTACTCTCCACCAATTCCTTCCCACCTCTTGGGCATTTTAATTTTTGCTCAGAATTCTGTAGGCTTTACAGTAATGGCACACTCTGAACCTGGGCATATGTATCTGAGTAATAAATGGCAAAAGGGCTAGAAAGAATAGGTTGGTCATAGCTCTCATTAGGTCATTCGCTAGACACTGTGATGTACAAATCTTAGCTTCCATACAAGATCACAATGGCTTTATAGAGGACACAGTGAATAAAATAACTGCTGTTTATTCTAGGATCACTCTGGGCTCAACACTGGGCTCAGTGCTTTACCTACAATGTATCTTTTACTACTTCTAAGGCTCCATAGGAACAATGTAATGATTAGCCTCATGTTTGGGGGAAAATATGTATTTATTTATTTATTTATTTAGGGAGAGACAGCAGAGGGGTGGGGCGGAGGGAGAGAGAGAATCTTAAGCAGACTCCATGCTCAGTGTAGAATCTGATGAGGGGCTCGATCTCATGACCCTGAAATGATGATCTGAGCTGAAATCAAGTTGGCTGCTCAACCAACCGAGCAATCCAGGCATCCCTGGGGAAAGTACATTCTAGATGAATAAGGCTACTCAAACCACACAGCTAGTTTCTTGGATTGGGTTCTCCTGAAAGCAGTACCAGAAACAAAGGCTTGTGGTCAGTATTTTTCTTGGCAAATGATTCTGTGACTCGGGAGTGGAGTGACAAGGAGTAAGGGAGAGAATTATGTGTGGAATGTTATTGATTTGAACACTACTAGAAATATGTTGTCTAGTCTTGCTGGAAGGACATTTTGCAGGCTGTAGGAGAGGTATCTCAAGACCATTCACCTTGCGGATGAAAGGGAAGCATTATTTCATTAGCTGTTGTCCTCCACAGACTTCACGTAATAGATCTCTGAGGACCAAGTGGTTTCTCATTGGCGTTCCCCAGCATGGCGTCAGAGAGGTTCCGGGACAAATACTTAGAACAACCCTATGTCGGTTTGCACCACTGTAAAGCTGGCTGAAGGCTGCTTGAAAGTGTTCCAGCCATGGCTGGAATAAAAGGTGGATGAAGAACTTGAGTGTCAGTTGACTTAGAACTTGGTACAGCTGGTTCTGAAAGGAACCAGGCTTTGACTCCAAGCCAGTTTGATTCCAGATCCTGTTGACTTCACCACAGGACACTATTATCTTGAAGGGCAATGGTGGACTCCCTAAATTTGCTCTTCTGGGGTGTGTTTGAAGGATCCTCTATCTTGATGGAACGTAACCTAGGTGGGGTTCTCCTTCAATTCTTCCTGTGCTTTCCTTTCCAAGTTGCTGCCTTCGGGGCCCTGGTTCAGCACCCATTCACCCCTATCCTGTGAAGTGCTGTGCATCACCCATGTGACCTATCCCTTCCTGTAATAACATCTATTACAGTCCCAGTCTGATGGACCTGGAGGAAGTGTGGAGTCTGGAGTCCAACCTGTGTTTTAAATGTCCTACTTGAAGCAGTATGACATTGGGCAAGTCATTTTCCTATCTCTGAGTGTCCAAGGTTTATTTGCCAGAGGGGAGGTATAATACCTACTTAACACAATTATATATGAAAGGAAAAAGGATTAAAGGGAAAAAGCCAAAGGAAACACGTGGATAAGGGCCCTTCCCTCTCCCCTCCCTCTCTCTTTTGGGCCTTTTCTGGATCTTTAGTTAAAGAGGCCAATTAAGCAGGTTCCAGATACATCAGCAGCTTAATGTGACTTCTCTCTGATAATATTTTGGCTTTAGCAACTGCCGTACTGAAAAGAGGTAGTAAGAATTAAGTCCCTATCTGACAAACTCTTCCCATCCTTGAAGACCCATCTCAGATTTTGGTGCTCTGGGAAGCCCTCCAGATGGGTTGCTTCAGCACACAATCAACTGCCCTCTTCCTTCTTTTCCCAATAACCAACCTCTGTAAGCCCAGTCCTATATTCTTAATATGGGAATGGAAGGAGGACGGTTGAGCAACTGCGGCCATTACCTACCTCTGCTAGGAACTCCACAGAACTTCACCTCCCCATCCTCACCAAGGTGTTCAAATCTTCATTTCCCTTCACGACTCCTTCCCACCCCACTGGCCATTCAGTTTCTGTTCCAGGACAGAGGGTTGGCTATAAAGAGACAGCTTCAAGTTCTAACAGGATTTGTAAGATTTGTGTGGTGTGGCCTCAGGGTAAAGCATCTAAAAGACAACTAATCTTTAGAAGTTAGAAAGATTAACTGTTCACTGTCATTTTAAATATACCTTATTTCATTAGACATCTGGGTGTCTTTTTTTAGCTGTGAGTTACTGCCTCACAGGAAGAAATAAAATGATAAAAGCAACTCCTTTGTTACCTCATTCTAGGGAGTGCCCTACTCTAGGCAAGGTAGCAGAGGAGAAAATTTCTGGCCTTGCCTCTCTTGAAACTTGGAGATACTACAGTTTGGAAACTGTAGTTTCCTTTTTTAAAATTTGAAAATATTATGAAGATAAGTAAATGCCTATGCAGTTGTAAGAAATAATGCAGAAAGATTCCCCTGTATGCTTTGCCCATTTTCATTCACCAGTAATATTTTTCAAAACTAGCATAATTTTACAAGAATCTTGCTAGTCTTTCCTAGACTTCCGCAGTTCTACCTCAACTCATTTGTGTGTGTGTGTGTGTGTGTGTGTGCATGCACACGCACCCTAAGTTTTGTACAATTCTTTCACATGGGTGGGTGTATGTATCACTTCCACAGACAAGCCACTGAAAAGTTTCAACCTCCTTCTGGTCCTTTATGTTGCCCTTTTATAACCATAACCTTCTGTTTCTTCCATGCTCCCCTATACAACCCTGGCAGCCATTCACCTGCCCTCCATTTCTAAAATTTTTGTCATTTTAAAAGTGTTCTATAAATTGAATTATATTTGTAACACCTGGGTCTCTCTGTGGGTTGAGTGACTCTTGATTTCCTCTGCTCGGGTCATGATATCAGGGTTATGGGATCGAGCCTGGCAACAGGCTTCGTGCTCAGTGGGGAATCTGAGATTCTCGATCCGTCTACCTTTGCCCCTCCCCCTGCTCACATGCTTGCTTTCTAAATAAATAAATAATAAAAAAATTGAATACCTGTAGTTTGTGACATTTGTGATTAGCTCTAATGCAGCATAATTCTGCATAGGTTCATCCAAGTTATTCCGAGTATTCATTTTATTACTGTTCCTTTTTATTACTGAGTATGCTATGGTATGCACTGTAGTTTGTTGAACCATTCATCTCTCAGGATTCCAATTTATAGCTGTTTATTAGCTATTACCAGCATAGCTATTACCAACAAAGCCACTGTAAATATTTATGTATGAGTTTGTATGAGCATATGTTTTGAATTCTTTAGAATAGGCAAGGTACATAAAGAAGTTAAATGCCCAGGAATACAGTTGCTGGGTCATATAATAGTTTCAGGTTGATTCCTTTCTTCCTTCCTTTCTCTTCCTCTTCCTTCTTCCTCCTTCCTCTTCCTTCTTCCTCCTTCCTCTTCCTCTTTCCTCTTCCTCTTCCTCTCTCTCTTTCTCCCTCCCTCCCTCCCTCCCTTCCTTCCTTCCTTCAGTGTTTTTCCAAAGTAGCTGTGCAATTTAAAATCCCACCAGCAATGTATGAGTGGTCTAGTTCCTTAGGATCTATGCCAGCATTTGGTGGTGTCACTCTTTTTTTAAGCCTCATGATATGTGTCTAAGCAGTACCTCATTGAGCTTTGGTTATTTCTCTAATGGCTAATGGTATAGAGCATCTGTTCATGTGCTTAAATGCCACTGTATACCTTTTCTGGTGAAATATCTGTCTTTCGCCCATTTTTTAATGGTATTGTCAGGAATGTGTGTTTACTGCTAATTTATGATACTACATAGACATGTATCTTTTGCTGGGTGTGTGCTTTGTAAATGTTTTCTCTCAGTTGTCTTCCAGTCCTCTTTCAAATGTAACTTCACATATCCAAAGCTGTTTGTTAGTTTTAATGGTGCACCAATTTTTCCTTCTATGCCTCGTGTTTTTGGTATCAAGTTTAAGAACTCCTGTCCTAGATGTTACAGGATTTCTTCTCCTTTAGTGCCTATGGTTCTTGGTCACACCACTTCAAAGACTAAAGAGGTAGACCAGATGAAGAGTGGTGGGCAGCAAAGTGAAGTTTATTGAGTGATAGTAAAGTTTATTGAGCAATAGTACAAATCTCCTGAAGAGGGAGGGAACCCAAGAGGGTTGCCATGGGAGTTTCCAAGTCTAGGGGTTTTATGGGCTTGTTAGTGGAATGTTTTAATCTGATTAACCCTCCAGGTGCCTATTGCCCAATCAGATTTTTGTCTTTTGTCATGTGGGAAAGGGTGGAGGGCTCCTTCCAGGGTGGTGTAAAATCCTTTTAAATGTAGTGTCCTTTTAGGGCAGGGGAGCTCCTCTCCCTGCCTGCTTTGCTTCCAACTATCCTTCATCATCATAGACTCCAAAGTTTTTTCCTAAAGATTTACAGATTTGTTTTACATCTCAGTCTGCTTTTTGAGTTAATTTCTGTAAAATTGTGAGGTTTAAGTCAAGATTTATTCTTTTGCTTGTGGATATCCTGTTGTTTCAATAATGTTTGGTGAAAAGGCTATTTTTTTTTTCTTTCCCCATTGAGTTGTACTTTGGCTAAAAATCAGTTAAGTCTATTTCTGTGGGTGTTTTTCTGGTTTCTCTGCTCTGTGCTAATGGTCAATTGCTCTGTCCCCCCAGCAGTACCACACTGTCATGATTACTATAGCTGTGTAGTAGACCTTGCTGTCAGGTAGATAGAGTGATCTTTTTCTACTTTGACTTAATCATTTTTTAGATACTCAAGAGCCTGTGTCTTCTCAATTAAATTTTAAAATAATCTTGCCTATGTCTACAAAAAAGGAACTTGCTTGGGGTATGATAGGGATTGCCTTAAGCCCATAGATAAATGTGGGGAGAATTGACACTTTTGCTATATCCATGTATTCCAATCCATGAATACCATAATTTTAAAATGTATTTATGACTTCCTCAATTTCTTCAGCATTTTATAGTTTTCTTAGTATGTAGATACTGAACAAAACAGATTATGCCTAAATGTTTTATTTGATTTGGAGAGATTATAGGCAATTCTGTGTGTTCAATCTAAATTACTATATGTTACTTGTTAGTATATAGAAATGTGATTGATTTTTGTGTGTGGATCTTAAAACCTATGACCTTGCACTTAATTCTTCTAGCATTGAGGTGGGGAGGGATATCTAGGGGAGATTACTTGAGGTTTTCTTCACTTTATTTCTTACTTTCCTATCTGTCTGCTCTTTATTGTCTTTACTTGTCTTGCTGCAGTGACTAGAACTTCTGGTACTGCTCATTAAAATTGCTAAGAGTGGACATTGTCAAAATTTGAAACTTAGGCGCTTCTGATGAATTTTTAGAATATAAGTGAATTTCGGTGGGGTATGAGGCCCGGAGCCGAAGACCAAGAAAGAATTCTTGAGACATCTTTGGCACAGAATGGTGGTTATTAAAGCACGGGGAAAGGACCCGTGGGCAGAAAGAGCTGCTGCCCCAGGTCTGTGAAGAGTGGTCCATTATATACTTGCAAGTTGGGAGGAGGTCAGGGATGGCGTAAGTCTCTAAGGAATTTTGGAAGCAAGGTTTCTTAGGACCTTGAAAGGCTGGCTATTTTTGGGAAAAAGGTTATTCATTACCATAATCAAACCTTTGTCCAAAGACCCTTTAAATGTATATCAGTGGGCCATATGCTTGGGAATGATTGTCAACACTCTCTTGGAGGGTTTAGAGATAAAGGACGTTTCCAAAGGAATTGCTGGAATAGACTTATGGGATCCGGGCTGGGGGTTGGAGTCGGTCAGGCTAGGATTGCCTTTTGCTCTTAGCAAAGCCTTATGGTGGAGGTAATGGAGTCCCTAGAGGAATGTCACTTTACCTGTTGCAAGGGCTGGTCAGTGGGTAAGGAAATTTAATAATTTTTTTTCTGCCTCTGTTTCCCATATCACTTCGAAAGACATACTTTAAAAAGAAGGTGAGAAGACCACCTAGAGAATGGAGAAAAAGCAAATTTTGTAATTCCTATCTGAAAAAGAACTTGTATCTAGAATGTATAAAGAACTGTAACAGGGGCACCTGGGTGGCTCAGTCAGTTAAGCATCTGCCTTCAGCTCCTGTCATGATCTCCAGGTCTTGGGATGGAGCCCTGAGTCAGGCTCCCTGATCAGTGGGGCATCTGCTTCTCCCTCTCCTCCTGCCCCTCCACACTGCTCATGTACTCACTCTCACGCTCTCTCTCCAATGAATAAATAAAATCTTCGAAAAAATGAAATAACATAACAACTCAATAATAAAATCAAGTTTAAAATGGTCAAATTATTTGAACAGAAGATATAAAGATAGCCAATAAGCACATGAAAAGATGTTTATCATCATCAGGGAGATGCAAATGAAAACCAGAGTGAGATAATACTTTATACCCACTAGAATGGCAATAATTATAAGAAAAAAAAAAAAACAGCAACAGACATGGCAAGTTTTGGCAAGGATGTGGAGAAACTGGAACCCTCACATACTGCCTATGAGAATTTAAAATGGTACAACTGCTTTGAAAAGCAGTCTGGCATTTTCTCAAATAGTTAAACATAGTTACCATGTGATCCATCAACTCTACTCTTAGGTATATGTATATCCAAGAGAATGAAAACATAAAGCATGTCTTTATAAGACCTATGCAAATGTTCATAGCAGCATTGTTCATAATAGCTGAAAAGTGGACACAACCTGAATATTAATGAAGAGATAAATGTTATCTATCAATACAATGGAATATTATTTGGCATTTAATAAAAATGAAGTGCTGGTATGTGCTACAACATGGGTGAACCTTGGAATTGTTATACTAACTTAAAGAATCCAGTCACAAAGGATGGCACTTTGCATAATTCCAATTACATGAAATTTCCAGAATATGAAAATTTATGGACACAGATTCGTGGTTGTTTAGGGCTGGAGACAATAAGGATTTCTGGAAGAATCTGGAAGAGCCACGTGGTCTGCAGTTTCTTTTGGAGTAATGAAAATATTTTAGAACTGTAATAGATGCACAACTCTGAATATACAAATATCCATTGGATTATATGCTTGAAAAAGATGATATGTGAACTGTGTCTTAATAAAGCTGTTAAATGCATAGGAACTTCCAAAAATTAATACATTAGTGCTTAACTAGGCCATTTTATAATACTTTTTATACTTTTTTTTGCCTTCCTACAGTTTAATTGAACTTTTTCTTTTTTTTTTTTTAATTTTCATCTTGATTTGTTTATAGTGTATTGGAGTGCATCTTTTCGTGCAGTTTTTGTAGTAGTTGCTCTCATTAATATAATATCCACAAACAAGTAGACTTAAAACAGTCTACTGCTATCAGCATTTTAATACTTAGAGTTAGATGTGGGAATTTCACTTCTGTTTGGTCTCTTTAACTTTAGCGCTTTTAAATAGCATTATCTTGCATATCAGATATTATTTTAGCTGTTGATGAAACTTAGGAAAGGGATAGTTCACTTTATCCCGTCTTCGTATTCCTGTTCCTTCTTCCTGATAATTCCTGCTACTCTTAAGATTTCTTCTTGTTCCTTTCCTTTTTCTTTGACGCTTCCTTTAGTCATCCTTTAAGGGTATTTTTGCTAACAACAAAATATTTTATTTTTTCTTCATTTTACAATGTTCTTATTTCCCTTTCTCAAAGGATCGTTGTGCCTGATAGGGATTACATGGTTAATAGTTGTTTTCTTTTAACATCTGAAGAAATGTTGGCCTTTATGGTTTCAGGTAAAAAATCTGTGCCTGCTCTGCTTAGTATTTCCCTCGAGGCAATGTAGTGTTTCTCTCTGGCTGCTTTTAAGATTTTATCTTGGGTTTACACAGGTTTAATTATGATGTGTCTTACTCTGAGTTTCTCTGACTTTCCCCTGTTGACGGAGAAGGTACTTACTTTGTAGATACGTTGTTTTGTGTCTTTCTCCAAATTTGAAAATTTAAGCCTCCCTCCCCCCACAATACTCTTTCAGTTTCTCCATGTTCAGGACTCTAGTGATAATAATATTGGCTCTTTCATCATTACTTTTTAGTTTTTGGGTCCCTGAAGCAACATTTTTTTTTCCTTTTTTTTCCCCTATTCTTTTTATATTAAGATGGGATCAATTTTATTATTTTGTCCTCCAGATCATAGATTCTGTCCTTTGTCATTTCCGTTCTGCTATCCATGCAGAACTTTTTGTTGCTGTCACTGTATTTTTTCAGTGCTATAATTTCGGTTGGTTCTATTCTAGAATTTCTTTGAGATTTCCTATTTGTTTTGAGAGTTTGATAGTTGAAGCTTTTTTATGACAACTGCTTTGAAATCCTTGTCATAGAATTCCAACCTTTGATTCATCTTGATGTTAGCATCAGCTGATGGTCTTTTTCTCATTCAAGTTGTGATTTTCTTGCTATGACGGGTAATGTTTTATTGTATCCTGGACATTTTGTCGATATGTCAGGAGAATCTAGGTCCTATTTAATGTTTAATTTAGTGGGCAGTTACCTCTAGAAATTTCTGAAGAAATTAAACTTGAAAATATTTATACCTTTCTGTGATATTTGGAGCCATTCTGTGTGTCTTGTGGATCCTTGAAGTTGAAATAATCACATAACCTCAATAACTTTCATGTTGGAAGTAATCTTCTATAACCCAAACATCTAAGATCATCTCTACTTTCTGGGGCTGGAGATGAAAGCCAAGGAGAAATGGAAACATTTGAAAAGATAAAGCATTGGAAACTATATGAAATAAGTAGATACTATATGACTATTTAAAAGAATAAAGCAGATTTCAAAGAATAAAGTAGATTCATCTGTACTGGAATGGTAAAATAGCCATGATTTTCTTTTTTAAAGATTTTATTTATTTATTTGACAGACAGAGATCACCAGTAGGCAGAGAAGCAGACAGAGAGAGAGGGGGAAGCAGGCTCCCCACTCAGCAGAGAGCCCAACATGGGGCTCGATCCCAAGACCCCGAGATCATGACCCGAGCCGAAGACAGAGGCTTAACCCACTGAGCCACCCAGGGGCCCCAAAATAGCCATGATTAAGTGAGTGAATAAAATAGAATTGCCAAAGTGCATGTAGAAAATGTTAAAAGGACCCGCCTTATTTGTTTACATTCCCACTATGGCACGCAGAGCAAAGGTAACCGGTAAAGATCCCATATTCTGTGTGTGATTCCTTCCCCTTAAACATAGGCTGGCCTTGTGACTTGCTCCTCACCAGTGGTTTGTCTAAGGTGATGGGGGTTTCACCACTATGACTAGGAAATAAGAAATTATAACTTATGTCTTGCTAGCAGATTTTCTGTGTTGACTCTGTCCTTTGGTGGATTTGGTGAAGCGAACTGCCTTCTACAGAAGGGCACATGGCAGGGAGGTTCAGTAGCCTGCAAGCAACTGAATCCTGCAGACTGCTCCATGAGCTTGGAAGTGGGTCCTACATCCGTTGAATGTCAAATGAGACACCCAACCCTGACTAACATCTTCATTACAGCCTTGTAAGAGATGCTGAAGTACAGGAGCCAGTTAAGCTGTGCCCATATCCCCAGCCCCTAAAAACTGTGAGGCGAGAGAAATGGTGGTTGTTTTAAGCCACTAAGTTTTTAGTAATTTGTTATGCAGCCATAGGTAACTGATACACCCACCTATTTTTTATATTAGCATAGGCAGTGGAAAGTTGTCAATTTTTACATTGTACTTTTTTTATGTGGTAAAGAGGTTCCCAAGAATATGTGAATATTTTTCATAGATCCGTGTTCACATATATGTAATAGGCTCTGTGTTTAGTTTGACTCTTTGTGTCTAATCTGCATAGTACCATATTGGAGCACAGTGGTCTCCAAATGATGCATTGATGTGGTAAAAAATAATAGGAAAGAAGTAAGGGGTAAAAATCTGAAAAGACTTTTTTTTTTTTTTTTTGAGTTGTTCACATGAGAGTGTTACTAGGTTAAATAATGGTACAACTTAGTGTATGGATCAGTCTCTAGCCAAAGAAGACCCTCACTCCTTCTAATGCCCTTACAAAAGAATAGAATTGGTGTAAAACAGAATAAGCATGGCAAGGGATATGGCTTTTTTATACTTTATTAGGGGTGTTATCACCTGGGAATGTCAAAAACACTATTATCACAGAGATGAGAAAGATGTCCAATATATCAGCAGATGTTTCTAATACTTGGGTACATGCATGTGTTTTTTATTTATTTCTTTAGCATAAGATGGGCAGCATCAAGCATTTTAATTTCTTACAGAACTTTTCTTTTTGTTATTAGGAATCCAAAAACAATGATATTTCTGATATCTAATTATTCAGCATCTTCATTTGTCCCTGTTACAATAGTGTTTTTCTTTGACCGTGCCTGTTAGATCAAAACCACAGCTTTTACAAAAGATAAATTAGGAATTGGCAGATCATTTTTCAACAAATATTCATTGAGCAACCTACAAAGAGGGAGAATATACAGATGGGCTTTGCTGGTAGTTGAGAGATTTTTTAAAGAATATCTTCTGATATTTTTTTGATAAGACTTTTGAGTATCTTTTCAAAGCAGCTCTTACCCTAGAAGATCAGGCAAGGATTGCCACAGTCTACCTTGATTTTAGAGCAAAGCACTGAAATTCTTCGTTCAGAAAAATGAAGTTGAGATGATGGACTGGCCTACTGAAAATTCCATTAGACATTTTGTATGATGCAGCCCATGTCATTTCTAGCTAATCGAGTTAAGATCCACAGGATGAAACCTATTTAGGTTCCTGCAGTGAAATCTCTTATTTTATGTAGGATCTTATCTCTTGGGTGTGGCAGGAGTAGAATAGGAACATTCCAGGAGAGAAGCCAGGGAAAGCTGTGTGTTTGGAGGAAAGACTCTTGTTTTAGCACAAAAGTGGTGCCCAAAATGTGGGAATATGCCTTTGTCTTAGCTGGAAATGTTCTCTTATTTCTCTTTTACGTTACTTATAAATGTCTTTATCTTCGGTATTTGAAAACAAAAGTTTTTGAAGCCTACCATTGTGCCATTTTGGTAAACATCTTTTTAATCACTTAAATTACACAGCAATTCTTAGCTGAAATAGTTTTGTATATTGTAATGTTTGGTGACTCAAGCCAGCTGATGTATGCATGCGGATTTGAACAGTTTGTGAGAATTTTCGGAAGTCACACATGTAAACAAATGTTGATGCTTAGTTGCTTAGCAGTATTACATCAGTCCTAGAGATCCTCTGCAATTCTGGAGCTTTGTCTAGTAAAATAGGCTGTTTTTTTCCCCCCATTTCTTTTGTAGAATGCCATTATAGTTTCACAGAGTAATACATGAAATTTTAAAGATCTTAATTATTTTTAAGTAATGTCTACACCCAAACTGGGGCTGGAACTTATAACATTTCCTTCAGGAACTCAGTGAGAGGCCACAGTTGTGTGTGTGTGTGTGTGTGTGTGTGTGTGTGTGTGTGTATAATTTTTTTCCTCTATGAAAGTTGTCCTTTGATGTACATTTATAATTCCAAAGAGGCAAAACTATGTTGAATTAAATGCTGTTTTATTTTTCACCAATGCTCAAAATGTTTTAGCAAGTAAAATGTGATTTGGTAGTTTACTCAAAGGCCATATTTACTACTTTAATTCATTGACAAGGTTTCTATGCCATTCCTAACAGAAATCAGTATGTATGTGTATATATATAATTCAATAATTGGTTGGATTTTCCAGATTTGGTGAGTTTTAGCTACTTCTGGTTGAATCTCAAGAACTTACTGTGAGTATAAATCCAGATTCCCTTGATATCAGAATAATTAGCAGGGTTGGATAGAAAGTAATGTCTAAGCTCCCCACTTCTACTCTAGACTTCATAAATGAGAAGTGAAATATTGGCCCATAGGGTGTCATGCCCAGTTTTGACGTTGAATAATGTTATTCTGCTGTGGGTCGTAGTGATAAGTTATTTTGATGTTCCAAAGAACTTTTTTTAATTTGAGATTTCAGGATTTGTAATTTCTTTTAGCACTTAGGGGCTCCAAGTAGATGGTGGATGCATTTTTATTTTGTAGTTTAACCACAATAATTTTTTTTCCATTTTCATGATGTAAGGGATGTAAAAACATTGAAATGTCTCTTCCTTCTATTGAGGAATAGCCTGTCTTTCCACAGATGTAACATAATAGTGCTTAAACATTGAATAAAAAAAGAACCGAAGTGTAATTTAAACTTGATCAGATGATTTCAATCCTATGACCCTCAGCAAAATTCCATCATAATGAATGATAGGAGGTATTCCATAGCAATATCAGGAGATAATTTATTATGATACACTAGGTCTGGAACTACTATAGAAAATCTCTAAAATCAATAGGTCACGTTTGGAAATGTTTCAGGAAGTCAGCTAAGATGGAATATTGTTTTCCTTCCCAGCAGTCTTGGAGACAATCAAAGTATAATTTAAATCTTTTAGAAAATACTCCTATTCATTTTTCATTGCATATGAATATGGCCCTATAATTGCTCTATAACCATTAGCAGTTATATGATTTTTTAAAAGTATATGTGAATAAATACATGCTTAATATTTAGTTTTTTCCTGGATATCAAAGACCTCCAATATGAATACAATGAACCAAGCCCTTTTGAAGACATTTCACAATATTTTATTGAGTATCAATTTAAAATTCCTAATTGTACCTTGTTAAAATTGCTAATTGTACCATATTAATGAAATTTTGCTGGACCAGATACTGGCTGAATTTTATACCAGAGGAATTTTAGAAGCCTTTCATGTTACATGAAAATAGAGTTACATTTTAGTCTCCATATAAACTCAGACTCAATTCCATGGGAATTCCTTAGGTGCAAAACAGTCTAACACTAATAGTACTCTCTTGGATTTGCATAATGCTCAGTAATTTTCATAGCTCTTTCTTACTCCATTTCACATTTGATCTTCACACTATGCCCAAGAGGGTAGTAAGATGGGTATTATCCTCTCTAATTTGTAATCCCCTTGTTGAGTTGTGGTCTAAGAGGGACTTGCCTAATACTGAATCCTACTGCTGAGATAAGGTTCAAGTGTATTTCCTGGACTTCATCCTTGTCCTATTCTGATTTGAGGTCACTGGGGTATGGATTAATCAGTAGTGTCTATGCTTTTGATTGGGTTCTATGGTTATTTTTACATCAATACCCATATGCGGTTATGATTAAATTTTTCATTAAATTAGTTGATTTGGACATTAAAGCAAGTTTTTTCTTTAGGGAATCATTGAGTTAGCAAGGGTCCTCTTACTGTAAATAACAGGTATCAGAATAATACAGCATAAATGGAAAGATCTTTGAGTGTTTCTAGAGCAAATCCTTAATTTGATTACCTTGATCCTTGCCTTGACAGACTTTTTAGTCTCTCCAAACTTTTTTTGGCTTCTTCAACTTTAAAAAGGAAATGATGCTAGATTAAATGGGAAAATTCATATACAGTATGATATAGAATAAGCATTGAATAAATATTAATTGCCTCTATTCCTTCTTTAAAATGTGTTTTAACCCAGTAAGGAAGAAGATAGGTGGAATATTATATAGATGAAGTGTTTTACACATATTTTCATGTACGCTAATAAAAAACAAGTAACCCACTGAGAGTATGTGTACCTTTCTCATATAAATGAGTGAACAAACTTGTTTTTAATTTTTTGGCAGACTTATGAAACCAATTAGCTTGGTAACATATATTCAACTTTAATGGGCAAGTAAATAATTAATGTTATTGCCTTTGTAAATTTAGCTTTTCAGTTATAAATTAACATAATTAAAAGAGTAATGTTTCAGTATGCATTCTACTAGCCAAATTTAAATCAAGCAATTAAACTGTAGCTTTTCTGCACCAAATGAGCTCAGCTCATAATGAGACATACGACAGACATAAATTTGTTTTTTCATGGTCAGGTTCATTACAAAAACATGAAGGAAAATACTTGTAGTATGTGTAATCAAGTAAATTATTCCAAGCACCATAAATTGTTTTTCTGGGTCTTCTACCTTAAGCTCAGAACTTAGCACTATCATTTCTTCCTCTCGCTCTCCTGAAGAATGATCTCTTCTGGTAGAAGATTGCTTCAGTTTATATGCTGGGGTAAAAAGTAATAACATTTTAACATTAACATAATTGATAACATTTGCATCAGAATGTTACTGGGTTGTAACTACTTAGAGTAATCCAAATCTCCTGAAGAGGACAGGCTTATGTGTGGGGACAGGGCCTCAAAACCAGAGTGGAGATCATATACATGAAAGATTAAGTCATTTTGCTTGACTTGGGTTTGAAAGGCCAGCTATGTTGATAATTGTCTGGCATTGGTGATAGAGAGAAGGGTCTGAGGGGGTCACTGCTGTGCTCTGAAACCCACTTGAATGTAGAAAGGTATAAAGCAGTAGTTTGTATTCTCCCTTAGAAGTGAAGAGGTGTATTTTTCCACTTTGAAATCAGCCCTGTGGAGTACTATCAAGCAGATTTTAATCTAAGACAATATATTTTGGGACTACATTGTTCCAAGCTGAAGGAGTAGAAAATGGGACCTACTATGTGGGGATAATTGAACTGAAGACATTTTTAATCTTCAAGAAATACTGGTATATAATCAGACATGCACTGACTAATGATCTATATTTAACAATTCACCACATTAAAGCACACTACTCAAAGTAAAATTGTGGGGCATATTAGAATGGACATGTGTATCCCATTCATCTCTTTTTAGAGATAAACACAGCTGCTTCTCTTGGCCCACTGATACATCTGTAAAGTTAATCCCCCCTTTAGTGATGTCGAGTTTATTAAAACCCATTTTTTTTTTTTATCATGAAAAAACTGTATTTAGATTTAGCCAGCTGGACTCCGTTTAGATGATCCCAATTTTGTTGGCAACATCCAAAGCATCATAGTCGGGGGCCAGCCGAACGTATGCCTTCTTCTCTCCATCAGGCCTGATTAAGGTGTTGACCTTGGCTACATCAATGTCATAGAGCTTCTTCACAGCCTGTTTGATCTGGTACTTGTTGGCCTTGACATCCACAATGAACACAAGTGTGTTGTTGTCATCTATTTTCTTCATGGCTGACTCAGTAGTCAGGGGGAACTTGATGATGGCATAGTGATCAAGCTTGTCTCTCCTGGGGGCGCTCTTTCGAGGGTATTTGGGCTGCCTTCGGAGACGCAGAGTCTTGGGTCGTCGGAACGTAGGTGATGTGCGGATCTTCTTTTTTTTTTTGTGACTGTGGACGCCTTTCAGCACCGCTTTCTTGGCCTTCAAAGCCTTTGCTTGGCTTCGGCTTTGGGAAGGGCAGGGGCTTCCTTTTTAGCTTTCGGCGCCATCTTCGTAAAAGGGATTTCCAACGCTCGTTTCCAGGGGCTTATAGAGCAGAGTCTCCTAAAACCCATTTTTTAATATTTATCTTTAATTAGTTCAATCTACAGTGATGCATTATTTTAGCATATAATATCTCCAGGGTGAAAGATTTGAGTTGTTTGTTAGTAACTTTTGGGAAATGTGTATCCTAATGATTATGGTCTGTTTTGGTTACAGAAGTAATTTCTTCCCCTTGATTGCCATGTGATAGGGTCCTTGCCAGCTTAGGTCCAATTGAGAGTTTTTCTAAATGCAGTATATGGTTATTCCATTTTATTTTTCTGGGCAGCATTTTTCTTTCCAGAGTCACTGCCCATTACTTCTGACACATACTATGGACATTTAAAAGCAAATAAAGTTGAAAATCACAACTAACTTATACTTCTCATTAGCCCATCAAGTTACCTTGGAATAAATCTATAAGTCACCAATTCTAAACCTTAATTTGAATCAGAAGCTGTAGACCTTCTCCCTAGGAAAATAGAAATAACAAGATATGGTACACAAATTTTGGAGCCCCTAGAAGCTCTTTCTTGGTTTCAAGTTGAAACCTCTATAATCAGAATTACCAAGACTGGCAGTTCTCCCTTTATTATTCTGTTCCAATTCAGTAGTTCTTTGTAAAATGTTCTAAATTAGAACTCTTATTGTTCTAAATTAAACTCTATTAATGGTCCATATTGGTTATATTAAATTTATGTAATTTCTGTTTTGCAAAATGTTGGTAATTTTCCCAAGTTAAACCAAACACCACCTGTTCCTTGAAGTATGCTCTCTTTCTCTCTCTCTCTCTTTTTTTTTTTTTTTAGATTTTATTTATTTATTTGAGAGCAAGAGGGAGCATGAGCAGAGGGAGAGGCAGAGGGAGAAATGGATTCCCCGCTGAGTAGGAACGAGATGTGAGGCTTGATATCAGAACTCTGGGATCATGACTTGAGTAGAAGGCAGACACTTAACAGAGTGACCCACCCAGGTGCCTGAGGCTCTCTTCTCTTGAATCCTCAAGTGAACCAAGAGTAGGGTAACCTTTCTCTGTCATGCCCCCCATCAACTCCTATCCCACTTCATAGATGTATCTTTCATTTGAGTTCATATGATCAGCTGTGTTGTAGTTGTATTTCCACCACCATTTTTCAGCTTCTTCATGGAAACAAATTCTGGGATTTTTTACCACACGTTTTTATTTATATCATATTAATAGTAAATATTGTAGAATTGTGCCTTTTTAAACTAGAAACCCTGAAATAAGCAGGTTTGGGAACTGACATGGTTGCCTTTTAGAAGGTGCACCACTTGGCTTACTAGGGTAGAAAGCTGTGAAAAGTATAGTTGAGTAGCTTCAATTGTTTATCGTGATGTGGGCACTGGTTGCTATATTTTATAAAAGATAATGAAGAGTGTTATCTAATTGATGAAATGGTGTATTGTAGGCCACTTTAGAGAGTTTGTTTTGCAATTAGAAAACTCATCCATTCTGATCCTACCAGTTACTAGGACAGAAAAAGAGGAGTAAACAAGATACATGCCTTTTAGTAAATGTTGTTTAATTTTTATGTTAATTTTAACAGTTATAAGTTAACTACTTTTTACTGTTTGCATTCTGTAGTGTTTTATCTAAGGACAATGAAATAACCTTGTGAGGCACCTCCATATAGGTTTTAAGAGCTTTTGCTATGGAATCAGTAGTTGGAAACTTTTGCCTCCTAATAGCTATACAAATTTGGGCAAGTTGTTTCATTTATGGGCCTGAATTTTCTCAGCTGTAAAATGGGAATATAGTCATAACTGAGTACAGTTCATTATGAGACTTGATGCCCTGTACATCTATCAAACATTAAACAAATATGATCTGTTATAAATATTAATAGGGAAGGTTATCTCATAATATCTTTATGATATGTCCTTAATTTTATTTATTTGAAACAGACTTTTAAAACTCCTAATTATATTTCCTTTAAAGATCTTGAGGGCATTAACACCTTGGGCGATGTTAAGATCCAGAGCTGAAATTTCTACCAAGTCTTACTGCCTTTCTAGGTAAATGTATTGCTTTTTGTTTAATAAATTTTTTTGAGCTGTGTATCTACACAAATAGAAACTCAAGAATATGAGGGCTCATCAAGCTCAGTGTTTAGCTTCACTGTGAGTGAGTGAAACCAACACGGGAGAGCAGTGAAATGCACCATAGTATATTTTTTCAGGTTTGTTACCTTTTGATATTCAAGAAGTCCATAAGGTATTGGGACATATTGAGAATGATTCCTTCATAGTAGTCTAGTTATTTCCCCCAGCAATAATCCCACCATATTCTTCAGTGAGTATAGGCATTGGTTTGCTGATAAACCCACTCTCCAGAAAGGGACACCTTGTCTTATAGCATTGGCCAATGCTAAGACTGTAAATATTCCCAACACGTTTGGCTTCATGACTTAACTACTAGCTCACACAATTCCTGGAAACAGAGTATGACTCTTGCTAGCTGGCTTCCACGTATCATGCTAGATCCTTTACTCTCATCTCTCAGAGCCATCTTTTAGTTGCTTGCCTGTTTAGGAAGTAAAATTCCCCTTCTTTTGGACACCTTCTTTCTTCTCTTTTCTCCCTTCACATCTAGTCTTGCTGTCTTTGTGGGCTTCCTTTCTGACCCTGTGCAGATTTCATTCACTCAGTTTTGGTTCTTGTCTGATTTTTCAGTGGTGGGGTTGGTCGTGCAGTGGGAGGAGGAGGTGGGGGAACCATGCAAGTCTTGCTAGAAGTCTTGCTCTTTCCTTAACTTTACAAATAGTTTAATCTATTTAAATTCCTTAACGTAGCCTGTGTGGCTTTGTGTGGCCTCATCCCAATTTATTTTTTCATTGTGATGGTTATAACGTTCCTTCCTGACAATGTGTAACTCCTTCATTCATATAGGACTTCTTTAAGTTCCTTGAAAGCACAGTGTTCTCTCTTCTAGGCTCTTCTGCAAGGAGTCTTTTTCTGCTTAGAAAGGTCTTCATATCTCTTTTCCTCTTCTCAGGTTTTCATCTATGTAAACACTTTACAGCCTCAGAGCTCATAGATGCTCCCTTTTCTGTGATGACTCAGATGAAGGTTATCCTTGGGTGATCCCACACAGCCTGGTACTTAATTCTGTCAAACCATTTTTTATGTCTCACTCATTTGTCAATACTTGTCAACACACAGACAACTATTTGAAAGACACCACATATATATAAGGCAATTGAGAAACCATGGCTGTTGAGGACACTTATAGATTAGGAATCAGGAGATCTTGCATCATTTGGGGCAAGTCAGAAGGTCTTTAAGACTTAGTTTTCTTCATTTATGCAATATTGTGCATTCCTCTTCTTGCATTCTCAGAAACTACTGTCTTACCCGTGGTTTGGGGATCAGTGTCAAAGTGTAATATTTAACAAGTCCCTTTGTGTCTAACTTCCTTTAAGACATGAGAAGTAGGGTTGTACCATGGTTACAAGTGCGGACCCTGGATTTAAGCCATCATTAACACAAATCCCAGCACTGCTACTTTGGGCAAGTTGCTTGTTTTCCTCTCCTGTTTCTTGGAGATGCTGATAGAACCTTCCTAGTAAGCGAGGGAGCAGAGCTGAGTCAATACATATGCATGGGACTTGGATCTTTTTCACTCACCTGTAATGGTCTTTCCCTCCTCTCCTTACAGCATGCTTCGTATAATTCCTTCCCTGGGTTCTGGCAGACTGTATGGCCTTGGGTTGGATATCAGCATGAACACAAGGACTTTGAAAAAAGCCTGAAGCCGTTTCTTATTCTCCCATTTCCTCTCAGAATTGAGCTTCCTCGTGTACATTGACAATTTTATTTTTCAAATAAGTACTCTTTCCCCTATCCAAAATAACTTTTCAAATTAATATAATGATTTGTTCCATTCTGAGGGGTAATTATCTGTAATGTTTTATTTTTGGAGTAATATCAGTAATTTTCAGAAGCTGGAGCTTGTCATAAGATCATTGAAAGATAAGTAATTTTCTTCTCACTACTCCAGGAGAGTGGCTCCATGGATTCTAGTCACGCTGGAGAAGTGAGTTGAGTGAGCTGGTTGCCTGTTGATCCACACGGTAATGATATGTATGTGATGGAGTGTATGAGATTTGGGGTGGGGTGGGGAGAATGAGAAAGAGAATATGTCAGTGAGAAAAACTGACTAGGAAAAATGGTTCCAGGAAATAGGACATACTTCCAGTACTGAAGGAAGGACATTACCTTTACATCCATGGAACCTCTGGAGCATCCCTGGGCCGGTGAACCCACCCTCCTCACGGATGAGGGGAGCAGGAGTGGGAAAGAGAGTCTAAGTCTTCTACAGATCATCTCCAAATCTATTTTGATGTCTTTTTGAGGGTATGCGGAACAAAGATCCTACCTCTGTTTCCACTGTGCTGACAACCAAAGGCCAGAAGGAGCCAGGCACAGAAGGGTGGCCAGTGTGGCCCATGTGGCTGATGCGTGCTACATAGGTAGAAGTGTAGAGCACACGACGAGACCTGTGAAATGGGCTGCATCTCAGATCTGCTAAACTGCAGGGAGGATCTGGGATTTTATTCTGAAGTCAGTGGGAAACCTTTGGAAAGTTGAGGCTGAGGAGTGGAAATGGCTTATTTTTAAAAACTTAATTCCTGCTCCAGGAAACCAAAAGAGTGAGATCACTGAAGATGCATTGATTGGAAGCCAGTGAGAAGGTTGTAGAAATATTCCAGACAAGTGGGGATATGCTTTTAGGGGTTTAGTCTAGGAGAGGGGAGTGGCCCACAGTGCCTGGAATGGCCTCCTCCCTGGGAGAGGCACTGCAGGTAAGTCGCTTAGTGGCAGTGTGGCTGGCTTCTCAGCAAGGTGATGTGTGGCTTTTAGTGTGACAGGGTTTAGAAAAGCAACCACAACTCATCCTTTATGGTGTGTAGTCCGTGTGTGTGCACGCACATGTGTGTTTGGACAGGTAGAGTGTGTCACATTGCCCTAAGTTTCTCCCTTAAAACTGGAGGCTAGAGGTGGAATTCTTGGTATGCTCTCCTCTAAAATGGTGAACAAGTTCAAGGATTTGACCCATTTGTTTTCCTTTTCAATAAAACATTTTATCCTCTTAGAAATTTCTCAACTTAGAGCTTTGAGTAAGTGAGATGCAAAATGAAGATAGACATTTTTGGACTCAGCCAAATGGTTCATGTAAGTTCATGAGCATCACTTGGTTCCAGATGGCTAAGAACAATTATCAGGCATTTCTTTCAACTTTAATGTTTTCAGAGAACTTTATGATAAGCCACTAATTTAACTTCACATTTTCCTAGTAAGAAGTGAGGGAAAAGTAATAGCCAGCTATCTAAGGCACAATTATGTAATTCATACAGCTCTGTGGGTTCTTAATAAATACTGAGTGGTAACTTAGCTTGTGCTACAGTGGGAAACAGATGGTTCTGGAAGGTTTGGGATTGGCAAAACTGTATTTCTCAGTACTTCATACCAAGGCTTCAGGAATTGTTATTACGATTTTGTTTGTGTGTGTTTTGAAAATTGAAGCAGGATGCTAGACCTGTCCTATAATCTTTTCTCCTTTCCAAAGCATGGATATTAGTATGTCTCTGTCACAGGATGGAAAATGAGGCTGGGTGAGTAGGTGGGTTGCTTCAGGTTTGCAGAACAGGGGTTTAGCTCAAACGTTTGAGTGACTTCATAGTCCTTGTTCTGATGTTAGATGACAGCTTTCCTCTCTTTGTTGAGGTGACAAAGCTGTTCCTTTCCCTATCCAGACACTTGGCCGGCCTGCAATGTATATCTGTGTTGTTTTATAAACTTTCCCTAATCTCCCTCTTGATGGGGCTAAATATGTTTCTAAATCTAATCTTTCTGGTTTCTAATGTGATTTTGGAGAAAGCTGATTTCCAATGCAATGGTTTTGCAATTATAGTAGTGTCGTAGCTTCTGTGCATTTAATTTATGCAAATTCAACTGTATGTGCATAGCAAATGGAAAGAGAACCATTTCCATCATTCAGAGGAGTCTGTTCCCCGGGTCCACGCAATGTGCATATGCCCCCATGTAAGAGAGGCAATATTCTCTGCTTTCCTCAGTGTCTGTTCCAGTCTCTGATGCCTCTATAGGGTAAGGATTTCATCTGAGTGAGGTCCTCTTCCTTAATAATACTTACTTCCACACTACGGGACCTGAGATGAGATTTTGCTTCATTTATTGTTCAACCAAAGAAATGTGTGCTAAGAAATGGAAGAAAAGATTTCCCCCGCTGGATCTACTCATTTAACAAAAACTAAATGAGCATTTATTATGTAGCAGCATTGTGCTAGGTACTAGGAGTACTGCCAGGGACACAGTGAACTACTGAGATAGATGACCTGCCCTCACAGAACCTAGAGCTCAGTGGCTTCTGAAATCTCTTAGTTAAATACTGCCTTCCTAAGGTATTTTGAAGCATGGTGTTGGTTTTTTGTGATTTTTCACTTTGCTGATTTTTACCCTGAAACCCTTCTGTACAGCCACTTTGAAGACACTATGGCAGTTTCTTAGAACACTAAACATCTTTGTACTTGATGATGTAGTGATCGTGCTTCTTGATATTTAGCTGAAGGAGCTGAAACGTATGTGCATAGAGAAACCTGCTTGTGAGTGTTCAGAGAAGATTTATTCATAATTGCCAAAACTTGAAGACAACTGAGGTGTCTTTCAGTCAGTGAATGAGTAAAGAAACTGTGGTCCATCTGTACAATGGAATATTAGGCAGCGCTGAAACAGATGAGCTGTCAAACCACAAAAAGGCCTGGAGAGACTTAAATGTGCATTACTAAATGAAAGAAACCAATCTGAAAAAGGCTACACACTATGAGCTTCCAATTGTATGCCATTTCACAAAAGGCAAAACTATAGAGATACTTAAAAAGATGAGTGGTTGTCAGGGATTAGAGGGAGGGAGGAACGGAGAGAGTGCAGAGGACTTTTAGGACAATGAAACTATTCTGTATATAACTGCTAGAGTGATGACATTTCTTTAAACATGTGTCAAAACCCATAGAATGTGTAGGACCAAGTGGGATCCCTAAGGTAAGCTGTGGACGTTGGGTGATGATGATGAGGATGGATTGATATAATGGTTCATTGATGATAACTATGTAGCAGTGGTTCAGGATTTTGATGATGGAAGTGACCGTGCATGCTTAGGGACTGAAAGTGAATGAGAACTCTTTGCCCTTTCTGTTCCAATTTGCTATCAACTGAAAACTGCTGTAATAATCTATATAAATAAACCGCTTGTTCTCCTCTCAGGTACCCCCACATAAGCCATGACTCTGTGTCCTACATATTCTTAACAGTTTCTTGATAATATAGTGCAGGTGTGTAGTTGTGCCAGGATCATAGTAGTATTTGGGAAGATGCTGTTGGGGGTGGCATGATTTGGAAAGAAGGGAATTGGGCATTAGAGAGCTGGATTCTTGTCACTTTCATGACCCCAATCACTTTTGTGACTTTGGACAAGCCCCTTTCCTCATCTGCAAAATGGTACTATTCTACCGGCTGACCTCTAGGACTCTGTCCAGTTCTTTTCTTTGAAACATTTTTAACTAAGGGATTGGGACTTGGTCCTAATTATTTAATATTATTACAGTAAAATCCCTTCAAAGTCATGAATTACAGGTCATATCTTTGTTCCTTTAAAAATTAAAAAAAAATACTTAAAGTCATACAGATCAACAGTCTCACATTGGGCTGTTCTATGGTCTTCCCTGTAGGGCAGATTCCTATTATCTCTTACACAGTTCTTTGGAAATGGTTGCGAAAATTGTTCTTAGATTTATGGTTAAAGCAAAATCATTTTACATTGTGCGACACACTTTGATTCTAGAGGTCACTTTGGAGAAAGTATTCAGTATGACCTAACAGAGATAACAGGACAGTCCTTTTATTTTGATTGTTTATAATATTTTATGATACAAGGTTATATTTTTTCAATTAAGGAAAATGGTAAAATGAATGACTGTGTGTCCACTACCCAGCTTGGCAAATCCTAAGATTTTGCATATTTGCTTCCCAGTTGTTTAAGTAATAAAATACTAATGGTTAAAGCTTCATATGGGAAAAAAGTGTTTTCAGAATAAATTTCCCATTTCTGTCTGTAACGTGAGTCACACACTCATTAAGAGCAAAAAATAATAATAATAATGGGAATTAATGAGGTCAAAATCCTTCAGAATTTTACCACCTAGAGACAACTATTACCATTTTTATCACCTTCCTTTGTTAAACAGATGCTCTGTGTGCTTTTTGTCTGGCAAACAGTTTTATTTCATTATGGAAAATTTAAAACACTTTTTTTTAAATTTTATTTTATTATGTTGTGTTAGTCACCATACAGTACATCATTAGGTTTTGATGTAGTCTTCCGTGATTCATTGTAAAGTATATTTAAAGTAGAGGGAACAAGGTAATGAAATCCTAGGTCACCATAAATCATCTGGAAGACTTACCAGTTTTGTATACATCACCCACTGGCAGTTTTGTATACATCACCCAGAACTCACTAGAACGAATTCCTACCTGTAACATTTCTTCCTTAAATATTGCAGTGTTCAACTCTAAAAGATGACATCTTTTTGTAAATAAAACAATGTTGTTATTATACCAAAGATACCAGTCATGATTTTGTACTGGCAAGTATCTAGTCTTTTTTGAGTTTACTGCTCATAATTGTTTTTTTCACTGTTTGTATATCAGGATCTAAATTTTTTATCCATTCGAAGTACCTGTGTGTTTCTTAAGTCTTTCTTAATCTGTAGGTTCCCATCACTCTTCATTATTCTCCTTGTGATGTATTTGCTGAAGGTGATCTGGTTCTTTATCCTGTAGACAATTCCACAGCCTGGATGTTGCTGATTGTATCCCGGTGTTGTGTAAGCAAATGCCACAGACCTTGGATTTCCTATAAACTAGCTGCTTTCATTGGGGTTGTTTGGCTGGACTGTTACCTATGTTAAGCTATTGTGCCTCCAGATCTTTCTTTTGTGATGTTAGTAGTCATTGATAATTACTACCTAGATGCATTATTTCATTAGGAGTTAAACCATGATGGCATTCCAATTTTACTATTTTGTTTTAATTTTTTGGTGAGAAACTTCTACAAATGGAAACTTCCTTTTTCAGTATTTGATTATAGGATATAAGGAAAGGCAGGACAGAAGGTTGATTGTCATTTATTTACTATTTTCAAAATGATGATTTGGTTTTCTAGCATCTTCCAAAGGTGACCAATGACATTTTTCTCCTTCTCCTTCTCCTTCTCCTTCTCCTTCTCCTTCTTCTTCTTCTTCTTCTTCTTCAGTATCATTGTAAATTTACTGATTTAAATCTATCTGTGGTATTTCATTTCTTTCCAGTATTAGGATCATTGGTGCTCTAATTTTCTCACGCAGAATTTCGATTTCTTATTAGGCATGTTGCTGAGTTCATAGGCTATTCGCATTTCTTTTTCTGTATGCTTCCTATTGATCTCCCTGCCTATTTTTCTAGGCACTTACTAGCACTTTTTTTTTTTAAAGATTTTATTTATTTATCTGACAGACAGAGATCACAAGTAGGCAGAGAGGCAGGCAGAGAGAAGAAGGGAAGCAGGCTCCCTGTTAAGCAGAGAGCCTGATGTAGGATTTGATCCCAGGACCCTGGGATCATGACCTGAGCCTAAGGCAGAGGCTTTAACCCACTGAGCCACCCAGGCACCCAGAGACTTTCATTACTTAACAAAAACTCTGATAATCAATTAATGGCTTGGGGGATGGGCAGTAATTCTGTTCCTCTTACCTTTAAATGATTTGGGTTTATCCAGCTCCTCAGTCCTTCCCACTTGGCCACCACAGAATTACCAAGGAAGTGGTGTAGCTTGCTTTGGAGATCAGTGAGTGAAGGAAGTCAAACATAAATGATTTATCTCTGCTCTCAGACTTATGCAATGGCTCCCTATTCTAGCCTTTTTGGGGATGACTGCTCATAATTGTTTTTCACTGTTTGTATATCAAGATTTAAATTTTTCATCCATTAGAAGTGACTGTGTATTTCTTAAGTCATTCTTAATCTGTAGGTTCCCATCAGTCTTCATTATTCTCCTTGTGATGTGTTTGTTGAAGATGATCCGGTTCTTGATCCTATAGACAATTCCACAGCCTGGATGCATACTTTGTGCCTCACAGAAAGAAACATGACATAGATTTGATGTTCTCAACGACTTGGTGTAGTAGGCAAGACACAAGCCTAATGTTGCGCATATTACTATTTTTTACCTCCTAAATCCCTTGTAAGAGCCCCTGAGGTTTGTTATGCCCATTAAATAGGTAAGAAAATTCATACCACTATGAATTATAAATACATTACATTAATTCAAACATAGCATCATTGTGTTAAAATTACTCCTCAAAAAGCATGCTTAGTTAGAAATATGTATTAGGACTTCTCTCTTGCAGACGAAGCACTGGGAGGTAGAAAAGCATGCCCAAAGACACAGAGAGTGGGGCAGCAGAGCCAGGAGTCAAACCCAGGCAGGGATCTAATACTTTAAGCCTTTATGACCTTTGTAGTTTATGGTATCAAGGCAAAATCGTATCCATGTTGACAGCCTTCTAGAATGATGCGGGTTTGCTAAGCATCCATTGGTGTTCATGGTGGCATAATATCGTGGATCTAACTTAGCTTTGTCACCAAGAATAAGAGATTGGACACTGTGTTCCAGGGATGAGGTTATGTTTCCTGATACTTTCTTTCCTGGGTTAGTATCTAGAGGTACATGGCAAGCTGCCACTTAAGATGGCCGCTGGTAATTGAATCACTGGTTCACTGAAGTAGGTACTCCAGCTGTATCTCCACGATAACGTATAATGTGGGGGGTAGGTAGACTCACCATTGTCTGGGATTGAGGGGACACAGAAAGCCCACTGTCTGGGCTAGAGGCCACATAAGATAGCATGCTGCCAATGTGAATTCCAGAGGTATCTATAAAGTTGGGTGATCCTTGGGCACATGTGGAAGTTGATAGAGAATTTGACTGAATGCGTGAATCATGAGAAGAACAGTGGTATTTAGGGAATCCTGTATGTATGTATACACTTGCTATTAGGCTGGGAACAAGGACGGCTTCTCTGGTGATGGTGATAAATTTCCTAAAGCAACGGTGGGACCTGTATTTGTAGATCTCGAAAATAGCAAATGTGAGCCCGGAAGGAATAGTGGGTAGAGGCACATGGAAAGGGGTGTGGGTAGGTATGTATCCTATGAATGCTAAATTTTAAAACCACGTTTTGGGGCCACTGTTCTTTCTACCTACAGACTGTCCGTGTCTGACCCATTTGATGAAGCTTGAGATAAATCATTTGTTAGCTAGCTAAAGCAAAATACAGATCAACAATTATCCCAGATGCTAGCAAATTCTTTGAAGTTTCATTATAATGTTCAGTTGAATTTCTTCTAGAATTCCCTTGACTTCTCTATTCAATTTTAAAGGCTGACCAGGTAAGGAATTAAGGTGCTGATGAATTGGCAAGCGATCAGGTGCCTAAAAGTCATTGGGCATTTTCTGTATTTCTTAAAATCCAGCGACACAAATTTTCTTTTGTTATTCCCTAGTATTTGATTGTTTGGTGTCCAGATGAGGAATAAACAGCAGCCTTCCACATCCATCCCAAAGGTATTGATTGCATTTACAGATAAGCACCCAGATCTCCAAAGTATTTTATGTTTCATGGACCCACCATTGTTTCTGTAGTGTGAGCTGGTAGGATGTGTAATTAACATTTTATAAACTGAGTCCCATTACCAGCGGTGACTTGGTTCCCTGAATCTGCCCAGGAAGCAGCTGTTGCAAGCTGTGGGATGATTTCCTCTATGGCTTTGCAGGAGACCTGCCCTCTGCTCTATCTAAGTGCTTCCACTCTCCTTGGCAGAGACCCAGCTGGGCCAGTTTTCACAATTACATTCTTTAGGAGACTGATGGAATTCTGACTTTGGAGTTAAAATGGTGGCATTTCCAGGGTGCCTGAGTGGCTCAGTGGGTTAAGCCTCTGCCTTCAGCTCTGGTCATGATCTCAGGGTCCTGGGATTGAGCCCCGCATTGGGCTCTCTGCTCCAAGGGGAGCCTGCTTTCTCCCCTCTCTCTGCCTGCCTCTCTGCCTACTTGTGATCTCTGTCGGTCAAGTAAAAAACAAACAAACAAACAAAAAAACGGTGGCATTTCCAAGTGTCAAATCCTTTGTGATTTTTAGCATATTTGGGAAACACCCATAAGCTCCAGGGTAGGTTTCTGAGTTTAGATCCTGCCTGTCACTTTCTAGTTGTGTGACTTCACACAAATTACTTAATGACTTTCTAATATGCAAATGGAGGTAATGAACACATTAGTAAAGCATTGCTGGCCACAGGAATACTGTGTGCAGGTCTATGAGGCAGCCTTGGACACATACATGGTGCCTGTATCATCCCAGGGCTTCTCCACTTCCTGGTAAAACCCAGCCTAATTTCAATAGAGCAGAATTCACAGTTCATCCCTTCCCCCTCACACACTTCCACCCAGAAATCTTCATCAAGAGCCATTTGTGGAATTCCTAGTATCTTTATGTCACTCTCCTACTCTCCTTCGTTCTGCCTTCTCTGGGGAGTGTGTCTGGGTGCCTTTGTGGATCAGTGCCTGTGTGTGTTCTCTGCTCACAGGAATCACTGTTAACACTGCCCAATCATTAGAGAGGTGTGGTTCACACTCTGCCATCAGAATAGCCACTAATTGATAACTTTTGAAAAATGACATATTCTCCGAAGCATTCAAGGCTGCCCAACAGGCAAAGATTACACCCACCTCAATGATTAGCACTCGAACTGTGCAGACGCTAGTGATAGAAGACACATGTTGTTCTTTCTTGACATTATTCCCTTTGACAGTCTTCCTCCTATATCCTTTCTTGGTTTATTTTGCTACAGAATGGCATTAATCCCATCATGTTTCCAAATGTTTCAAAGATTTCAAAAAAGCTGCTTTCTGCAGCTGTGTCATCTGAGCCCAATGCCTTCTGGACCGTTGCATTCATGTAGCAGCCCGTTAATGAATAGAATATGTACTTATGGATTTGGTGACTGCTTTTCATTTCTTTGCTGAAGGAGGGAAATAAACCAGGATCAATTAAGAAGAGCTGTGTGCTGGATGAGGGCTGGGGATCAAACAGGAAATTGGCTTGTCTCTTGAGAAAACCAGGAATTAGAGCTCTCTCTCTAGATCAAGCAGAAATTAGGCTATTTGAAACAGCACACTCTATGTCACTACTTGAGTCAATCAGCAGCTTTGTAGGAATTTGCCATGTCTTCCTATATCTGGGCAAGTTAGGAAGTTAGGAAAGGAAGTTAGGAAAATTGCAAAAGACAACAAAAAACTGCAGAAATAAAAGCTCCATGAGGGTAGGAATAAAGTCATTAATAGTCCCTATCCTTAACAAAGTGCATAGTCAATATTATGTACTCAAAAAAAAAATCTATTAGTAAATGCATTTCTGAGCAAATCCTTCAGTGACTTAGCATGGAGTAGAAATAACTTGTCTCTGAAGCATCTTAACTTTTTATTAGGCTGTGGTATAGCTAAACCTGAAAGGTAGATGACATATTTTTATGTTGTTGCTACCTGAACATAGACAGTTTCTTAATATCAGTTAGGAGAAGCGAAAGAAAGATGCATTCAGATAGGCTGGAGACTTGAATTCTCAAAGCAGTCAGCAAAATTTCTTCAATAACTCTGTATATCATTGTGCTGAATGATAGCCTTCTTTGCTTTCAGAGTTGTGTTTCTTGGCTTTGGAATGTGGGAATAATTGTATACTGTGGCCTTGTGATTATCAGCCTGCTGTAATACTAGGGCCAAGATCATCTCAAATTGCTGGTCATCAGCAAGAGGACAAGAAATGAATGGGAGAACTTGAGTTGCTCATGTTACAAAGTTCTTCTTTCTGCCTTTAGGATGTGGGGGCAGTTGAGGTAACGGCTTTCCCGAGAAAGTCATCAAGGGCCACCAGAGCAATTACATATGCAGAAAGGTGGGAAAGATTCAGACTCTGCAGGCAGGTAGATTATATCATGAAATTTGATGCAGAATATCAGTCTGCTGCAATAAAAACTAAAAATTAAGAGCAACAGATACCTATTGAGTACTTAGGCCATGCCCAGGAACAGGCAACTGACCTCTGTAACCTTGTTTGATTTTCATAAACCCCCAAAGAGACTGGTGTTTCTAACCTCTCACCTTGACAGAGAAATGTGATAGATTGGTGGAGTGTCTTGGTTAGTTTCACGGCAGTGGAACCAGGGTGTGAATAATACTAGGACTGTCTTGAAGCCTAGTTCTTAAACATTGTACCCTGCTTCCTAACCAGTCTTAGAATTCTTTCCTTTGTAATTAGTAAAAGTCTCCCTCCTACTGAGTAATCTTCCTTTCTTTCTACCCCCCACCCCGAGCTGGGAACTCTTTGGGGGGGGCATGCATTTTAAAAGCCCAGCGAGCAGTAGGCTCTCAGGAAGGTGAAGGGATCTCTGTACCGGTGTTCAGTGTGTTCATGGCCCAGTTAGATTCTTCTCTGTGGTCCTTTGATTCCTGTCCCACACCTTTTCCCTAAACTCATCTCTTCTCTTGCCTTTATTTAATCTTGGATTCCTCTTTTTTCCCCCTGTTTGCTTGGGGAAGGAAGGGACTGAGAGTTGAGGTGGGGAGGATGTGGTTCAAGAAATAAGGGCGGGGAAGAAAAGGCAGTGGAAATTGAGAAGAACAAGGTGAGAGTTAATAGTGAACTTGCAACAAAATGATGTAAGCAGAGCTGTCCCACTCTAGGCAATATATTCTCTTTAAGAGTTTGTAGAAGTCATTTTGGGCTTTTCAGATACAATCTACATCTGTGTCACATGTACCGAACCTATTCCTAATGCCAACACCAGTAGGTCTTCATGTAGTTGTCGTTACAGTGTCAGGAAAGCTAAAGACAGATGCTTTTGACTTTGACCTAGCTCAGCCACTTATCCTCTGAGGGGCTTTGAGAAGGTTTATGTCAACTTCCTGTTTGTTCATTGGTTTGGAAATACATCTTGAGCTCCACGTTGGTGCTGGGCTATGAATGGAGTGATGAAGATACAGCAGGACACCAGAGAAAAAATGCCTTGCCTGCACGGAGCTTCCGTTTTACTGGGGCAAGGGAGCTGAGCAAGGAAACCATGTCATCTATGAGCAAGTCTTCACCAGGGGGTAAGCAGAGAAGGGGGAATGAGGAGATGTGGTCATGGTTTACTATTTTAAGTAGTTGTGAAAAGGTCACTGTGGAAGCAAGATTTAATTGATGATGGGGAAGACAGCCTTCTGGGTAAAGGGAACGGTAAGTCCTGATACTCAGGTAGAGCTAGAGGGGTAGCTGGGAGGCCAGCACAGCTGGAGAGGAATCTGTGAAGGAAAGGGTAGGGGGTGAAGAAGGTGATAACACAGCTGTGTCACATGGAGCCTTTTTGGCCGCTGTAATGACTTTGACTTGGCTTCCGAGTGAGGGGGGAAGGTTTTGAGCAGGAGAGTGTCACGGTCTTACTCATGGGGTTGAGTCGAGAATGAGAATGACCGCCATGGTTGGAACATGCCTGCTGTGCAGCCTTGGAGATCTGTCCTGATGCCGGAACATCAGTGATAGTGAAGGAGCAGGTGAAAGTGGTCAGCCTTCACTTTCTGGTGAGAAAAAACACTCGATTTTGAAGAGGACCCGGGGAATAGATATGAGAGACGAGAGTTAAGGTTGACTGGCAGGGTTTGCGCCTGACCAGCAGGGTGAATAAAATTGCCATTGAGAAGGAAGAGATGAGGAAGAGCATGAGCCTTTACTTGTTTTATTCAGCGGGTGTTGTGTTGGTGATGGAATCAGGACTTCACTTCAGGCATGTCCTGACATGGCAATTAGAATTCCAAGTGGACTTGTTGAGTAGTCAGTTGATAGGGGAGTCTGGAGTTCAGTGAAGTAGCCGGGCCTGGAGACCGTCTCAGAGTTGTCAGTGTATGAATAGTTTCTCAAGCCCTGGAGCTAGGAGACGCCCCCTGATGAGTGTGTGCGCAGAGAGAAGAGGCTCAGGACTGAGTCCCTGGATGCTCTCACCTTGAAACTGTGAGATAGAGAGGATCTCACAGAGGCAGGCGAGATGGAGCGGCCGGTGATGACTGGCAAGTGTGGTATCTTAAAAGTCAAGTGAGGGAACGATTTCAAGGCGGAGAAGTGATGCAGGGTCCCCTGTATCATTTTAACCTAGACTACAGCATTAGGCACGTTGTTTGTGTTTATTAAGGATTTGCTTTATTCACTGGTGGAAATAGACCCCAGGTAATGAACTATCATGGGAAAACCCTTTATGGTCTCTGATCTTCAGTTTCCTTAAAAGGTAAATGAGCAAATTTGGCTAGTCCTGTCCTAAAAAATTTGCCAGCCTGGATATAGTGTGACTTTTTCTGCTTTTGTGTGATTGCTTGAGTCTAATCAAGACTGAATCCATCCCGCTCTTATTTGTATTTATGCCAGTCAGGGCATAACATGTCTTCTGTGTAGTGTCTTCAAGCCAAATCGTCTGGAATTTCAAATCCCTGTTGAAGTTTTAGTTTAGGTTTTGTTTATGCATATCTTCTTTCTCTTGTGATTTCTGTAGACGTGGAAGAAACCTCCGTCCTCAGAAGGCAGTACTGGAACCTGTGTGGAAGTTAAGAAAACTGTCCCCTTGGTGGTGGCCTGAGGAGATTATCTCAACCCCAATGTTGCCCTGAAATTTGTGTTCAAGATTCAAGAAGATTAGGACTGCTAAGGTATGGACATTTGATTGTGAGACATGACACAGAGTTTATATTTATATATTATATATATGTAATTTTTTTTCTTAAGGCAAACACATTTAAAGGTACTTAATCATTTTAACAGCCTTTTCTCCTCTTCATGCCTCGTTTCTCTTTCCTTTCTCCCTTCCTCCTTTGAAGGAATGATCTTAATCTCTTTTGCTACCAACTTTTGGGATATGGTGGGATGAATAAAGGTTCAGTGAGAGAAACTGAAGTCCGTTTGCATGGTCTCAATGAAGTGACCTGAGGAGAATAAGACAAGTTATGGGGAGAGGTTTGTGCAGCCATCTCTGATAGAAAGAAGAGGGAATCTGAGAATACCACCCATGAAATGGGACTTCGGGTTCAGAGATGAGTAAAGAAGCCATTCTTTGGAATACGTGATTAATTCCTGTTTTCACTGTCCAGAGGACACTCGAGGCAAAGCTTTGTATTATCTCTTCAGATCTTGAGGAGGCCCTGTCTTGATGTTTCTTTTAGCTATATACCCATGTTGGGGCAGACTGAGATTGAGTAAGGAGGTTCCATTTGTTCTTTTCTGGATGCAGTGAGAACCCACTGTGCATGTCCATGTACATGCATGTGTATAAGGCCTATGCATTGTGTGTGTGTGTGTGTGTGTGTGTGTGTGTGTAGTGGTGTGTAATCTCTCTCATCCTCTCTGGGTAGGGAGAGAGAAGGACAGATGGAAGGAAGACAGGGTGAATCCTACAGAACGGCGTGTTGATTGTGTCTCAGGCATTGTGATGTAAGCTTGGGGGAGAAAGTCACATGTACAACTGATGACCAGCATCTGGAAGAGGGATTTCTGTTGTGGGAAACCAAGAGGAGCTCTATGTAAAAAAGTTTTCTGAGACTCCATAGCAAGGAAGGCTTAAGGGTTGGACTCATTCTCAGAAATCATGGAGTTGGGTGTGCCTGGGTGGCTTATTGGGTTAAGCATCTACCTTTGGCTCAGGTCATGATCTCAGGGTCCTCGGATTGAGCCCCACATTGGACTCTGCTCAGCAGGAAGCCTGCTTTTCCCTCTCCCACTCCCCCAGCTTGTGTTCCCTCTCTCGCTGTCTCTCTCTCCGTCGAATAAACAAATAAAATCTTAAAAAAGAACTAATAGAGTTGACATCTCTAGGCTCACCTCCCACACAGAACAGTAGTACTGCATACACTGCTGGTGACGAGCCAGGGGGAGGTGTGGTTTAACAGCCTGGGACCCCGTGACCTATCTACCAGAGAATCTAGAATGGCTCCGAAAGTTCCATTGATGACTCATTTGTTGTCATTTTAATTTTCTTTGAAGAAAAAATAAAACCCTCATTATCCCAAAGCTCTGGAAATTGGGAGAACAACTGTAGCTAAGGTATTGGTTGGCTCCCTTCTCGGGCACAAAGGCCTCCCCTGTGTCATCAGCCGTGCAAGACAGAGGTCCAGCGCTGACGAAAATGAAATACATTATAGCCTTAGGTCTGTTTTCATTTTATCTCTGACTTTCTCCCTGTTTAGAGAAATGTGGTATATACTTTCATTGATGATGAAAAGACCTTCCTTTCAGGAGGAAGTACATCGACTTTCTCTCTCGTTTTTGTAAACTCCTCCGAGGCCCATACCGAGGTGATTGAGCTCTGATGTTCACACTGCTCACGGTACTTCTGAAGAGAGTGCTGACAGACAGGTGACAATGTGAGGGGTGGCATTTCAAACTCCTCTTTTCCCTTTATTCGGGAGATTTAATTTTTTTTTTTTTCAAAGACGGGAAAATAACCTCCTTTACAAAGGGCGCCTTTAAAGCAGTGTAAGTCTAAAGAGTATTTATGAATTCATTCTCCATTAATATGGTTTCAGAGGCTAAATAAATAATCAGGAGAAAAGAATAGAGCCCCTTTTTTGACTCCTCACCCCAATCTCAACATTCTGTGTGAGAGACCCACAGTTGTGGTGCGGCCCTCTGCTCACAAGGACTTGATCTGTTGGAAAGGAACAGCTGAAAAGCTGTTCTGTGCTTGTCCTAAAAATTGAGAGAAGCTTTGGGGTCAGGGCTGGGATTTTGAGGACTGAGTGCTTGGCTTTGATTGTGTCAATCTTTAATTCAGAATGCCTGTGTTCTGTCAGGAATACTCACCTACATGCTAACTATTTAAAACATGACTTCAGTGGAGAAAGTTTTAAAGGACGTGGCCCTACACATGTTCCTGGCTTAGAGACCAGCCCTTAAGGGGAGAAGAAAGCTTTCTCCTGTGGTTGGCAGAGGCCACAGGGAGAAGAATGTCCCCTTTGCTGGGCATGTTCCTCACTTGATTGGGCGAGATCTCGCTGTCAGGTATGCAGGTGTGTGCAGGCTCCTGCTCATAGACCAAAACTCAATTTCCAGGAAGGAAGGAGGAAATGAGGCAATGTTGGGACATCAATCTACCCTAATGTTTCCTGGCTTCCATGCTCCGGTGCCTTCAGCAGATTTTTCAGATGTCTCTTCAAGTGAAGACCGTGTAAAGGAGTGGCTGTGTTCGCAGACTTTAGAAAAGGCAAATCAAGCTTCTGTATGAACATTAGAGAAGCCATTTAATTGTTTTTTTAAGCCAGTGCTGCTCAGAGCGTTGTCCAGAAACCCGCAGCATCAGCGTCAGCTGAGCTAGTGACAATGCATGTAGATTCTCAGGCCTTTCCCCGCACTTCAAGGGACTGGAACCTCTTGAAGTGAAGTCCAGGAATCTGTGTTTAAACCAGGTTTCAAGAGAAATCCTATGCCTTGCTGAAACTGGAAAACCAATGATAAATGTGGTCCCTGGTGTCTGAAAAAGGGAGTTTTTAGAAAATCTTAGATCTAAAAATGAGGACACTCTAAAAAAATGGATACACCTAAGTGCAGGGGTATACGTATATATAATCACTCACACACACACACACACGTATATACAAATAGACATATATGGCACTGAAAGGGAAAATAAAAACATTTTCAAATGCCAAATCGAAGTTACTGAGGTTTGAATCATGGCATCTGAAATAATTAAAGTGGAAAAATAATAATAAAAAGTAATATTAGGTTTGCTGCCATTCTAAGTAAGTGGATTGATGGAACAGAATAGCATTCTGCATTAGACACACACAAGGAGAGTCCGCTGTTTCACTGAGAGCACCACATCATTTCAATGGCGTAAAAACACTACTTCAGTAAATAGTGCAACAACTGGGTATTTACTTGAAAAATAAAGAACCTAAACGCCTACCTCATCCCATACATACAAATCAATTTGAATCCAACTGAACACTGAAACATAAAAGCTAAAACAACAAAGATAGTAGAAGAAAAATGAGAATACCTTTGTAACTTCAGAAGGCAGAGGCTTTTTATAAAGGACACAAAATCACAAGCCGTAAGAGGGGAAAAAAAACACACTGAACTTCATGAGAATTAAAAACATCTATTCAGCGAAAAAACACCACTGGGAAGATAAAGAGATGCCCCACAGACTGGGAGAGGAGATTTATAACACATATATCTGACATGTACTTGAAGAGGCACTTGGTACAACAAGATGCAGAACGGCCAATGAACAGAAGCAGTGGTGTTTAACCTAACAGGCCTTCAGGGAAATGCAAATTGAAAACACAGTAAGATACCATTACACGCCTACCAGAATGGCTAACATGGGAGGAGTGCCAACACCAAAACCTCAGAGGAGACGCGCCACTGGAACTCTCATGGAGAACTGGCAGATATGTAAAATGCTCCAAGCACTTTGAAGAATGATCTGGAAGTTTCTTAGAAAGTGACACAACTGCCTTACCTAAGAGCCAGCGCTTCTAGTCCTAGGTATTGATCCATGAGAATTGAAAACCTTTGTCCACATGTGTTCATAGGAGGGTTTTTGTTTTTTTTTAATAGTCCAGTGCTGAAAATTAGCCAGATGCCAACAGGAAAAGGGAGGAACTTGGGTACATTTGTAAAATGAACACTATTTTGCAACAAAGAGGAACTTTATACAGATGAACAGAATAACACGAATGAATCTCAAAATAGTATGATCAAAATTAAAGAACAAAAAATACTTCATGATTTCCATGAAATTGTAGAGTAGTCAGAACTTCTTGATGATGGTAGAAATAGTTCAGTGCTTGGGTCTGGTATGATGTAATCACCTGAGGAAGGTACATGAGAGAAGATTCTGGAGCAACAGAAATGTTCTGTATCTTGACCAGCATTTTCCAAACTGATTAAGTGGCAAAGTCACTAAGCATCTTATTGTATGTAAATAATGTCTATAAGAATGCCTAAAATGTTTTTTAAAAACTCCCATTTATTGAGGGCTTTGTCAAAAGTGCCATTTTTACTATGTATCCACTCATTTAATCCTTGAAAGCATTCTAGGGCTGGTTTGACTTTTCCTAATTGACAGACGTGGAAGAGGCTGCTGAGAAATGAAAACTAGCTCTCAGTCCTATTACGCTCCCAGTCCTATTACTCTGTTGCAGAACCGAATTCAAGAGGAGGTACTTCCTTTTGTCTGGGAAACATGTCTTAACCATCATGTTATATCTTCAGCATAAGAGTCCCTGGCTGCATTTTCATTCCAGATCAATGGAACTCCCAGCCTCCGTGTCTCCGTTTGGAGGACGGGGATGATTCTCGTGCATGCTTGATAGAATTACAGTGACAATTAAATTAAATTATACTTGTTAAGTGCTGGTATGTGCTGGTTCCTTTTAAGTCCTGGATACATGTGAAGCTGCTGGTTTTGCTTTAGAGCTTCCAGGAGCCATGGCAGTCCTAAGCGAGAGAATTCACGTCCTAGTCCATTGTATGTGGCCTGAGTCAGTGTGCATATTTGTGTGTTCACTTAACTAACACTGAAGGCAAAATGCTATAGTTTTCTAACAACTGTGTCAGTTGCATTACAAAAATCTAGAAACACTGGGAAGAGTTGACCCTGTTGCCAAAAAAAAAAAAAAACAAAAAACAGTTTAAATAATATGCTGGAAATGGTATTGAGGCAGAACTGTCATTAAATGTGCATATTACGGTTTATCTGTCTAGGGTGATTGAAAGGACGTCGGAAGCTACCTAACATGGTTAATGGGTATCAGCAAGGTTAATTATCTTGGGAACACTGAAGAGCTGAATTCCTTTGTGTACTTCCCTGATTTGTGATACTGTCATATTATTTTTATGACACTTGGGCATCCGTCTTTATTTGAGCTGTGCTTTTTAAAGTCTCCATTTCCATGGTAGAACTTCAAATCCAGAGCTAGTATGGATACGTGTAAGCGAATGGTGCTTTTCCTATAAAGGACAAATTAATCAGTTTATTACCAACCTGCTATGTAAGTAGAAAATCTCCATACGCCTCCAAAAGATGTTATGAAAGGGAGATTTAAAACTGCTTTTGGGATGGTTTTTTCATCCTTGTTTCTGATCATCTCCACTAAGTGTGGGAAGGTGGGTGGCTTAGGAGAAGAACCCTTCAGATACTGTCAGGGTGTGGGGTCTGTGAGGGGCTGGGGAGTAGGGTTGAGTGTGATGCGTGTGGGGGTAGGTGTGTGTGGAGGGTAGGTGTGTGTGTGTGTGGTGTAGATGTGGTGTGTGTGGGGGGCGGTGTGCAAGCGTGCATGCAAACATGTATTTCCCCTTCTTAGTCTAGTTTTGTGCAAGCATTGGTGTTGCTGTGGATCACTTTTGTACTTACCTATTACCTTTGGAAGTGAAATGGTGGTTTTGTGTTTTCTGTGCCTCCCAGAACGTTAGCAGAACTGTGGCTAACTTACCAAGTCTTATGACCTCCCTTCTCGTGGTTTCCTTCAGCCCTCACTGGATTTCCCCTGAAATTCATCATGCATCAACATTTCATCTCTGGTAATAAATATCTTAGTGTCAGTCATGAAAGCATCAGCAGAGCTGCTTCCTTCTGAAAGGCAAAGGATCCTGCTGGGGAATCCACAGCTTTGCTTTCTGCAGCTGGCTTTGTTTCCTTATTCAAGCCATACATGCCAACCACAATCACGAGCCCAGGGCTGGGGTGGGGCTTGCTGCTTGATGTCCGCTTGACTCTCCTACCCATTCCTTCGGTTCTCCATGACCTCATATGGGAAATGGGAGTTTAGATCACACAAGCCTGAGGTTATCCTAGATTTGAGCAAATGGTCACGTTTTACTTAATTCCAAATAAATTAGTAACTCCTGGTAATAGAGCCACATACCCCGGGCATGTTGGACACCTGTCTGTAAGGATCAATTTGAACATGGACCATGAAGGCAGAAACACATGGAGCTAAAGACATTATAAAATTTCTACACAAAACTTCTTGTTGAATTTTATTTTTGTGTCAATTGTTAAACATTTTTTATTCAGTTTAAATTAAAAACAGTTAACCCATTTCTCCCACCTCCCACTGCCTGCCTCTTGCCATCACCAATCTGTTCTCTGTGAGCTTGTTTTTTGTTTTTTGTTTTTTTTCTTTTTACTTCTTAAGTGAGATCAGAGTGTTTATATTTCTCTGTTTCACTCATTTTCACTTGGTATAATGCCTTCAATCTCTGGCCACATTGTTGCAAATGACAAGATTTCATTCTTTTATAGGCTGAATGATGTTCCCTGGTGTATATATACCTCAGCTTTTTTATCTGTTCATCCATTGTAGCCATTTAGGCTGCTTCTTGATCTTGTCTGTGGTAAATAATGCTGCAAAGAACATGGGGGTGCATGGATCTGTTCACATTAGCACTTTTGTTTTCTTCAGATAAACTCAGAAGTAGAATTCTGGATCATATGGTAGTTTTATTTTGAATTTTTTGAGCAACCTGCATACTGTTTTCCATTGAGTTTGCATGAGTTTGCATTACCACCAACAGTGCGTGAGGGTTCACATCCTTCCCAACACTTGTTATTGTCTTTTTGGTACTAGATATTCTGACAGGAGTGAGGTGACTTCTCACTTTGGGTTTGAGTTTCATTTCCCTTACGATTAGTGATGTTGGGGGTGTTTTCATGTCCTAGTTGGCCATCTGTAGGTCTTCTTTGGAAGAATGGGTATTCAGGTCTTTTGCCAATTTTTAAATCAGATTTTGTTGCTGCTGTTGTTGGAGTTTTTTTTTTTTTTTTAATCTACTTTGAATTTTAGCCCCATATCCATTATGTGATCTGCAGTGATTTTTCTCCCATTCAGTCTGTCGCCTTGTTATTTTGTGGATGGTTTCTTTTGCTGGGCAGAAGCTTTTTAATTTGATGCAGTCCCACTTGTTTGTTGGTGCTTTTGTTGGATTTGTTCTTGGGGTCATGTTTGAAAAATCATCACCAACACCTATGTCAAGGTGTCCATGGGGCAGCCATCACAAAATCTGGGGCTCTAGACCTGTGCACAAGCTCCTTCCTGGGAGCTCCTGGAAAGCTGGAGCAAGACTGGAGAGCGTCAAGATGGCGTTCCTTGAGACCAGCTCCATAGGCCACTTGGTTGTGCCAAACTTGAAGCCTGCTTCTCCATCTGAAGCTGCCAGACAAGCCAAGTGGCCTCCTTCACAGAAAGACTTAAAGGTCATGGCTTGGCTCCCTGCCTGTCTGTGTAGTGCCCTGGGAGTGGTAGCCTGCCGAGAACCATCTTGCCAATTACCGCAGTCCCGTGAGACCCGGGAAGGCAGATTCCTCTGTCCCTCAAACCAGGGAATCAAAAGGAGTCTCCTGGGTGCTAGCTGCAAAAAGCAGGCCCCAGAGGCATGTCAATCTCCCCTTCCATAGAGGTGTCCTGGAACACAACAGGGAGAGCACGAAGACTGTGTTCACCGTCTGAAGTCTGTGGAAGGGTTCCAGTCAGGCCCTCGATGTGTGTTCAGTGAGAAGCCTGCCCCTCAGGCTGTAGTCATGGTAAGCATGAGACCTCTGCAGAAAGACCAGGCTGCTGGGTCTATTGCCTCTTGCTGTGCTCTTGGGGTGGAAGCTGTTCATGAGCTCTTTCTCTGTTGGTTACAGTCCAATGGGACCTACAAGCCCAAGTCCCACTGGCCATGAGCCAGGCCATGCAGAGGGGTCCCCTGGCAGCCGTCACAAAAATTGAGGCACCAGACAGGTATGAGCTCCTTTCTGGGTCACATCAATGATAGTCTCATGTGATCAGGAACACAAGCTCCCCTGGCCTCTGGAGCTAGGGGATCTACTCCCTGAGCAGCAGCCACTGAAATTGGAGTACGAGTTGCCTGTAATAAAGGCACCCTTCCAGGTGCCTGAGGACAGCAAAGGGAGAGCGTGAGGATGGGCACCTGGAAGTCACAATCAACAGGGAGTGTTCTAGCAGGCTCCCAGGTGTGTGTGTGAAGTTAGAGATCTGCCCCTCAAGCCAAGGTTGGAGTATAAATAGGTGAACTTCCTTCATTTGAAATATGGGTACCATCAGCTAGCTCTGAGCTGAGCCCTAGGGCAGGTGAGTCGGAGCCCATAGGCCCTTTGAGAGATGTTTCTCAGATGCTGATGTCTTAAGAGTCTTTAGATAAGAGTCTTATGGATTTCAAAATGAGATATTTGGGAGGGCTTATTTCTTAAATATATATCATATATATATGATTTTATGTATTTATTTGAGAGGGAGAGAGAGCTTAAGCAGGGAGAGGGGAAGAGGGAGGAACAGACTCTGTGCTGAGAAGGGAGCCCGATGTGGGGCTCGATCCCAGAACCTCAGAATGGACATGAGCCGAAGGCAGATGCCTAACCAATTGAGCCACCCAGGCACCCCTCTCAAGTACATGTCTTAAGAGCTGGTGTGCATGATGTGGTTTGAATCCTTTGTTCCTCCTGGCAAAACTCTGAGTTTTGAGTTCCCTTCTAGTTGTGGATCACCCTCCCAGGTATAGGGTTTACGGTCAGACAGTGCCCTAGCCTCTCCTACTGGCCTTGATGTAGTTTTCTTCTCATGTGCCTCATGTGTGTTCATCACACCACCAGCCTTTAGCAATTTTGAGAAAAATTGTTCTATATGTAGTCTAGACTCTGTGGGTTGGTGGCAGGAGGTAAGTTCAGGATCTTCCTGTGTCCCCATGATGAATGATATTTCTACTTGTTGGGTTTTGTGCTCATTGTATACCACGAGATGTTAGAACACCATTCAGAAAGGCTTCTTTGGGATATGGTCTAATTTTTTCTTTTATTCTAGAGGTTCTTGGTTTTTGTTTTTCTCTGCCTCAAGTAGTGGCTCTTAAGAGACTATCCCATTCTATACATGGGGAAATTGAGGAACAGAGATATTAAGTTACTTTCTGAAAACCACCCTGGTACAATGAGAAACTCTCTGATCTTTGGGTTAGGCCCTCAAAATGCAGGTAATGGGCCCTGCTCCATTCACAGAGTGTTTTACCCTGCCCTGAAGCGTACCAACTACCAGAAAACTGCTGCCATGGTCTTTGATTCTGCTTCCAACGTGGTAGCACCTTTTTTGCCTGTCTGTTTTGTTTTTAATTCAAAGAGCGCCCATTTTAGGAATCATCTCTGTTTGACAGTTTCTGAAGAAAAAGATGTGTGTTTCTCCCCTTGAGCATGATGTTTTGGAGTCCGTTTGTTTACCCGGTCTGAATTTTACCCAAGGCCTTTGAAACTAACGAAAACTGAGCTGTGGCTGTGTTCAAAATCTTGTACAGATTGAGATCTTATTTGCCAGGTTAAAACAGAGAAAGCAACACCAGCACTCCCACTGAAAATAACAGTGACAGTGACAAAATGGCCATTTTAACTTTTCCTGCAACTGGACACGCTGTTTTTATAACTATGCAAATAGAGCCTAGGTTAAAATTCTATGAACTGCAAATTCCCGTCTACAAAAGACCTCCTCAGAAAGACTTTCTTTTCAACTTGCTTATTCTTCCCCTTTGCCACTAAAGCCATCCCCACTTTGCCATTTCTTCTTCATGATAATTTTTTGGAATGTTCACACCAGCATTTTCTTCTCCTTTAGTATGAGTTGGAGAGTGGATGGATGCCCATCCTATATATCTGTTGTGAGGATCAAATGGGAATAATTGAGAAAACTACCATGAAAATCACCCCTGAAGAGCTGTCTGAAGACCTCAGTGTCCAACACACAGTCTTCCTGCTCATTTGGTCTGTGCTGCAGCTCCTCTGCTGTCCTCCCTTTTGCTGTAACCCCAGCCTTTGCACCCACTAAAGTGACTTTCTCCATTTTTCCAGAAATAGGCCATGTTTTTTTAAATCACCACTCTTTTGTACCTGCTGGTCCTTTTGCCCAGAGTCACTCATCGCTACTCCCGGACCCCAAAAAAAAACCCAAAACAAAACAAAACAAAACAAAACAAAAAAATTGAAAAACTCACATTTTGAGATCCAGTTCACTGCAAACCTTCTGGGACTCCCCAGAGCTATGTGTCACTTCTTCCCTTTGACTTCATGGCATTTTTTTCAATCATTCATTGTAACTACTAGAATGAAGAGAGGTCAGTATAATTGTGTTTAGAAGTCACTCTCCTTCTAGTTCCTAGCTCTTCTTGGAAAGTAGTCGGTACTCAACAGACACTGGAACTGAGAATGTGCTTAAATATATTGTGGAATGGATTCAGTTTAAAAATAGGTCAGTTCCTTATGGTTTATTGGTTCTTTTTAGATTTCTAACTTTTGGTTGTTTTCTATTTTTGTTTTGGCTTCTGTCTGCTTCTCCAGATTTTTCTATCTATATAATCTATTCTAGAAGTTTTCTTTATATTTTATTTTTTTTATTATATTTTATTTTAGAGAGTGTGCATATGGTGGGGTGGGGAGACAGGAGGGTCAGAGGGAGTGGGGGGAGAGAATTTCAAGCAGGCTTCATGCTGGCATGGAGCCCAATGCAGGGCTTGATCTCAAGACCTTGAGATCATGACCTGAGCTGAAATGAAGAGTCAGACACTTACCCAACTGAGCCACTCAGGCACCCTTAGAGGTCTTCTATTCTTATTTTCTTCCTAACTACACTATCTATTCTTATTATCTGTCTCATACAGCACTGTGCTTTACAGCCTTTATTAAGTCTTCTCCTGACTACAGGGTTGGGGCCCATCTTGCAGGTTCTACATTACCCCCTTTCCTGTGCCCTGTGCAGACATGGCTCATTAATCCTAGCTCAGGAGCTCTAGAATCCTCCCAAAACATCACTCCAGAAAATAGCTGATTGTAGCATGGAAACAAAAACCTATTTGCCATTCTGGACTGGAAGATTTCCTTTCCAGAGAGCTTCCAGTTATTCTTTCCAAGGTCAGGACCTGTTTTCTTACAGAGTAAATACATTTAGGTACCCCTTGTCTTCCCTGTATCCAAAGCATAACTCCTTCCTGAGAGGTTATGGGTCTTGTGTTAGGATCTTGGAAAGGTTTAAGAAGATATCCATTTGATCAATTAGACTTGGGAAGCCAAGAATCACTTGTGCAACATTTTACTACATATGGGATGTCTGAAGAGCTATGTCTATGGTTTGAATTTGATATAAATCAATGTTAATGTCCTTGGAGATTAATCAGGTTAAAAAAACTTATTCTTTTAACAGAGGATTTTCAATATTTTAGACTTCTGAAGGCTTGATTTAGTTGCATAGCCCTTTTGATTGTGTTTTGTGACAGGTGACATCTTATCTGCAAATAATGTTTTGATGTCATTATTGTTGGTCTAATAACATAGGAGAGTCTGATGAAAAATTGATAAAACAACCATAATAAAGCTGATAAAAGCTCCCTTCTCCAGAAACAGAAATATAATCCATTCATTGTGGCCACTAATTTTCTGGTACCTTTCTTCAATCACATGACATTCTATCAGTCTCTACAGTCAAACCACGGAATTTCTTCTTCCAATACGATGACCACATGTAAAAATGCATGGTCCATATATAATCTCAGGGTGTGTTTGGATCCACTTCATCCATGGGTTAAAAATTAAGAAGTTTTCCTGTAGTGACATAAAAGGCATTCACACCCTAGGTTTAATTAGTTTGTGGCTTTATTCTTATTCCTCTTTGGGAGATAGAGGACACAGATAAAATAGGAAGAGAGGCCAAGGTTCCATATTAAGCAAGTATGTGACCTATAGGAGAGATTATAAATGTGGAAAACAACCAGAAATAGTCTTTGGCATTTAATGATATTCATGGCATTGATCTCTGACCTTTTACTTGAAGCTGTGAGATTGAACTCAAGCAAATGTTTCTACTTCCCTCTGTATAGTTTTTGGTCAAACCTCAACTGGTAGAAAAGGGATAAACAGTAAGTAGGACTTCAAAATATCTTTGGAAGATGTATAAAGGAAATGTCATTTTTTGATACATAAAACCTAGTTCAGTAAAGACATCAGAGGAAACCCCTCAGTAGATGCTCTAAAATTGGGAAATATGACAAAGTATGAGCCTAAAGGAGGAAAGAAGAAAAGAGAAAGGATTAATTAAAAAATCTGCCTGTGGTGTGAATGATTCACCTCTTTTCCATTGCCTCTCATTAATAGAGCTGATAAGATCCTTTTGCCCTTAGCCAAAACAAATTGGAAGGGTCTTTTCTGAAGACACTGAGTGAGCTTCCAGAGGGAAGATGTAGTGCTTTGCTGTTTAGTTGGATGGATGTCCTCCTAGGAAGATCCTTTGCCTGTGCCTTTCAAGGGCATCCCAAGCCCGAGATTAGTTTCCTGCCTCTCCATCTTTGAGGAAAGTCAGCCAGTGCTTCAGCTCTGTCACACTGGCAGAATGGCCAGCCAGGTAGCCATCTGATTCCTAGGTAGAACCTTGTGGTGAGACCTGAATATAAAAGACTGCTTTATAGTATGTACATTTAACTTAGCTCAATTCAATTACATTTGATTGATAAAAATATTGAGAAATATAGTTTAAGTCTCTGTTATTCTACTCAATAAGAGCATGTTCTACACTGATAGTGAGATCGGGCACGTATTTGTTAACTTATTAAGTCCCCATTCTTTCATGCTTTCCAAGGTGACCATCTCACTGTATTGAGTATAACTTGGCTATATGAAGATGTTCAGTGTAATAATAGATTAAAAATATATAAGGCAATTATTTCATACTGTGTTGAATTTGATTTCTTCTCTAGAGCAAGACCTTTGTGATATATCTATTGTGAAATACTGGACACGTTTCTACTAGTGTTTCAAGGGTCATTGTGACTGTACATGAATTTTGCATCAAATATGGGTCATTCTATATTCTAATCCTTCTATAGGAGGACTACACTCTAAAACAGCAGAGGGAATCTCATCTCTAATAAAATAGTTAACGCAATCTCCCCATTGCTTTTTTTTTAAATCAATTTTCCTGAGATAACCGATTATAAGTATATAGTTTGAATTTTGCAAACATACACACTTCTGTTAACTACAGACATGATCAAGATGAGGAACATTTCCACCACTAGAAAGTTTCCTCAGTCCTGATGTTTTTCTCCTCATGTTTTTTTTTTTTTGAGGAAAGAGTGATCTTTACCTTTTAACTTATAAATGGCCATCCATGATATATTCTGTTGTCTCTCGCTTCTTTCATTCAGAAAGATGATTTGGGGAAATAGCCATGTTTTTGTGTGTATTTTTAGATTGTTCACTATTATTTCTCACCAGTACCCTTGAATGAATATATCATATTTTGTTCTTTTTTAATTTTTATTTTATTTATTTATTTATTTATTTATTTGGTGCATGTCTGGGCTGATTCCAGTCTGGTAATATTAAAGAATCATGCCCTTAGGAACATTTGTGAACAAATCTTTGTGTGGATATAAGTTTTAATTTCTTAGGGTAAATATCAAGGAGTGGAAATGTTGAGTCATGGGATAGGTGTATATTTATTTTTGTAAGGAATCACCAAATTGTTCTCCAATGTTTTTCATTCCTACTTTATATCCTCACAAGAGATATGTAAGATCCAGTTGTTCTTTCTGCTAACAATTTTGCTAACCTTGCTAATTTTAACTTAGTCAATATGAAATGGCATCTTTTAAACTTGCATTTCTGTGCTGAGTAATAATGTTAAGCACTTCAGGTTTGTTTTATTGGTCATTTGTATCTCTTTTGTGAAGAGTTTGTTCAAGTCTTTCACCCAGTTTTTAACTGCATTGTCTTTTTCATTATTTAGTTATAGGAATGATTTAAATGTTCTGGATATAAGTTCTGTGTCTTTTATATCCTACAGATAGGTTCTTCCAGTTTGTTACCTGACTTTTCATTTTCTTTGTGGTGCCTTCTGAACGGCAGGAGTTTTAAATTTTGATGAAGTGTCTCTTTATTCACATTTTCATTTTAGAGTCTGTGCTGTTAGTGTCCTGTCTGTGAAATCTTTGCCTGACTTAAAATCACAAAGATATTCTTCTATACTTTCTTCTAGAAGTTCTATGGCTCTAGCTTTTACATTTAGTTCTGTGGAATGAATTTTTGCATTTTGGTTATTTCTAGCTTCATTTCCCATCATTTCCCATGGTAACTTACACATTCATCCATAGTTGGCTAGTTTCTCCTGGTCAAACAAAGGCTGTCCTTCTCTAACGGGCTTGTTACTCTGCTCGCCCTCCTTCTGACCTCTGCACCTCTTTTTAAGTATGAAATCATTCTCTGGAGTTTCTTTTAGATTCCTTTGAATCTAAAGCTCTTCGGTGAAGATCTTTAAAGAAAGGTATCCACTGGGTTTATCTGGCTAGTTTATATAATTGTGGCAGGAGTGACATTTATTCATGTTTTTCTACATCAAAACTGTAAGTGAAACATTCATTTCCCTTTTATTAAACAATAAAAAAAGAATCACATCGATGAAGAAAACCACTTGCATAGAAGACATCATGAAGGAAAGCAAGTATTACTAAAATGTATAACCGATGTAAAAATAGATAATGTGAGGGACAAAGGAGTGTATTTTAAAACATTCTTATCAGTATCCTTAAAAATAGTAAAAGGTAATCCATATGGAAGAGTAGTTAAGAAACAGAATAAGAGGGATGCCTCGGTGGCTCAGGGGTTAGAGCCTCTGCCTTTGGCTCGGGTCATGGTCCCCGGGGCCTGGGATTGAGCCCCGCATCTGGCTCTCTGCTCGGCGGGGGGGGTCTGCTTCCCTCTCTCTCTCTCTCTGCCTGCCTCTCTGCCTACTTGTGATCTCTGTCAAATAAATAAATAAAATCTTAAAAAAAAACCACAGAATAAGAGATATCTCTTGTATTTAGTTGTTTTTTTTTTTTAATCAATGAAAGGGTTGTGAAATAAAGTATAGATCTAGGTCATAGCATATTTAGTGGGAATGAAGAGTCAAGTATAGTAGATAAATCCCATTGTAAGTTCTCCAGAGATAACAGATACGGGAGGTGGGTGTATTTGATTATCAAAGAAATTTTAAAATATTATTCAAGGGAGTCAATAGGTTGAATTTACATGTCATAAACCAAGTGACCTAAATAGGGATTAAGCACAAGTTCCTAGTGTATAAGATTCCATTTTCAAAATTCTAGGACTAAAAGAATTTTAAAAGTTTTGGATATGAAAGAGAAAAAAACCTTATACAAAAAGAAATTATTTTTAAACTGGTATCAAACTTTCTATCAATAACACTAGAGTCAAGAAGACATTAGACAATTTCTGAGGGAAGAATATTTTGAGTCTAGAATTCAGTTCTGAGCCTGACTATAAGTGAGAACAAGATAAAGGTGTTTAAAAACATCAGGATAACTAGACCTCTCATGTACCCTGTCTGAATATATTCTTCTGAACTGACAATGAAATTTAATATTTCTTAACGATACCAAGAAATGGGGAAATGAGAAAAAAAAGCCCCTTCCAAAAGTGAAAGGTAAGGTATACAGCAAGTGTAGAAAGTGTGTGGTTAAAATTAGAGAAATCAGGACCTCTAAGAAGGATATCTTCAAGAAGAAAATTGGAGCAGATGATCATAATCAGTTTTGCCAAAGAACCAAGTGATGTGATATGAGGAAAGCATGTGTGTCTTCTCTAAAGAAATCAGACTGAACAAGAACAGTAGCAAAAACCACATGAAGAAACCGTGGTCCAAATAAGAAGCATAAAAACAACGAAGAATCCAGTTGTTTGGGGGTACTACATTTAATTCAGAGCAATAAATGGCATTTTAGTATATTCCCTGGTTCTCCAGTGGACAATTTGTATCATCATAATAAACTCTTTTCTAACTTTAGTATCATCTTTTAGAGCAAACATACAAGTAAGTTAACCAAATCTTATAAGGCTTCCTCCACCCCCCACCTTTTTTTTGGGGGGGGGTGATTTTGTTATTATTTGAGAGAGAGAGTGAGAAAAGAGAGAGAGCACACAAGCTGGAAGAGAGGCAGAGGGAGAGGGCCAAGCAGCTCCCCACTGAGCAGGGAGCCCGATAACAGGGCTCAGTCCCAGGACTCCAGGATCATGGCCCCAGCTAAAGGCAGACACCCAACCTGCTGAGCCACCCAGGAGCCTCAAAATGTTACAAACCTTGACAGTGAAAGTAAGAGCAAGGTTGAAAGATAACAGTAGATAGGGAGGCAAGAGAAAGAGAGCTTAAAGGGAATGTGGTAACATGAAGCTCTTTAACAAAAGGGGAAGATGAGATATTTTTCCTTCAAGGTTAATGAAACACGGCAAAGTTTAGATATATTACTTCAGTTACAAGTAAAGCCACAGAAGAATAAAAAAACTGGGGGAGGGAGGAATAAGCTAAATCCTTATATTTCAGAGTTATAATAAAATAGGTGATATCATAAAAAGGTAAATTATGAGAAAGGAAAAGAAGCCTAAAAAGGAGTGTGGGATAACCATGAATTACATACTGAAGCCGCTAAATATGGTTGACTTGCTTCTGGGAAGCCCAGGCTGGGAGAGTGAGGAAGTCAGCTTTGTGTTTCAGCATACTTACATTTTCCCCTTTATTTGTGTTCTTTTGGGGAAAAATTAAAAAGAAGGAATTCACTCTGACTTTCAGGTAGATGTTTATTGATCCTTAAAGACTGACTTTGTCAAAGTATAATATTCAAAAAGTATAAACATGACTCTTATCCCAATAGGAAATGAATATATGTCAAATGTTTTATTCAACTCATTAATAAATGTGAATAAAGGAAGATAGAAAAACTGCATCGAAGAGCATTTTAAGGAGCAAGGAGCAGAGTGTCTGTAGTGTACCATTAAAGGTGTGTGGAAACAGATTTGATCAGAGACAAAAGAGTCCTATAGAGAAATAAAACTGTAGCCTTGGGATAACCTTTTCTATAGGTCTTAAGGTATGGTAACAAGTAACTTCTGAAAGTCTGACATTTAGTGAACCAGTAAATAGCAAAGTCAAACACTGGTGAAGTCTCCTAGAGGGTTAAATAATCCTTGGGTAAGTTTGTTGAACAGTGTCTAAGTCTACATTTGTAAGTAGATATTTTATGCTCTTGATTGCCAAGTTTTAGACAGTGTTTGTTTCTGAAAGCTCTCAAATACTCCCATGAAATTTTCCCTAACCCTTTTAACATCTGATTTCTTCTCTCCTTGTCTGTTTCCATAGCATACCTCTATTACAACAAATGGCGAAATTTAAAAATTGTTAGTCTTTCCTTGCTTGCTTCATTCCCCCACTAGAAAGCAAGCTTTCTGCGCACAAGCCTTCTACGTAGTAGATTCTTAAGATATTGGTTGAATTAATGGTTGGCTTTAAAAAAAATATTGGCTGGTTTTATAACACAGAGATAGGAAATTAGAGATAAGAACATAGGAAGAGAAAGATCAGTAAATAAATAGCCAGAAGGGGAAAACTTAAATCTACAAAATCTGTTGATGTGGCAGTTTTAAGTTGTCCAATAAATAGCTGGGAGAAACTTTGTCTTTTAATTCAGTTACATTCAGATATTCGAGAAATAGAATTCAGATAGACATACTCTCAGGTTAAATGCCTTATTAAAGCCTCCTGTCTTTCTTAGATCTTTCATAAACTTTGCATCTTCATGCCAAACATACTCCTGAATGAAACAAAAGAGAAGATTTCACAGAGAAAAGGCCCTCCCATTTATTTCATACTTGGTGTTAGGAAATGGAGGCTGCTGGCACTTTCTGGTACTTTCTGAAAATCCATAATCATAAGCTTTTTTTATTTTATTTTTTTCCCCCTGCTGCTAGAATGGCCTCTTTCCCACACAGACCATATGCAAACATTGGCTAGTCTTGTTTCAAAGCATGTTGGGCTTTCTAGCCATCCTCCAGAATCTAAAGGTTCTACCCACTCAGGAGAAGTGGTGTGGCCTTATTAGCCGTTGTTTTGTGTCTGTCTGACTAGGAGGTGGCTTCTACCCCACAAATCCAGGGTCTGTATTTGAAGCTTCTTAGAATTGCCTGTTGCTACAACTGGACCATGGTCTTTCAAGTTAAGCTTGCAGTGTACTTTGATAAATGAACCGTGCCATGATTTGGATGTTACTGTTTAGATGATCTGTTGCTTGGTCCTTGGATAAAGCATTTCAGCTTCTCTTAGGATGCCAGAGTCCGGGATGGCTCTTGTGTACCCCTCTCTTGGTCTTGGGTAGCCTCCTGATGAATGGCTTGCCAATTTAGTCCTTGCAGCACACACTCTTTAATTTCTGCCTATCTTGAGTCTGATCACTAGCTGGTTCTGCTCTGGAGGTCAAGTACCATGGTTTCAATACAGGAGCCAGAAATGAGGTGGTGCGGTAAGGCGGGGAGCTTGGGAAATGGGAGGCCAGTGCCCTGCCTGAGAGAGACTAGCGCTCCTTTGCTCCAAGCTGGATGTTGGGGATACCCAAGTGAGCCTGTGGTTTCCAAGAATGTGTAAGGAGATGCTGGAAATGCAGATTTTTCACATGCAATTGCTAATATTCAGAATGGTTCGTGGAGGAAATGAGATGTATTGGCAGGCTCCGTTCACGTGGGAGCTAGCTTACCCCCAAGCCTGGGCCTTGATGCAAGGACCCTTCTAGATTCCTACCTAATTGGTCTCCTTGCAACCATCCCTGCTCTCTCCTCTGTTCTCCACACTACAGCTAGAATCTTCTTTTTAAACGGCAGACCTAATTGTGTCTTGTCTTTGTTTAACACCATTTGGTGGCTTCCATTAAGAGCTGGGGTAAAAGCCAAAGTCTTTATCATGGTTTATGGGACCCTTTGTGGTCTTCAGGGTTCTACCCCATCCACATGGCACCTCATTCTTTCCATCCCCTCTTGGTGACTTCTGGTTCATCTAAACCAGCATACCAGCACCTCCAGCTTTTGCCAGTGCTAGACTGCCATGAGGGATGCTTCTCTACCCTTTTGGAACTGTTCTTTTTGGAAACTTTTGGACACCTTTTGAGGCTCAGCTTATGCTCTAAGGGACCTTCATTAACTCCCTTCATGAGGCTGGTTCCATTTCCTTTATATGCATCCAGCATGACCTGATTGCCCTGCATCATCATGTCCATAGAACCCTAAATTATCATCATAATTTTGGGACATAGTATAGTTTTCTTTAATGGACAGGATTATGTTTGTCTTGTTCGTGCTTTATCTTCGGTACCTGGTACAATGTCATGTCCACAGTATAGAGTTTGTCAAATGGGCATTGATGTGGCATTAAATTAACATTGCCTGTGGTAAGCATGGGATACTGTGAGGGTGTAGGATTTTATAAAAGGGGGAAGATGATCTTCAGCCTGGTGGTCTCTTAGAGTCTGGTAAAATCTCTGATTTTGAGAGAAGAGGCAATTCTATGTAATGATTTTGCTGTTTCTGTTGACAAACTTGTTTTCCTTTTGGAAAGATAGGTCTTTAATTTGTTGTTGTTGTTGTTGTTGTTGTTGTTTTCTGAAAGGCTCTCAAGGTCTTTAGATTTCTTTTGTGACCTCATGAAGACTGGAAGGGCTCTCAAGAACTCAAATCCATTGTCTAATTCATGTAGGCCAGTGGTAGAAAACTTCTGTACCTCTCGGGCTCTTAACATAACTGGCATAGAAAAATCCGAGGCCATCAGTAGGTAAACATTTCTTGAAAAGAAAAACATAAAACAGTTCATTACTTGCATTTAAACTGAGAACAGGGAAGACCATAAACCTTTCAGGCGCACAATAATATGAACAGAGACGTGTCAAGGGCAGTCGGTGGGGGAAGGTGGTAAACAGAAGGGGAGCCAGAGAGAAGCTGAGAGGCAGATACAAGAAATTCTTTAATTTGTCTGGGTTTTTTGTTTTTGTTTTTGTTTTTGTTTTTTTTTGTTTTTTTTTGTTTTTTAATCTATTTGCTCCCTTAAGTGACATAGAACATAGAAGATGAAGGGTTGAACTTCTGACAGTGTCAAAAGCCATTTACTGACAATATCATGGGATAGAGAAGGGAGCTAAAGAGGAGATAGCTGAAATGTACATGATAGTTCCCTGAAATGCAGGTGACCAGTCTCAACTGGTATGTGCTACATGTGTGTAAAATACACATAAGCTTTCCAAGACTTCGTCTTTAAAAAATGTAAAATATCTGTAATAATTTTAGCAGTACATTGATCCATGATTCCCCTCTTGTATAATTCACCTGTTTCTCCTATAATAAATCCTGATTACATGTTGAAATGGTAATTTTTTTTATATCTCAAGTTAAAATATATCAAAACTCATTTTACCTTTTCTTTTTACATTTTAATATGACTGTTGAAAAATTTGAAGTAAAGTGTCCCTCATGATCTATTTCTGTTTGACAGCACTGACTTAAATAATGGCTTGGGAGTATATGATTTGTTGAAGAAAATGCAATAAAAGTACCCTTTGACCAGTTAATACATACCTTTTTCAAAACTAGAAATTTCACGGGTCTGCTGCCCCTCTTGTATTATTTACCAAAATATGTCAGGAGATGTCTCTTTCTCTCTCTCAGACAGTTAGAAAATGACCTTGGTGTGCTTTGATTAGCAAAACAGGAGGAAAAAATGCTATAATCTCTTTTTTTCCAAAGATGACAAACCTCTCTGGGTATAAACACAACTTGATACGTATTTGTCAGTTAATTTTTCGTAGCTAAGTTGCTGTATTATCTTGTTCAAATGTTTCAATAGCCCTGCCCGTGTATACCTTTATATTGCCTCTATGAACTGAAATGTTTCATTTTGCCACAAAGTCCTACAAAAATAACTCTTAAAGGAACTGTCATAGTGAGGTGAATCAAAATTAATTTTTTCTTTCTGGCAAAAGTAGGGCTTTTGTTCCTTGTAGACTGAGTCAGAATCTAGGCTATGAAGTGGGGGGTTTTTTGTTTTGTTTTCTTTTGTTTTAGTGTACCATGGTTTTTCATAACTCTTCTAAAACTGAATTTACATTGTCTTTTACTCTCTCCATGAAGGAAAGCAATTAGACATCAAGTCTTTAAGAAAATAAGTAAACATCAGTGGCATTCTTGAAGGCTCTGAACTGCTCTATGGAACTGGATTTTTTTCCTTATGCTTCGTGGGATCTTTCCATTGAAAAACTGAAGGCAGACTGTTGGATAACCTTGGCTTTGTCTTGGCTAGTATTTTCAAGGCCAAATCAATGGAGAGGCATTTGCACATCTGGACATCCAGGCCACTCTTACGACCATTTAAACAGATTCCTGAGCTAAGTTCAGTGCATCTGTATTTTCTTAGCTCCTTGGAGTGATTCCCACGTGCTGCCAAGTTTGAGAACCACCGCATTTATTTTTTATTTTTTATTATTTTTAAAAGATTATTTATTTATTTATTTGACAGAGGGAGAGACACACATCGAGAGAGAGGACACAAGCAGGGGGAGTGGGAGAGGGAGAAGCAGGCTTCCCGCAGAGCAGGGAGCCTGATGCGGGCCTCCGTCACAGGACCTGGGATCATCACCTGAGCTGAAGGCAGACGCTTAATGTCTGAGCCACCCAGGCACCCAGAACCACTGCTTTTAAGATTATCAAACCCCATTGTTTGAAACACTTGGGAAGCAGCAAAAACGCTTTTCACACGTCCAGTATTATGAGGAATCTCCATCAAAGCTGCTCTGCTCTCTAAAGCAGGGCTGGGTCTGAAACCCACCCACTTCATCTCCCTCTGGCTCTCTCCAAGGTTAGTACCTGGGGAGCACAAATAGAAAACCTTGGATATGGGGGCGCCTGGGTGGCTCAGTGGGTTAAGTCTCTGCCTTCGGCTTGGGTCATGATCTCAGGGTCCTGGGATTGAGCCCTGCATCAGGCTCTCTGCTCAGCGGGGAGCCTGCTTCCTCCTCTCTCTCTGCCTGCTGCTCTGCCTACTTGTGATTTCTCTCTCTGTCAAATAAATAAATAAAAACTTTCTTAAAAAAAAAAAAAAAAAAAGAAAGCCTTGGATCTAATTTGAAATATCACTTTCTCAGCTCATCCCCATTCAGGGACTTGTCTAAGGATAACTTTTTCTTCTCCCTTTTCTCCTTCCACCTCCACTTTGTTTCCTGTAAGAGAGGATGGCAGCCAGTTTGGGAGCAAAAACATAATTCAAGCCCCGTGTCTTGAATTGGACTTGTGACCTTACCTCTTGCCACCCTCTTCACCTTTGACCTCAAAGCCCTTGGAGACAGTGAGGAAGACTGAAATCCTGAACCACCAATACATATGCTACTGTTTTTCCTGTGTGTGCAGATGCCCCTGGGAATAATGGAAAAGAAATCCATTTCCATGTCATGTACACATACCAGCTATGTCATTATGCATTTTATCTATCAATAATGGAAATATTAAGAACCCTTATTGAGCACTGACTATCTGCCAGATGCTGCATTTAGTGCTTTTTATGCATTTTATTCAAATATCCTAAGAACCCTAGGAGGCAAGGATCATTAATTATCTCCGTGTGACAAACAGGCAGAAAGGTTAAGTAACTAGGTGGTTTTAATATTAGGCTGTCTGACTTTAAAACTTTGCCCTTAACTGTTCAACGTAACTGCCTTTCAACAGATAACCAGTAGAGATTTTTTTTTCTTTCTTTCTTTTTTTTTTTTTTTAAGATTTTACTTATTTATTTATTTGACAGACAGAGATCACAAGTAGGCAGAGAGGCAGGCAGAGAGAGAGAGAGAGGAGGAAGCGGACTCCTTGCTGAGCAGAGAGCCCGATGTGGGGCTCGATTCCAGGACCCTGGGATCATGACCTGAGCTGAAGGCAGAGGCTTTAACCCACTGAGCCACCCAGGCGCCTGAGATTTTTTTTTCTACAATCACTTTCTATTTAAGGGATCTTCATTTGAGGGGCCTGAACACCACTGCCCTATAATGCACTGCTTCTTACCCCATTCCCTGGTTTCCTAGTGAGCTTTGGCCATAGTTCTGTTACTAGACTTGGCTCCTTGGACTACCAGTCAACAGTAGTAATGAGGCTGGACGCAAAATGCACAAACACAGGCAAGGCTTTAGTGGGGGCAGTGGCTCTGGCAGAAGGAAGACCTGTTACCCCTGCAGTGTCAAAATGGCTCCTAGAACAACAGCCAGAGAAAGTTTTAATGGGCCTGAGGCAGGAAAGGAGTGACATCTAAGCATATGGAGGCGGGTGGAATACAGGCAATTGGGCACACAGGTGCACTTGGCAGAACATACTTCTCAACACACTGTTTCATTTGCTTGCTACATCTTGCCCACCCCCATGATTTTTAGCATTTTAATTAAAGAAGTTGGTGAAAGGTCAGATTGGGTATCCATCTTCTCTCTGACTAGTCAGAACCAGTCTGAGCCTTCTCCTTTGTGTTTTGCACGTCAAGAAAAGTGGTAACAGCCAGGCTGGAGTGTTCAGGGTACACTGGGGCCTGTTCCTCACGTCCCTGACTATCTCAACTCAACCCTCCTATTAAGGAAGGGGTTATAAATCCAGTATCTGCAGGGATAAGGTGGGGAATGCTAATCAGTGAAATGGGTCAGGTTTGCATATTAAGCATTTATAAAAGTTCTGTAAACTCATCCTAGTTTTCTGAAATGTAACAATCACTTTGACCAGCCCTTTTTCTTCCCCTGCTTTTGTTGGAAATGTAGCTGCCAAAGTGTTTGTCTATTTTGTTATTTTATTTTTATTTTTTTTTTTAAAGATTCTATTGATTTATTTGACAGACAGAAATCACAAGTAGGCAGAGAAGCAGGCAGAGAGAGAGGGGGAAACAGACTCCCTGCTGAGTAGAGAGCCCGATGCGGGGCTCAATCCCAGGACCCTGGGATCATGACCTGAGCCGAAGGCAGAGGCTTTAACCCACTGAGCCACCCAGGTGCCCCGTGTTTGTCTATTTTAAAACAAACAAAAGATACTTGGAGCAAGAGAGTAACTGACCATAGACATTAGACTTCCATGCCGGGAGGCAATGGGGTACTTTGGAGTATATATGTTCCCTCTGAATGGGAACAGCCCATGGTTCAGTTCTAAAAGATTATGGGTGGGCCTTTGTTGCCAGACTTATAGGATTTTTCAGGAGAATATGGAAGATTCTATTTTTATGTGAAATATTCCAGTTTTCAAAGTTGACTTAAATGGTACAAAAACAGTGCAAAGGCCAAACAGATTATGTTTTCAATCTAGTTCTGGGTCTGGGCTTCTAGATCACAAGCTTTTCTGTCAATGAGGAAGAAATAAAAACCGGGTGAAAAGCAGGACAGACCTATTAGTGTTGTGAGCTAGGCGTAGAACCAAAAGCACGCCGATTTCGCTCCTGCGTAATTTTTGCAACTTTTGGTACATTCATCAGCTTCTTGGCCATCTGTGTCCTTGTCAACAGGTGGCTGCTGGAGCCAAGTGGGTTGAGGGGTGGCAGCAGGCTTCTTGCCAAGGCTCAGTTTTTCATTCATCGTAACTTAATAAATACTTTGCCTCAAAGCTGCCAGTTTCCGGCAGACCAGAGGCAGCCAGCCTCTGAGATAAGAGGCAGGCGAAGGTTGCAGGTTATGTTTTTGCTTTGAATGGTGGGAGAGCCTTTCAAAGAGCTATCCAAAAAAAAAAAAAAAAAATCACTTGCTCTGTCAAAACTCTATCTGATTGGCCAAATGTGCATTGACCTTTTTCACATTTAGCTTGATATTTCCTCCTTCTAGCTATTTCCATTTACTTTTAGCCTTCCAAGTAAATTGGCAGAGTCAGGAAGAGATTTTTTTTTTCTTTCTAAAAAATTAATTAAGTAATTTTATTTTATTTTATTTTTTCAGTGTTCCAAGATTCATTGTTTATGTACCACACCCAGGGCTCCATACAATACGTGCCCTCCTTAATACCCACCACCAGGCTTTTATTTCCTAAAGATGCTAGTGATGCAGCCCCTTGGTGTTGCAAATTTGTGAACTGAGGCCAAGAGAGAACAGAGTTGTGAAGGGCACTCTAAGGTTAGCCAGCCTAGAATGGAGTCTTCATGACTCATAGTTGCTTCATTTTTCAGGGATTCCCAAATCTGGCTGTGCAACAGAATAACCATGAAGAACATTAAAACCCAGCTATGCAGCTCACCTCAGGCCTACTGATTTAGAATTCCAGGAGCGAGGACTGGGAATGTGTATTTTCCCAGGTCCCTGGATCACTCTCAGGTAGTCCTCCCATGGAGAGATAGTTGGAAATCATTGGCTTCTGCTGGACTCCACACCCAGGTGAGTCCCAACTGAATCCTGGTGTAGATATTCTTAGAACTCTTGATACTGATGTTTCTTGGTAACGCTGGGTTCTAAGGCAGAGTAGTTGACTTTTGCCTTCAGAGATAAATTCAAGAGTTTAGAAGTTGTTATACATTGTGTGGAGATGGTTCTCATGGATGTCTGATGCTTGACAAATTTTAGTTGAAGCATGCTCAAAGATTTATTGGATTTGAGATTCTAAATGATTATGTGAACAGCATTCCTGGAATCTCTAAGGCTAGAATAATGAAATATACCAAAGTTACTGGCAAGCAGATTTTTTCCTAAGGTGCTTAACTCTGGTCTCTCAGATCTTTAATGTCTTCTCTGGCCATGAATGATTAGCCATTGTCAACACCGAGATAGTAATTAAACAAGCAGTACAGTTTATGGAGTCCAGACTAGGTGCTAGTACTGGACTAAAGGCTGTTAGAAACATCTCATGTAGACCTTACATGGACTGTGAGGCCTATTCTTTTCACCATTTTGCACATGAGAAGACTAAGACTCAGATAATAAAATTTATGTCCAAAAAAACATAGTTAAGAATTCGCAGAGTCAGGTGTTGACTTTGAAAGTTGACCTCCCAGCCTTGGGTCTAGATCTGACGGGTGACTGACTGTCCACTCAACTTCCTTTATAAAAGACCTTCAATCCCACCTGCTCAGAACCTCTGTCCATCACTCACTCTCACCTCAATTTGGTCATGGACTCTACCGCTGCTAGAATGTAGTGTTTAGCCAGATGAAAAACATTTTTCTACCAAGTATGCAATCAGAAATAGAAACTGTTGTCTGTAGCATATAAACAAGAGAATTTTTTCATTCTGGGTATCTTCCTTGTGGGAACAAAACATTATTCTGTAGCTTTGTTTCACTAACCTACTCGTGACTTTTATAGTGCATGCTGTAACACAATGGGTTTTGAAAATGGAACTTTTAATTAAGGATATATTAAAAGGATCTATAATTAGTATAATAGGTGCATTAACTAGGTCCTTTGTATAACTCATTGTTGGCTAGGAAATAGGGTACAACCAATCTTTTGAGTGTTTGAATTTGAAGATTTTAAAATAATATATCAAAATGTAAACATCTGAATTTATATTCAAAGTTTGAAATAATGTAAATCACCCACATTAATAGGCCTCAAGAAATGCATAATAACAAAGTTGGCGATCCACATGGACACTAAAGCTTGTGTTCTGAACTGACATATGCTGTGTTTCACCATTTCCACATCTGTAGAATGACTGCATTGGACAATCTCTAGCACGACCCCTCCTCTAACCTTCTAGGAGTCCCCATCAATCCTGGAGATTGTGTGAAATCCCCCACTTGGGAAAGAATGGCTTTCTTCTGTGGAGTCCGATTGGCCAAAGAAAGAACTTTCCTTTGTTTTTCTAAAGATTTTGCTCCTGCATAATTTCCGCAACTTTTGGTACATTCATCAGCTTCTTGGTTGATGGCATACCCAAACTGAGAATGTAGGAAGGTTTAGAGAAACTGTGGATAGTGCTGTACTCTGGGCCCAGCAATAGCAGGGGGGTACACCTGCTTCTCATCCTGGAGGGGCAAGAAAAGGAGGTCAGAGGACTAGTTAGCCCAACCCTACTCTTCTTCTCCTCCCTGATCACCTGCTAATCATCTGGTCCTCAACAGGGTGTTCATTGATGGTGCCCATACAGACCAGCACGCTGACCCTCGTTTCCACCACTAAAGGAATAGTAAGATCTGCCCTGGCTATTTCACAAGATTATTTGGAAGATCAAATAATCAAAGAGCCTTATAAAATTATGTCATGTGCTATCTATATGAAAATTTTATAGTGTTAATTATCAGAATAGAATCATAAGGTAAAAATGTGAATCTTTGTTAAGGAATAAAAATAGGTGAATTTCATTGATTTTTTTCTTATGCTCTGAATATCTACTGAGTAGTGGGAAACATTTCAACTTTAAATTTTTAGATGATCATCATTTTTTACTTATCAGTTCTTTGATACTAGGTTTTAGGCAAATGAAAAATATCAAGCCACAAAAAGTTAGAATCCAATCACTATATTATATGCTTTTTCTCCCAACTACCCATTATAAATGAAAGCTATCATACCTCTTGCTTCAAGAGGGGTGTTAATTTTTTAGTTTGTAATAATCATTTTCTTTGCTATTTAAATACTGTGTATGAAACATTTAATAGAATTATTCTTCCTGTTAACTATAGATGGAATAAACATTGAGCAAATAAAATCCATAAAACATAAAAGGGAAATTAAGTCACTAATCTCCCAGCTCCAGAAAGAATTACTCTGTATTAAATATTTACACACATTTTTTTAATAAAATGGGAATTCATTGTTGTAACATTTTCATTTGATAATATTATAAACATATTTTCTCTGTCTTTCAATATTGCAACATAATTGTAATGGCTTTATGAGAATTCCTTAATGCTGCTATATATGTAGATTTTTGAAAAGTGTCTTTGATTATCAAGAATAGGTGACATTTTCCCCTTATTAAGTACTTATGTGAGACTGGAGCTTGAAAAACAGTAGGAAGTTGTATTTTCTTTTAACAAATGAATGAGTTCTTCAGCAAATTTAGTTTTCAGTAAATGTTTGAGTTGGTGTGATTCCCTGCATTAGATCAGTTTAACATATCATTAAATCTTTAACTCATTTTCTGCAAGTGCCCCACAAGATGCAATAATTACATAAAGAATAAAACTACCTCAGAAAAGAAAATGTGACATCATCTTAATCTAAACTTTTTAGAGATGATAATAGGAAACTAGAAGCAAATAAACAATCTTTTTAATAGGGGCATATTGATGTGCAGATGAAGTTCTGGTCCAACGTCAATCTTATATATACTAAAAAGTGTTAAATAATTGATCTTTTGAGTTTTTCTATTAAAAAGCCCTCTCCATTTCCTGTATTTTATTTCTTCAATTCATTTATTGAAGTAATAAAGTAAAAATGCTACAGAATTATATTTAATCAAGGTATCTTTATAGTCTCAAAGATGCTTTGGTAATAATCATATTAAATCAACAGTGAAAACAAATTAAATCCAATTTTTATTGCATTCAGTTCACAGAAGAGGCTGTCTCTTAACTTATATGCATTTTTTTTAAACTATATTTCCTGAGATTAAGCATTTTTACTTTAAGACCCTGGAGGAGAAATACATGACCATTCTTGGTTTCAACATGCAGTTCTATGTAGCATTTATGCCGTTAGTCTTTTGCTAACAATGAACTTGACTTCTCTGGGTTATTTCTTGGCCTCTCCTCCATTTGCACCCATTCTCATGTATGAAATCCTTGGTTTTATCATTTGAAACCACCTCCCTTATTTGCTCAATTTTTTGCTTTCAGCTTATCTCTAGGATTTTTGCTTCTTGCCTCAAGCTCTTCTCTTAGATAAGAGGTCAGAGACCTAGTTCTCTAAGGAGCCAAATGGTAAATGTTTTAGGCTTTGTGGACCATAACCTTCCTCTTTGCCCAAGAGCAGCCTGAGACAATATGTAAATGAATGGCTGAGTTCTAGTTAAACATTTTTTTTTGCAGGGCACCAGGCTGGCTCAGTGGCTTAAGCCTCTGCCTTTCACTTGGGTTATGGTCTTGGGGTCCCAAGGTCTAGCCCCATGTCGGGCTCTCTGCTCACAGAGGGCCTTTATTTACCTTTGGGCCTTGTCTTAGATGTTGGCATCGAATCTCTTTACCATGTGTATTTTTTTTTTTTTTGTGGCATTTATTTATTTGACAGACAGAGATCACAAGTAGGCAGAAAGGCAGGCAGAGAGAGAGGAAGGGAAGCAGGCTTCCCGCCGAGGAGAGAGCCCGATGCGGGGCTTGATCCCAGGACCCTGAGATCATGACCTGAGCCGAAGGCAGCGGCTTGAGCCAATGAGCCACCCAGGCACCCCTGTATTTTTTTTAAAGATTTTATTTATTTATTTGGTAGAGATCACAAGCAGGCAGAGGCAGGCAGAGAGAGAGGAGGAAGCAGCCTCCCTGCCAAGCACAGAGCCCGATGTGGGGCTCGATCCCAGGACCCGGGATCACCACCTGAGCTGAAGGCAGAGACCAGACCCACTGAGCCACCCAAGTGCCCCTACCATGTGTATTTTTATATGCGAATACCTCCATCTTTCTATGTCTGCTGTGAAGAGTTTTGAAACTAAGGGAATCAATGGCCCAACGTATCAAAGGTTGGGGGTTTGTGTTTTATCCTGAAGATACCCTATTGACTATTTTGTTGTAGGGAGGAGGGACAAGCTCATAAAGATGGAGAACAATAAAAACTTTTTTTCTCTTTCTAATTCGGAAAAGAGGAATATGCTCTTTGTTGAGTTAGTTGATGAACTTGTCAAATTGCACTCAACTGAACAGCCTGATCATCATCATCAACCTAGCACACATCCGTTAAGTGCTTACTCTTTTTGAGGCACCGTGCTCAGGACTGTATGATTGCATTCAAAAGTGGATCTCAGAAGTATGTGCTCTTGTCTCTATTTTATGGATAAGGAGGCAGCGTCAGTCAGTTGCCCAAGGGTGCCAAACTGGTGAATGGCACAATGAATACGACATCCATGCTCTTCCACGCTTAGCTGCTGCTTATACTTGGCCGTGATACTGTGAAATGAGGACCGCGTGACCTGGAAGAGGTGGGGAAGCTACTGTGTATCTGTACTCTAGATGTAAACCCTTTCCTTTGCTCTTTCCTGTAGGGCCCTGGATTTTGGATTGTATGTTTCAAGCCTTTAGGCAAAGGGTTTTCATGAAGTTTGAGTTTTTTAATATTCATAGATATAACAGCTATTTAATTGATAAGTGCAAAGTTTGATGGATAAAGATGGAACTATTTTTTTCCCCCCCTGTGGCCTTAATTCCTTTGTCAGCCTCCCAGTCTACTCCAGCCAATTTTAGTCAAATTTATCCATTTCCTATTCGTTTCAAGTCATCTTCAGATGTTTTCTCCCCTCTTCTATTCCTTCCTAGAGTTAATGTTATGAAGTACCACTACTTGGTGCACATTCTCTAGGCAAGGAAGTGTAAGACAAAACCGACATATTATGGACTAGCACAGTGGGTGGGGGAAGGGAGGGGAAAAAGCGCCCCAGGAAGGAAGGAAGCAAACACAAGTTAGGAGATGAACTGAACTGGCTGCAGTTAGACAGATAAACACAGATGACTCCTGCCCATTGGTCAAAGCTTTGTCTACCCTTTGGGGTTTTGTCAAAGCTCCTCACCAGGCTCCTGTGGGGGAAGCTACATCCCACGTCCCAAGAGCAGTCCTTCACTTGCATCTGGAAGAGAAGAGGCAGAGCCCTCTGTGACCTGATGGTGTTGGGCATGGCAGCCACAGATGTTGGAGCTCCTTGGATGTGGTGCGATGGAGGGTGTGCTGCAGCCCAGCCTTCATGGGGGGATGAGGTGGGATGTGAACAGATGAGGCCAGGTGGTTGTGGACACAGCTCTCCACTGAGCAAATGGCCAGTGACAGGGAGGCAGGCGGGACTGAGTAAATCTGAGGAGAACCGTCAACCAGGTCCCATACCAGGACTTCCCATGTATCTCGGCATCTGCAGAGAAGTAGCCAGACCACTTGTTAGATGGGACTCCTTGCTTATTCTGGCTTGTTCTGCTGAGATATACAGTCATCCTCTCACATCCAACCACGGTCTCTGAAGAAATGCTGCATTACCACTCCTCCTTTGTTTTGACCTGGGGGGCTGGTTTCTCTTTTCAGCTGATGCCTTTTACCTGCTCAGGGGATGGAAGGTTTTACTGTTTCTCCAAGTTGTTTTGGATGTGTGGGAAGTGACTCCTGTTTACCTCGCAACACCAGTGTAGGGCAGATCTGAAGAACTCTACTGGCCTAATTCCATGCAGGTTATGGGCCACAATTGTCCTCTACTCTAAAATTCTGAAAACTGAATTGGATTCTGTAATCTCCACTCCTACGGGGCCTGAAGGAGGAGCCAGGCAGGAGTTTATTATCACATCAACTTCTTTCTTTCTTTTCTCTTTTTTTAATGAGACTTCTGTTCTCTTCAGCTAAGAGATTCACTTTTCTAGATTTGGCTGGTTGATATTGGGGGGGGAATGTATTCAAGCTTCTGTCTAAATTTTCCTGTCTAAGGTAGATTTCAGAGACTTTTACACTTAACGGTCAAATATTTTAACTCTTTTTTCTTTCAAGGATGATGGTACACTTTCTTCCTTTTGCAGAACGCTGAATTCCATTTTCCTGGTAATAAATCATAAGAAAATACTAAGGAAATTGGAGATTAGGGAGATAGTAGAAAATATATATGTAATCTCACCACTTGTCTATACAAATTGAGGAATGAAATCTACTCCTATTGAGGAACTGGGTTAGGGCTTATACTTCTTTGGGAAACCATCATTTTCCCTGGAAGAATCCACTAGTTTGTCAGTGACCTTGGCTTCCTGTCTCAGAGTCCATGACAGACACCATCATTAATTAAGCACACACAGTTCTCTCTATAGGGAGATGTCTTCAGTCCTCATTCTTGCTCACTGTGCTTTCTCCACCAGCATATCTGTTGGGTGCTAAGCATAATGGCTTCTCTGCCCTCCCTACCCACCATTTCTAACCTCAGGTACTATATTCCATGGATTACTTATGCTGAAATTTACTCCCTTAGCACAAAGCCATGACCAGGCATCACTCAACAAGCTCTCAAAAATAAGCATGAGCTGATTTCTGGGTTTGGAATCTACCAGTGCTATTATCAAAAGAAATCATTTACATTTTCTGCACGTCTGAACTTTGCCTTCCTTGGAGAATGGCAGGGAAGGAAAGCTAATACAATTTGATAAAATGGCTAAAATGAGTCTATTTACAGTCCTGCAGCTTTTAGAGCTGAGAATTTAAATATAGCCACATAGTCACCCATAAATGTAAATGTATGTGTATTTGGGCAGAGAATGGGAGCTGAGAGTCGATTTTGGACTTGAGGTTCAATCTTCCTGCTGGAATAAATATTGAAGCTTAGGTTGACTGCATTGAAAATTCTATCAATTGTTGGACTGGCTTCTTATTCTCCTTTCGTTGGATTTTTTAATCCACAGGATGTGAATGTCTGTTTCCCGCCCCCCCTCCCTTTCTTTTCTCTCTGCCTTTTCAGCTTTGTTCCCTGCACCCTCCCTTGTAGTCCCTTTCCTGAAATGGCAGTGAACCCTGGTGTCAGCATCATTGTTTTACAATGAGGGAGCCCACATTTCTGACAGTTTCCACCCTGCTCCTGCCCATGATAGAAACACCAGAAGAATGGCAGACATGGAAATGCCTCCCATTTATATTCATTTGGTATTTGGTTCTAGTACTGAATATGAATGGGTATTGAATTTTATTTCCAAGTCAATATTGAACTCAAATGTCAGTCATTTGTAGAGGGTACATTTTAAGTAAGCATTACCTCTTTGGTCTTTTCAATATCAAATCAAAGCATATCGGCGTATGCAAGTTCGTGTTGTGCACAAGACCGTGTGCCAAGCTTTCCAGGGGATGCAGCAGTAGACAGAATGGGTCCTGGCTCTCCAAAGTTGCAGTGCTCTTTGGAGAGGCAGGACACATGCAACTGCCTTCCTAAATTCATAAATAACTCAAAGATTGTAGTGGCTGATATGGAAATTTCTTCAGTTAAGTCCTCTGGAAAATGGACATGATAATGTTCTTTTATTTTTTAGAGTTGTGCTGATTGGTGAAAAAAAATGAGAGGACATAGGAATTTAGATGGGTCATGAAGAGAGGTTTGCAGTAAGGAGAGATGGAGAAAAGACTTGGCCAGTGGACATTCCAAGGGGCAGGACAACATCCCCTTATGTTCCTTTTCCCCTTTCCTCTTGCTTCTCAACATTGTGTGAAATAAAAATTCTGGGGGCAAAAAAGGACTGATACGGACTCAGAGAGAACCAGGTTAGCAAGGACATTGTTCAGCCTATAACCTCTAAGCAAGGTGGCCGAGTCCCATTTGAACACTTCTTCCCTTGACCTTTAGGACTTGATCTTTGTGTTGCCGGACATGCAAGATGAGCAAGCCCAAGTCCTTTGGTACATACGGCTCACTGCCTGGAAATCTGCCGGATCTTTCTGGTTGCATGTGCGAGCCTGCAGGTGCATGAAGTTGTAAGACTGCTCCAGACCTCCATGGCATTGAGAGTAGCCTTTGGCTTTTGTATCCAAGTTTTAGGTATCATCAAAGTGTTGGTCTCTAATGGTAAATGCTTCCAGCAGTTTGAAAGTAGCAGGCAGACAATTTGAGGAAGAAGTGCCATTATATTCTCTAGGTTACCCACTGTCTTTTGTTTCCAGTATTGCTTGATTATGAAAATTTAGTACTAGATATAAAGAAGGAGAAAAAAAAAAAAAGACTTAGGTGTGCCTGAAGAATTCAGGATGAGTACATCTTACAGGGCTTTCAGGAAGAGTTCAGGAAGTGGCAAACATGTTTTGGACGTACTGAAAAACCCAGAATGGCAAATCAGCTTTTTTTTTTTTTAATTTTTTTGCAAATCAACTTTTATAATTAAAGTTATTACTTAAAGAAAACATTTTTGGATGAAGATGCTAGAATTATGGAAAGGAGATAACATTTTTTTTTTCCTCTTTGACTTAGCTTTGTGTGAAAAATGTTTCTCTGGTAATCGGCACTTGGCGGTTTCTCAAATGCTTAGATTCTAGCATCTCTTTCTCTTCCCATGTCTGTTCCTTGTATTGCCTTTTTGGGATTATCATAGGTTTCTGGAATTTAATTTATTATTTTTTAAATTACATGTGATGTGTTTTTTTGGAGTAGTATTGTTGCTGTTCAGAGTGAAGAGCCAAGAAAGAACTCCTGAGACATTTTCAGTGTAAAAAAGTGGTTTTAGTAAAGCTCGGGGACAGGACCCAAGGGCAGAAGGAGCTGCTGGCCCTGGATCGTGAGGGGCATCTGATGAAATAATTTGGGTTTGGGGGAAGTGAAGATAAAGGGAAATTCCGAAAGGATTTTCTTTTTCTTTTCTTTTCTATTTTTTTTTAAGATTTTATTTATTTATGTATCAGAGAGTGAGAGAGGCATAGGCAGAGGGAGAAGCAGGCTCCCTGTGGAGCAGGAAGTCGGATGTGGGACTCATCCCAGGACCTGGAGATCATGACTTGAACTGAAGGCAGAAGCTTATCTGAGGGACCCCCAAAAGGATTTTCATATGCTAAAGACTCATAGGATTCTGACTCCTTGCTCTTGTCAAGCAGGGCTGTCTTTCCTGGTAGCAAAGCATTAGCAGCAGGACAGCTGGGAGTGTCCTGAAAGAAGGTTATACTCTGCCTGTCTCAAGTATTTGTCAATGGGCTGCAGGTTATAAGGACATTCACTTTTTTTTTTTTTAAGATTTTATTTATTTATATGACAGACAGCGATCATAAGTAGGCAGAGAGGCAGGCAGAGAGAGAGGGAGAAACAGGTTCTGTGCTGAGCAGAGAGCCCGATGTGGGGCTCCATCCCAGGACCCTGGGATCACGACCTGAGCCGAAGGCAGAGGCTTTAAACCACAGAGCCACCCAGGCACCCCAAGGACATTTACTTTTATCTACATTTTTTTCTGCCTTTGTTTCCCACATCACATGCACCTTGTTTTCCCTTAAGAGGTCAGTGAAGTATATCACTTGAACTTATCTTTTAAAAAAATATTAGTGGGTGCTTTATAGGGACATAAAGTACTTGGGAGAGGCTACAGTGGCCGTAGCTTCCAGGGTGTGCGGGTAAAGCTGAGGTTACCCCCAGCCTCCAGAGAGCAGAGCTTGGTGACATTCCACTTTTGGACTGAACACAGTTGGATGCCCCACTTGTCCGCCTGACTGAGGACATAAGTCTCTGTGAAGTTTTGGGGCAGAAATTTTAGACAACTGTGGACTCTGCCCTTTGTGCTTATCCATACAGTACTCAAATCCCTTCCAGTGAAAAAATGAATTCAGTCGCACCAAGAGAGCAGTGTTCTTCCTGGCCACTGGGTCCATCCCCCTAACTTGTCAACAGTGCTCAGACCTGTGCCGTGAAGGCACTCACAACCCCCGCAGGCTCCAGCAATCCTCTGGCTTGTCTCTAGCAGGCTGGCCGGCCCCCACTCTGATTCTGCAGACAGACGTTTTGGCCCTCATCTCTGATCTCTGCTGTCAGCTTCTGCCCGGCTCTAACAGAACACACCGGCACCCTGCCATCCCTCTCAGCTCACACGTCTGGTTCATTTTAGAGGGTCCTTCCTTGACTGACAAGCCACATTTGTGCCCTGGTCACTTGTCCTTGCCGTATCCAGTATTCTCATAGTGCCCTGAAGGTTTCCTTCTCAATGTTTGCTGTAATTAGGAATTATGTGCTCCTTTGCTTGGTTGTTTGCTTAATCCTATTATCCTTGGCTAGATTTCAAGCTCTTCCAGGGCAGAACTGTTCCTCTTTTCTGTTATATTTCTCAGCAGCTACTACTGGTCCTGTCACGTGGTAGCTGCTTATAGAGCTCTGTAGCCTGGATGAATGGATGGGTGGATGGATGGATGGACAGACACACAGGTGTCTGGATGGTGCTCAGTGCAGAGTCAACCTGACATTCACTCTCTCACTTTCCCTCTACTACTACCCCACCCACCTGCATACACTCTCTTTAAATAAATGAACAAACAAAAATGGTAACTAAGATAAAGTCTTTTTTTAGACTATCTGGTTACAATAAGTAAATACTAAGTATTAGGCTAATGTAGGGCAATATTATTGATACAATTTGCAACATGCTTTTTGTCATCAGATGGAGCAAATTAAAATATTTATCAATTCCTTGGTGAATGTAGAATTTAATTTCCTTCCTCCGACGTTGAGTGTCACTCCCTAAATGAATAAGTAGCTCCAATAAAAATCTGAACTTTTCCTTTTCTAAAACTGCATTTTATGACAAGTGAGGTAATGTCATGGCCCCTTGAAAGACTCAGAGCATGTTTGTTTTACCTTTGAAACTTAAAGAAAACCAATACATCTTGTGTGTGCTATTAATCTATTTGATCTCATTTGTTCACCCAATAATCCTTGTAGAGAGATTCACTCTCCCCATTTGACAGATAAGAAAACCAGACCTGGACTGATTGAATGAACTGCCAATTCAGTATAACAGAGATTTATTGAACACCTGCTCTGTGCCAGGTGCTCTGAGAGATAGAGGACGGAGCCTCTGGTTGGCCTCCCAAGTTGTTGAGGTTCAGCAGGAAGGAATATAACATGTGATGTGCAGGCATGTAGCTGCTGACTCAGAGCCTCCCAGACCCCCGCCAACCCCCTCCCTCTGCATGTCCTGGAGGCAGTGAGCATGTTCATGGAGGAAGCCAGGCTGAGAGCCACAGCCCTTGTAAATGGGAATCAAAATGGCTGACATGAGGAACATCTGAACTTCAGGCCTAATAAAGAACTTTCAGAGCATGACAACAATTCCTAAATTGCTGAGGCTTCCCCACTTCCTCACTGTCAAAACAGTAAAACTAATTGCCCCCAGGCTCCTTGATTATCTGCAATCCAGCTGCTGCTTTGACCGCTTGAAAAATGAACAGGCCCCCTACAAGGTTTGTTTCCAGGAAAGGGTGGATTTCTTGCTGAGTAGGTACCCGCCCGATGACTGTACCTGGTCAGGCCTCCTCTTGGGTATTCCAGGATCCTGGGTAAGTTGCTAGCAGTTTTCTTGTCCCGTGTCCTTCTTTATATAGCCACATATTTTGTAAGCTTTTTTCTCCCTTGAGGTAGAAAAACAACAGTTTTCATTATTTGAGCTTCTGCAAATCACTGAAACTCACTGAACTTAATTTCCTCACCTGTACAATGGAAATAATAGCGATCTTAAAGTCTGCCTCTAAGGCTTGTTGACACTGGATCAGTAATGGAATACCCCCTTTTTCTCACCCCATTGATTTATATTCTCCTTAGAGGGGAACAAACTATAAACAAGCAAGTGACTATAGAAGATGTTCGGTGGTACAGTGCTGTGCAGACATTGAGGAGGGGCTGGAGAGAAGATGGGCAGGGGGCAGTTGCTCATAGGGTAAGCAGAAGGTCATTCTGAGACAGTGACCTATCAGCATGTGAGCTCTGGTGGGAATTGTTCAAAGTGGACTTAACAAGATAGCCATCTGTGCAAAGGCCCTAAGGTGGGAAAATAGGAAGGATGTTGGTTGGCTGGAGCTGAATGAACAAGGGGGAGTTGGTAGGGCAGTCATCAAGGGAAGAGGGGGTGGGGGTAGACCCAGACCACAGTGAACCCTTCAGGCCTTGGCAAGAATTGGGGGTTTCATTCTAAGTGAAGTGGAGACTCATGGATGGTTCTGGGCAGTGGCATGACATGATCTGATTGACGTTTTAAAAGTAGGACTCTGGGAGCACCAGGGAGGCTCAGTCAGTGAAGCAAGCGTCTGATTGTTGATGTGGGGTCCAGTCATGATCTCAGGGTCATGACATCGAGCCCTGCATCGGGCTCAGTGCAGAGTCTGCTTGAGATTCTCTCTCTCACTCTTTTGCTCTTCCTCCTGCTTGTTCATGCATGTGCGCTCGCTCTCTCTCTCTCTCAAAATTGAAACAAAGTACAAATATATCACTCTCCTTTTGGGTGGAAAGTATACTGTGAGGAGGCAAGATAGAATGAGAGCAGTTTTTGTGTGTGTGATAGATATAATGTTTCTGAGATGTTGAACTGAGTAGTCTAATGGGAATCTAAGAGTTCTAAGGGTTTCCGAGAGCTGAAGATGGATTATGCGTATTGGTTAGTACTTTCCCCACTTGTGGATTACGAGGGGCTCTACAGCCAGGACCTGGAAAGTCAGCACGGGCCAAGTCTGAAGGGAGGTAGAGTCACAAAGCTGGAGCTACCAGGGCTTGAACCTTCTAATGACCAGTCCATACAGAGGTCACCCACTGTAGACATTAAGGGTCCTGAGAGGACACACCCTCCCTGTCAGGTTGTCAAGGAAGGGTTCTTCTGGATACAGTCCACAATTAAGGACAATCTCTGAAATAAGGTATAATTGCTTAAAGAAAACTATGTTTCCAGACAGAGGAAAGATGAACTTCTGTCACAAAGGGAGATTTGGTACTGTGCTTGCAGATGGGGACTAGAAACGAGAGGAGATAAATTATGGAAAATGGTCACACTTTCTTCTGCCCACATGATTTGCAGTGGGTACATTTTGACCCTGATAAATAACAAAAGTTTTTGGCATAGAGTCTGGGCCTAGTGAGTACCTGGTGAATGTTATCCCACGGGCTCACACAACATTCAGGAAAGAACTAGAATGTGGGAGGACCATGCCACTCATCGGTACTTCCCCCAGAGAGCCAGTGTTTTGTGATAGTCAGGACTCCCAGAATGAGAAAATGTCTTTTGTCTCCTCTCTCCAACTACTGACAATCAAATGGGGCCAGAAAACCCCTCTGTAGTCCCTCTTGCTCCTGCTAGCTACCGTGCAAGGCCAGGTAACAAATAAAGAAGGCACACAGCAGAGCATCAGTCACATCAGCAAAGCCATTCGTTACCCTAGGCAGAGACCAGCACCCTGTTACCCTCTTGCCCTGGCTCATGTCCGGGCCATAATCACATCCCATCTCCCCATAAATCCCCATGTGGCTCTTACAGGAGAAGAAATGACTGCTTTTCCAGGGTTCTTCACAAGTGCTTTCTCTTTGCAGTGCTTGGAATTAGTATTTAGAAGACTCTAGGCATTTATAAAATGTTGCCAGACACTATCCATTAGGGATGCTCTTAAGCCATCTCCAAGCTGGGGAATAAGCTTCTCCTTCTTCTGTGAATGAGTGGCCTGTCTTAAGATCTGTCTGATTTCTTTGGGAAGGACTTTTTTCTTTATTTAAAGGTTATGTCCTTGTGGCTTCAGCATCAGAAACAGCGATGGGTAATGCCTCATGGATGAAAATAGGCTACCAGAACGTGTTAATCAACAGTTCCCATATCTGCTCTTTTAAACTCGATGTTCCAAGACTTAAAAAGAAAAGAGGAGCATAGCTCTGTGCTGTGCTCAGTGGATTCTTGCAGAACTGATGACATTTCAGTCTTAGTCCCTGGCAGGTTTGTTAATGCCAGCCCATGGCACTTATTGTCACGAGGAAGTGGAGCCTTTCACAGTGTTCTCTGCTGACCTGTCAGCCCCCTTGATTTTGGTCACTGGATCTGAGCTGCTACGTTCTTAATTAGGTCAGGATAGGATCTAATTTTGGGCTGAGGTTATACTAAATGTAGTATGATATCCTGGGTTGAGTCTTGGAACAGAAGGAGGACAATAGTAGATAAAGTGGAGGAAATGCCAATAATTTCTTTAGTTAACGGTAATGGCTCAACTGAGAAGTATCATACCAATGCCTATTTATTGGTTTTGATGAATGTAACATGGTTATGGGACATGGGAGCAGTGGAAGAAGCTGAGGGACAGGTATACAATGGCATACTGTACTCTCTATGCAACTCTACTGGAAGTCTACATTTTTTTTTCCACAATGAAAAATTAAATAAAGGGGCACCTGGGTGGCTCAGTGGGTTAAGCCTCTGCTTTCGGCTCAGGTCATGATTTCAGGGTCCTGGGATTGAACTCCGTGTCGGGCTCTCTGCTCAGCAGGGAGCCTGCTTCCCCCTCTCTCTGCCTGCCTCTCTGTCTACTTGTGATCTCTCTCTGTCAAATAAATAAAAATCTTAAAAAAAAAAGTCATATAAAAAAATAGGTCTCATATAGAGGGAGGTGGGTTTTGGATCTTATGCCTTTCCAATCTACCACAAGAGGCAATGTCCCTGAGCACCTACAGTTCAATGAGAAACATGTGTGGGAGAATAATGTGCAACTCTAGAAGCCATGTAGCCCAAGCCGTAAGCAATCAGTGACGCTGCGAGGCCGGTTACAGTTGGGTCTGCAGTGCACGGGTGAGGAGACAAAGTAGGAAGGAAGTCCTCCAAAGGGCACAGTTGGTGATAGTAGACTCAGAATTATAGCCCCTGCTCCTTGATGCACATACCTACTCACACCCAGGGAGTTTGAATGCATTTGTTTCAATCATGTCCCTGCAGTTTACTAACTGTGGTATTGACGAATTCCTAAACTTCTCTGGTTGTCCATTTCCTCAACATAAATGAAAGAGATTGGGTTTCATGGCCCTTAAGGATTTGTGCAGCTTCAGAATGCTCTGACTTGCTGACCTACATGCAAAGTACTTTTTAATTGAAATGTTACCATTCAACTTTTCTATCCAGTGGAAATCCTTTCAAGACTTAGGGAAAATAACCTTTGGATCTGTAGGGGGCTTATGTGACCTGTGAGCTCTCATCCACATTAATTTTTTTCTCTGAATAATCCTCCCAAGTCCTTACTTCTGACTAAATCTCTACCAATCCCAGAAAGTGTGAATGGTTGTAAGAAAAGTTTTTTCATAATTTATAGTGAAATTTTCAATAGTGACTTTTTGCAGGTATTTGTATAGATCTATTTTTTATCTTAAACATATTATTGACAATACAGGAATAAGGAGAGATTGACAGAGACAAGCTCTTCCAAAAGGAGGTACACATCACAGTTTGGCTTATAATGGAAAAATCACTATTACCTTACCAAATTTTATCCAGATTAATCAGAAAGACTTTCTGATTCATAGATGAATGTGATCTTGTCTTGTTTATGTAAGTTTAAGTATCATCTTAATGACCCCTTAGTTATTCTCATAATGTTTGATGTTGGCAAATCAATATTAAGCAGATTAGGATCAACTGGTATTAAAATTTGAAATTTCAGAATCCTGGAAAAATTTAACCAATGTGGATAGATTTTTGAAATTTCAGTAATACTTGATTATGACCCACTTTATTACATAAGACCAAAATTTGAAAAAAAAAAAAATCGTGTTCAGTTGCCGAAAAGATCAGTTCCTGGTGTGTAATATAAAATTATTTTTCAATTTTTTTAATCTTTGCAAGACCTTGAGGATAGCTATAGTTCTTCAGTGGATTAGTGCACACAGAAATACACAAATACCCAAATTAATGCCATTTCTTTTCTTCATAAAAATAAATGAAAGAAGTAGATAAGTACTTGTTCAACTGAAAGGGATAAAATTGAAAGGAAAAATAATTGTCATTTTGCTAAATGCTGTAACATCCAGGAAAAAGAAGGTGAATCAACCACGTCAGTACCTAAGCCTTTACATTTATTTTCATACACAGGTTAAAGTGATGTCTTCATACATTATTGCTTCCATTCATAGAGTCATTTCTCATTCCACCATTCCAGTGCCCTTTTAACTAATTTTGATGCAGGAGTCTTAGTGAAATCCTGAAATTCCCCAAACTATGTTAAATATCTAAATGTATTTCCTTTTCCTTCAAATAATGAAGTAATAACTTCTTTTATAGTTAACTTGACCTTTAATCATTATCCCTCTGATAGTAAATTAAAAAAATACTCTGTAGTTTTTAAACGATGATCAATCATATGGAAAATTAAGTTCTTTGTATTGCACCTGCAATTAATAGTTCTGTAACTTTACAAAGTCAGGAAACCTTGTTAAGTCTCCATTTTTTAGGCATACAATGAGCTTAAATTCTTGCTGAATTTACATCAGGGGCTTAATGGATTTCAGAGGGCACTGTAAAATACACAGAGCTATATTCTGGGCAGTTAGAATAGTTCATCCGGTGTTGATTGTGTGCTTACTGTGTGCCAAGCTCTACATTCACGGTATACCAGTGAGCATGGCAAAATAATTAATTAATTAATTTTTTAAAAAGGATCTGGGGATGCCTGGGTGGCTCAGTTGGCTAAGCATCTGCCTTTGGCTCAGGTCGTGATCCCCGGGTCCTGGGTTCTAGCCCCACATCAAGCTCCCTGCTCAGCTGAGAGTCTGCTTCTCCCTTCCCCCCACCCCTTGCTTGTGCTCTCTCTTGCTCTAAAATAAATAAAATATTTAAATAAAAATTTTAAAAAAGGATTTGTACTCATGGGGTTGCAGTTACAATTAGGGAAGACAACCAGTGAGAAGTCAAGTAAGCTATTTCAAGCAGAGATGAGAAATGTGAAATAAATGGAAGAGGGTAACGGGTTTGCAGAAGGGAGAGGCTTACTTGAGGTAAACGGTTGCAGAAAGCCTCTTTGAGAAGATGAACTTTGGTTTAAGAGCCAGTAGTGAGGGAATACGTGGAAAGAGCATTCCAGTGGAGGAACAAGCTAGGTTTAAGGACCAAACAGTAGGTCGGTCCAGATCATGCTGAAGTACGTGGAAGACGAATCCGCAGGGGAGCAAGCATGTGCACAGGGACCAGATCCCACTGGGGTGTCTACACCAAGCTGTTCTGGAGTCCTGGATAAGCTTTGTGATTGTGTTACCAATCAGAGTTAATCCATCGACGTTCCCAAGAGTAAAGTACAGAGGCAGTGGTCCTATGGGGCAGCTGGCTTTCTTGATTTGTTCAAGGCTTGTATTCTGTTGACACTTTATTTCATAATAGCCACAGAGTTAGTCAGAGGTAGAGCCACAGAGTTAGTCAGAGGTAGAATCTACAGATGAAAGCATAATGTTCCAAGGTAAATATTTGGCCTCTTCCCAGATTCTTCCTTCATAACTCATGTTAGTTGATGATCGCGATCATTATTTCTATCTTTTAAATAACTCCTTATGAACAGATAAAGAAGATGTGCTCTATATATTTATATATATATCATATATATAGATATGTATATGTCATATATATGTGTGTGTGTGTGTGTGTGTATACACACACACACACACACACACACACACAATGGAATATGACCCAGCCATCAAAAAGTGTGGAATCTTGTTATTTGCAATGACATGTATGGAACTAGAGGGTATTGTGCTAAGCAAATCAGTCAGAGAAAGACATACCATATGACTTCACTCATATGTGGAATTTAAGAAGCAAAACAGAGGAACATAGGGGAAGGGAGGGAAATATAAAATAAACACATAGAGGGAAGCAAAACATAAGAGACTCTTAACTCTAGGAAACAACTTAGGGTTGCTGGAGGCGAGGTGGGGCAGGTAGCTGGGTGATGGACGTTAAGGAGGGCACGTGATGTATTGAGCCCTGGGTGTTATATGCCACTGATGCATCACTAAATTCTACCCCTGAAACTAATAATACACAATATGTTAACTAAATTGAATTTAAATAAATGTAAAAAAAAAATTTCAGCTATCCCCTTATTTTGCTTCCCCCTGCCAGTATCTTGGTTCAGTCCATCATCATTTCTCTCTTGTACCAGTACAGGCTCTAAAGTTGCCCTTTGCAATCTGTCTTCCAAATGATGTCTAAAGTGCTTGGTTCTAGAAATCACATCTGATCATGCTGTTGCCTTCTCCATTCATCCATGCTCACCTTCTCACAGCTGCTTAAAACCATTGTGTGATTTCAATTGTCTTTGCATAGGACATGAAGCAATTCATTTTCAGAGTTTTCACCACTGACCACCCCCCACCCAGACATTTATATGGGCTCCTTTTCATGCTTCCCTAAGTGGCATACTAGGCCCTTCCCACCCTCTCCCACACCGCTGCATATATATTCTTCCTTCTACATAGAACACTTTGTGAATGTCCATTCCCAAAATGCAGTTTGTTCCTCTGCGATTCCAGAGCCTTGGGGATCTGATGTGATAATAACCAAATACACTTGTTGTTTGGTTAACTTTTTGTTCTGCCAACTAAAACCATAAGCCTCTCAAGGTCAGGGACCAGGTCCTGCTTATCTTTACAGCTGTAGTACCTATGCCTTGCTTTCACAAAACAGGCTGTTCAAAAATGCTTAGTGATGGGATGCATTTTAGATCACACTATTATGTCTTTGGCTCTGGCCAAAATTTTAAAAGCGTGAAAGCACCTGTTCTGTGCATTGCTCTCTGTTTAATAATCCATTCTGCTTTTGTTTCCTTACCTCTAAAGGGGAGATGGTAACTCCTGTCTGGCAGTGTTAAAATGATTGCCTGCATCTGCTGTATTAAAAATGATAAGTACAGTGCCTTGTGACTGTTGTCACTAACAGCTCTAATAATATAATCGTTATGAGGAGGAATAAAGAATTGAGGACATGGTTTTTGCCCTTAAAACTTTAACTCACTGGCAGAGCAAGATCCGTGTGTATGATGAACTAGCAGCCTACCTGATTTTGAATTAAGAAGTTCCAGAATACTTTGAAATTTTGATGTATTACAGCAATTCAGAGAAGAAGAAAAACACTCAGGGATGAGGAGAAAAATAACAATGCCAATGGCAATGTCTGACAGGTATTAAGGTAATATTCTGTTCCAGGCTAAGTGCTCAGCTTTTCACGTGGATTATCTCATTGACTATTTGCAGTAAACATAGGAGTTGGGTCCTTTATGTACCTCCTAGATAATGAGTCAGAAGCTCAGAGAAGTCCAGTAATCTGCCCAACACCACACTATAGGACACGAGGGGAGACCACATTTGAACCCATGTATTCTGACTACAGAGTTCTAGCTTTGTTCTATGGCTTCTGCGAAGCCATCCTGGAGGAGGGTAAGATTGACACAGGCCATGGGAAGAATCAAGCTTGTCATTTAAAAAAAAAAAAAAATGGGGGGTTGTCCTGGGAAAGGGGGGTATTCCTTGTGAATGGGGGGATGGATGAAAGTAGGTTACTGGGGTGGGCACAGCAGAGCACTTAGGAGTCTGGAATGCAGCCTTTGAAGTTAATCCGAGAACAAAGAGATCATATGAAACAATAATGAAAACATGATTATCAAACTTTCTCTCCCAGGCCTTCATCATGTTCTGGCTAGACTCCTCTGTGGTAGTCTGGGTTTTCCACTTGTCAATAAATATCCAATTCATTCCATAAACTAGGGGGATGGGCATTCCAGTGATGGTATTCTCCCCATCTCAAGGTCTTGTGAACAAAAAACAAAACAAAACGCTACTACTGTGGCTTTCTGTTGCCTCATCCCCTCACAGGCTTTGCGGCTGTGGTTGGACCTGCCTTTTGATCCACTTATAGTTTTCACTGTTGCATTTGGCATGCAAGAGGTTGGTGATAATTCAGGTGTGAGAAACAAACTGAGGGGTGTAGTTCAAAGTCTGAAATTGTGGAATTTCTGGAGTATTTGGAGGTTTAGAAGGCAGCACAGTATGGGGTGATGATACCTGGAGTGGAGAGAATGGGAAAAGAATGGTCGCAATGGGTGTTGTGAAGAGCCCACCAGGGGACTTTGATTTCCCATGTGAGTGGCCAAAAGAAGACGTCCAACAAGGCTTCCTGATTTCTCGTCTGAAGTTCCAGAAGGACACAGATAACAGTTAAGGTTTTAAGAACAGAATAGGTTTTGTGAGATGGAATACAAATGAAGGTTGAGTTATGGGTGAAAATGGACTCTAGGGAGTTGCCTCCTGCCCGAGGTTTGGGAATAGAAGTGAAAAAATCAAAAAAGGAAGAAGGAAAGGGAGGAAAAACAGTGAACCTCCCCAGAGAGAGGAGTCGGTGTAGGGAAAGATTGTGGTTTAGTTACGATGGGATACATTGAATGGAGCAACAGTAGAACATCCGTTGGTGACAGTTTCGTCGATAATACCACCATAATTGGTAGCCTAGAACTGATTTGACTGATGAGTAGGGGAAAGACACTATAAAAATAACCTAAAATACTTAGAGTGAGTTGTGTATAGGTCTTACTCACTAAGTATTCGTCAGTCATATACTCCTGCCTGTTTCCAGTACACAGGCAGTCCTTGAAGGGTTTGCTATGCATGTCAGTCCTTTCTGAATGCAGAGGAAAGCAAAAAGCAGTAAAGCAAGGAAGTAGTAAAAAAAAAAAAAATAGAATGAACAGAGAAAAGAATTACAAATGCATCTAGCTCTTACTTTGGGAGAGCATTCTATTCAGAAAAAAAATACATTTTGTGTCTTACTGTCTACCAAATCACCAACTACAGTAGGTTTTTATCACCAATATAGGCTCGTTTCTGTTGTGCACACAGAGCCAGTTTTAATCAATCATATTCTTGTTCTCCGGCAAAGAATATTATCCAAAGATGTAGTAATTAATCTGGGAAAATGTATCATTCTCAGAGACTGACTCAGTGGAAAAGGAAAGGCAACAAGGAGTTTCTGGTTTTAATTTATCTTTTGAAAAATAAATAGGGAGCCAGTAACTACATGTACGTAAAAGAAAAATGGAAGTATGCTCCAAATAAATTCACTTGGAAGTCTTGGGCTCAGAAAGATATGGTGTTATTTAGACTTTGTATGAAGGTTAATTAATATAATTTTGTTGGTACTAATCAATAATGAGGAAAGTAAATTAAATTACACTTAAAGGATACAGAATTACTTTGCTCTCATTTGGAAGAGGAAAGATTAGTGCTCATCTCAAATGGACACATTCTTAGCTGAATATGCACTCAGATGGCTGTTTTTCACTGGTCATTTCTCTTATTTTGGGGATAAGTAAAAGAAATTGCTTGATTAGTGTAAGTAGAATGCTGCCACAGTAATCATCTTCCACTGATTGGTTGCAATCTTGATTTCTCTTGGTTTCAGCTTAGTGAAGTGGGTGTGGAATTCAGTTAAGAAACATTGTTTTTAGTGGCGGTAGTGTGCTTAGTGCTTGGTGACAGCATGGCTACTCTCCTGAGTTCACAGATTTGGGATGTCAGCGGCGCATTCTCCTATTCGATCATCTCCAACCAGGCAAAGCTGTCTAATTTTTGTGCTTAGAGATGCCAGAGTCAAATCTCAGGACAAAGTACATAGAGTTATTTACTCACAGGTTTGTTCAAAGAACTATGCCATAGATAGAAAGAATGGCAAGAAAAATAGGTTAGAGACATCTCCAAGGAAAACCTGATGCCATTTTTTTATATACACAAGGAGATAAAGAATCTTGAAAAAGAATAAAATCTTTCTGTCCCATAGCAAGCTATGTTCTGTTTTTGAAATCTTAATTTTAATGTAGTTCTACTGTTGTAGTTACTGTGATTACTCTTTTAAAAAAATGATGTGTGTGATTTTATTTACTTTGGGGAGCAGGTGAAGAACTCCGTGTGTTTATCCTTCAAGACTCAGGAATTATTTGTAGTATAAAGTAATAATTATTCTGACTGATTTCACAGACCTTTAGAAGTCTGAAGTCTTTCTTTATCTTCTTAAGTTGGAGGCTGAAAAGATTGTAGTAATATGTTTTGTAATCATATGTGAAAAAGATATCCATTAATTGTGTTTTTTTCTTTCTAAATATGTCTGCCTTCAAAAAAATATTAGTTCTCCTTCAATACCCACCTCTTCAGCTTGGGATAGTTATAAGGTGACAAGTGTCAAGGATTATGCTAAAAAAAAAAAAAAGGATACTGGGACCCCCTTTTTTCTTTATCTCTAACCAATGATAGACACTATGAACAGGACTTTGAATGCCGGCTCTAAAACAAAAATGAATGAATCCCAGGTAACCTTTTCTAAATTGAGATATTTAAAATGGGATATACCTGGATGGTCTGGAAACTGGCCAGTTGGTCTTTTTTTGAGCTAGATAAAGAGCAAATAGACGCTTCAGAAGAATAGAGTTGTTATTTGATCATAAGTTCTCCTGAGAGTGTTGCATACCACTTATCTAGGGAGTTTGTTTGTTTAATCAACTTTATTAAGGTATCATTTACATGTAGTACACTGCTTTCACTTTAAGTGCACTGTTCAGTTTTGTCAGATGTACGCATGCATGAAATTACCACTACCACCATGAAGATAGAGAATGTTTCCATCATACCCATACCTTAAATCCTTATGCAGCCTACGCCTCTACAAATCCCCGGGGACCAGCGATCTGATTCTTGTCAATGTAGACGAACTTGGCAGGGCAGTCTTGTAAGTATACAGTATTTGTTCAATGCAGAACATTGACCAGTTTGACAAGATGCAGAGAGGAACAATGACATTAAGGGTAGGGAGGGCTTAGTGTGAATTTTATGTCCTTTGTCTAAATAGTAACTAAAGAGAATGCTTTTTGATAATGCTTCAAGGGTATCAACATGGACTGAGAAGATTTATAATGAAATAGCTTGCCCTGTTCTAGTATAATGTCAGTTAATCACTAGCATGTCAAAAACTTAGTTCAGGGGCGCCTGGGTGGCTCAGTGGGTTAAAGCCTCTGCCTTCGGCTCAGGTCATGATCCCAGGTCCTGGGATCGATCCCCGCATCGGGCTCTCTGCTCAGCAGAGAGTCTGCTTCCTCCTATCTCTCTCTGCCTGCTTCTCTGCCTACTTGTGATCTCTGTCTGTCAAACAGATAAATAAAAAATCTAAAAAAAACAAAAACAAAAACAAAAACAAACCAAAAACAAACAAACAAAAAACTTAGTTCATTGAGTACACTTCAACAGAAATACATGAATATGAAAGCAGTCATAGCAATCCCCTTTTACAAATTAGAGAGGTAGGTCTCTATAGATATGTATCTCAGGTTAGTCTTCTTTGACATGCTATATACCTGCCGCAAGTGTGTAAGTGAATTTCTTAGTGTAATTTTATCTATATAGGTAAATGATAAATGTTACTCTCCAGAGCCTTAGTTTTCCTCTTCTCCAGAGTGCTGGGCACAGCTAATAGGTGCAAAACACTTAGCGTATGTCAGGCCACATACATGCTTAATGAAGGGTAGTGATCATTAATACAGCTGAGTGGTCTAGCAGAGATCAGATCCCACATTTACCTGAATTTGTTAGTGGTGGTCAATATATATTGTTTGAGTTTCTAGCAGTGTCTCACATTTCGCACTAATATTTTTCTAAAGGCTCCAGTGCTCCGTCACTCTTCTCAAAAGTGAATAATCAAAGCCAGGCTCCGTCTTAGGCTAATAAATAACAATCCCTCAAATCAAATAGAAATAAAGGGTGTTGATATCTTTCCTGCTGTCATCATTGCTTCCTTGTGGTGCTATTTTTTTTTAACACATGTATAAGCTTATGTTTTAGAGACATTTTGTGTAGTTCATTAGGTGTTAACTATGAACCTTTTAATATGTACTCACTCTCAGTACATTTCACTCTCAGTACATTTACATTTTTTAACAAAAATAATTTGTACCACATGTGTGGACTTATTTTTTAAAAATTGAATGTACTGATAACATATTTGGCAATAAATGCAGTTGTATTTATCCATTCCTCTTTTGCTATGTATTTGAATTATTTTTTTTCTCTATTAAAAACAATGCTTCTGGGGCACCCGGGTGGCTCAGTGGGTTAACGCCTCTGCCTTCAGCTCAGGTCTGATCCCAGGTTCCTGGGATCGAGGCCCACAACGGGCTCTCTGCTCCAAGGGGAGCCTGCTTTCTCCTCTCTCTCTGCCTGTTTGTGATCTCTGTCAAATAAATAAATAAAATCTTAAAAAAAAAAAAAAACAATGCTTCTATAAACCTTATTGTATATAGGTAATTGCATACTTGGAGGATTTGGTGCCCAAAAACATCACTTCTAAGAAAACGTCTTTGGGTCAAATTATGGGCGTGTTAGGCTTTTAAAGATATTCATGAATTGTCCTCTATAAAGATTGTGCAGTTTATTCTACCCCTCCTACCCAAATGGATGCATATAAATAAGTTCCCGATTTTCTAACTTTTTCATATATTGCTGCAGTTGAACATACAAACATAAAAAAACACAAGAGGATATATTCATTTTTTCTGGATTAGTCAGTGAGTACAAAGAGATCAGCTAATCATTTCTGAGCCAAAGAATGGTAATTTGGAGGACATGTGTCTGGATTTGTCCTAGATAAACAAAGTATCCGTCTTTGCATCTTCCCTAAGTTATTAGGAGGGAGGATAGCTCTTACAGTAATCTCTTTCCAGAACACAAAAGGGTAGGGAGATTTCTTGACCTTTGCGGTTTTCCAGGAGCCCAGGGCTCAGGTCGCATTCCACATTGTTGGTTCAATGCAATCCCAATTAAAATCTCAATGGATACTTGTGTGGAAATTAACACACCAGATTCTAAAATTTATACGGAAATGCAATGAGCCAAAAATAAGCAAGGCAATTATGAAGAACAACAAATTCTAAGATTTAACATTATAAGTGTTGAATAACAAAATTTAGCCAAGCAAGTTTAAAGATATAATTGGCTTTATTAAACGATTTATGAACCCAGCAGCTCTGCATCTAGCAGACAGTCCAAGGAGTTGTACCACATGGAAGGGTTTTGTAGAAGGAAGGTGGGGGCACAGAAGTTAAGAGCAAAAGACAAGGGTTTTTCCAGGCAAGGCATCTTGTAGGGTGCAGATGCCTTCCTCTTTCTTTGAGGGATGGAGAGGCACATGTGGCAGACCCACTGGTGCTGCTGAGCAGTCCTGACTGACGGTTGAGAATAATTTCTGCGGGAGCTTGAAACTGATAATGTATTAAGCACTGTTTTGGGAACTTGGTCTCGGTGACAGTATTTTGCCCTTGAGAATTTTGTTTTTGTTTCATAACACAAATTATTAAGACCTATTATAAAGCCCTACTAATGAAGGCATTAGAGTATTGGCGTGAGTAGGACAAATGAAAAGAACAAGCTAGAGAATCAGAAACAGACCCGGTCACCTGATTAGTGACTGTGAAAGACTGATTCAAGTAAGGACCCTGAGTCTTCCTCCCTTCCATTCTCTGTAGTCCTCTGACATGTGATTGAGGTTTTTACACCAAGGGGTCAGAGACTTTTTCCCTGCCTCTTGAATCTGAGTTTGGCTTTGTGACTGACCTTGGCCAGTGAGATGGTAGCAAGTGTAACTTGTGCAAAGGCTTGGGGGAAAAAACAAAAACAAAAACCCACAACATGGCACATGGCCACTGGTGTTTACTCTTGGCCAGCATGAAGAGGCATCCAGGCTAGGCTGTTGGAAGAGCTACATAGAGCAGTGCCCTGTTACTCTAGTTGACCCTGCTGGGGCCATCTCCCAGAGGTAGAAAACTGGAGTGTCAAGCAAGCCTTAGCCAGATTTCAAGGGAAGACCAACATTTAAGGAATAAAAGAGGCAGTTAACTCAAGGCAAAATGAAAAGTGGAAATGGAACAAGATTGAAATAGTACTTGACTTGGTTTAGTAATGAAAAATATTTACATAGTCAGAATAACAATTAAGTGCTACATATGGATTTTATTAAAGATCAGAGGAAATTATACCAGGAGGAAGAAGGAGGGGAAGTGGGTGAGGGTGGGAAGGTGGTGGTGACAGTTAAGTCATCATCTTTCACAGGAACAAATCAATGAGTAATAGCTAAACATGGAAGAGCAGTGTAGTGTAGTGTACTAGTAGTGTACTCATGTGAATCAAAAATATGAAGGCAAATACCAGAAGGAAAAACTGAAAGGGTTGGAAATGGTGTCTCTGGGATGTGGGAGGCTAGGGAAGGATGACAAGGGGACAGAGGTTTTTCATTTTAAGTCATCTTTTTAGTTGGTCTTTGAATGATGTAAAAGTAGTACTTGGATAAAAATTCTTTTTAATGGTTCGTATCAGGAGCTATCTCTACCTAAGCTCTCTGAAAACCTTGATATTATAATGTATCCTCATGTTTTCATCGATTCCTTATTTCCTCTCCTGTCTGAAATTCATGAGATTACTTAAAACATCACAAGTCTGGGGCCCTAGTAATGACGCTTTGATTCAATACAAATAAGAAGAGTACAGCTGATTCTAAAGACCATCCCATCCCTACTCTTTGAGTCCCTCCATACCTGCTAGTTCCCTGTCACCGAGAATTCATTATATCTGTAAGCAGAAGACAAGACCACCAGGATAAGAACGCAAGTGACACAAGGATCACCAACCCGTGGTGATGCCAGTTACATCAAAAACACCTAAGTGACCCAGAGCTTCCTGCGGTTGCCCTAAGGCTAAGATTGGGTCCTGCCTTTTATTTCTTTGGAAGAGCTAATGATAAAAAATAATAAATTTACACAGTAAACTGAGTTTACACAATAAACTGGGATGCATACTTTAATACTCAGTATGCTTATGTCCTCCAATAGGCCTTCAAACACCCATTCAAGGAATTCTTATTCTCCACGGATTCTCACTTTTTACATGACTTTCCTTTTATCTCCGTCTCTCTGAATTCTTTTATTTGTAAAATTGAAATTTAAGTCCTTTGGTTCAAATGTTCCAGTAGTGGTGGTGGTCAGATAGTAAAATGACGTGATTTATTATACTATGTCTATTTTGTTTCCCCTTCATTTTTTTTTCTATCCTCAGTCTTTAGCTATGTATTTGTTGTTTGTTTTATTTTTTAAATCTATGCATTGATATCTTTTTTTTTTTTTTTGCCCTTGATCAAAAATGAAGGCCTGCCATTGTCTGATACGTACAAATTAACTTGAAGTTCAGGATATTCCAATATTTAGACTTCCCCAAGGAAAACTTGTCAGAAACAGTGTGTTTCATTCATAACAAATTTCACAAAGACCCTCTCTGGTGGGACCTCAACAAATGTCACCTCTATTGTGGGTCTTTTAAGAACTCAGTGGACTGTGATTTTTACAAACCAAAATAAAATAGCAGTACCTCTCATATGCTTTCTTTCTTTATTTTTTTTAAAGATTTTATTTATTTATTTGACAGACAGAGATCACAAGTAGGCAGAGAAGCAGGCAGAGAGGGGGGAGGAAGCAGGCTCCCTGCTGAGCAGAGAGCCGGATATGGGGCTCTATCCCAGTACCCCGGATTATGACCTGAGCCAAAGGTAGAGGTTTTAACCCACTGAGCCACCCAGGTGCCCCTTTCATGTGCTTTCTTGACACTGTTCATTACTGCTGTGTGTTCCAGAACTCACTCAGGACTTGGGAGTGTTTTTGATCTGCACTGAACAGCTGTGATTAGACGGGGAATTATGAGCCACGATAGAGGCATCCACTTCATGATTCTTGTAACTGGCCACTCTGATGACTACCAGTGTCACTGGAGGGTTTTCCTGGCAAAAATACCCATTTTCAAATGTATGAGATTCATTCTAATTCATGTATTTACAAATATGTGTTGAGCATCCCCTATGCCAGGGCTGGAACTGGGGAACTGATCATAATAAGGGAAATTTCGTGGTACAAAGTGAAGGTCAGACACGTGGTGAGGACTGTCTGAGTTCTAAGGTATCAGGATCACAGTTGGGAGGAGGTGGGTATTGAAAGGGACTGATCACGATCTGTCTGTGCTGATACCTGCCTAATACTCTTGTTGCCACATGCTCTGTCGGCTGTTGAAGACACCGCTGAATCACCCATCATCCCTCCGTTCAAGTACAGCTTTTCCTCAGCTCTTCATAAAGTGCTTTGGGGCATGTGAAATCCTCCTGCTGTTCAGACACCGTGTTTGCTTCAGGGAGCACCTTTAGCACTAAGGCTCTGTCTGGTTTGAGGGTGCTTTGGGGCACCAAAGTTGTTTTGTTGCCCTGAGTCACTCTCCGACTGTATGCAGAATGCCCTCTCTGCCTACGTATAAAGCAACAGGTTTTCTCCATAGAGTTCTGCTCCTTCCTTGGGCTCCAGCCTACAGTTGATACTCAGGTCCTCTCTGCTCTCCAGTCTTTCTCAACTAACACCAGTTTGTCATGTTTGCATTTGTTGGAGGGCTCCCCACTTTTTATGAATGTAAAATCTCTTTACTCCTTGCCTTTCCCTCTATGCCTCATCCTAGTTGGGGATTTTTATCTAATTGGGTGGGGTGGTGTGGAATTGGAAGCCATCCAGATAGCAGTGGCCTTTACTTACTTCTTTTCTAGGAGACTGTGCTAGGCTTTTGAAAGTCAAGAGCCAAGAGTTTAGTTTTTTAATTCATGGTGTTTTGTTTTTTTGTTTGTTTGTTTGTTTGTTTTTTGTTTTGTTTTCTTCTTCCCCTTAGAAGCGTGGAATATAGATTGGCATGGGCAGTGCTTTAATGAAAGACAATGGGTACAGGAAATCAGGCTTAATACGGGTTTGTGTTTCAAAATATTTAATCAGATCTGGTTCATTGTGCACCTAACCTAATGCAGATAAAACAATGGAGAAACCAAGTTAAATGACAACAGGAGAGGGAAGCATACTTTACACCATGGTGTTTGAAGATGGCTTGGTGAAGGAAATGGAAGTTTACTTGGATACTGTGGTGGGTGGGGGATGGGTATGACTTTAATGGGGTGGATTTTGGCAGAAGAGTGACTGGAAAAGGCTTTTCAATGAAGAGAAGAGTTGAATAAAGAGAAGAAATCTGAGGGGACCTAGGACATGCATGACAGTAGTTTCCTTGGGGTCAGAATATTAAAAGCATTCTGTCTAGATTTTAGTCTCTACAAATGTGTCCTTGCTGTGAAACCGCAGGTGACTTAAGCTTTCTCTGGCAGTTTTCTCCTAGGTCAGTGGCAACGATGGTGGAACCTGGCACGTGGCCTTGTATGACAATTAGGTGCATTATACACAGTAACCTGGGAACAGTGCTTGGAGCCTAGAAAACACTACACATTAGCTGCTGTTAGAATTTTTTCAGGGAAAGGAAGGGAAAGCTAAGCTACAGAAAGTTCATGAGGGGCCTTGAAGGAGATGAACGTACTGGCCCAAGATGGCTTAGGGATGGCAAGCTGCTGAGTTTAAAGTAGTGATTCTGAAATAACACTGCATGTAGGTATGACCAAGTAGTGAGATCCCAGGCTATCGTTTCCCCCCACAGTGGTGGTGATTTAGTAGGTACAGGGTGTGGTGAAAAGATGTTAGGTTTTTAAAATTATTTTTTATTATTTTTTAAAGATTTTACTGATATATTTTAGGGTGCTAGCAGGGGAGGAGAGCAAAGGGAGAGGGACAAGCGGATTCCCTGATGAGTTTGAAGCCCAATTGGGGGAGGGGGCTCAATCTCAGAACTCCGAGACCCTGATCTGAGCTAAAATCAAGGGTCAGATGCTCAACAGACTGAGCCACCCAGGCTGCCCTGAAAAACGTGTTTTTAACAGTGATGGTTTTCAGATCTGGGATTGGAGTGAGGCAAGGGAGATACCTAGGGTGCAAAATTGAAGGAGTCCTCTCACCTCCCTGTGGGCGTGTTTGTGCGGTGTTGGCCCTGAGAGTGAGTGCCTCCTTCAATTTTGCCCTCTAGAGGCCTCATTCACTTCATTCTGGCCTGGACCTGATGCTGGTGGAGCAAGAAATTATTCATTCTTTCATTAGACAAATTTCTTGAGTACCTGCTGTGTGCCTGGCATTATTCTAGATTCTTGGCCTGCAATCAGTGACCTCAATGGACAGAGATTTAGCAAGAGAGATAACAGAATAAACAAAAGAACTAAGTAAATCATAAAATATGTAAGAATATATTCTGTGGGGGAAAAGGGAACCTAATAAAGGCAGTAACTCATTCTTGGAGAGGCTGTATTCTAAAGGAAGATTCAAGCCACTTCTGAGATCTGATTTCCAGTCTCTACTTCCATTCATCAGGAATGGTTTCCTGAAGCCTCCTGTATGGTACAAGCATTCCGACACTACCCTCCTTCCTCAGCTGGAAATGTGTTCTTGAAGCCATGGACACTGTCCATCATGGGTTCAGTCAGGAAGAAGGGGGTTATCCTTTCCATCTCTTTGCCTCCTCTCACATACAATACACCAAAATTTTTAGCTCTTTCAACACCTACCATTAAGGCATCCCCTGGCATACTTGTCAGTGACACAGATGTTCTGTGTTTTTTGGAAGCTAAAAAACTCCAGTTGTTGGAGAAGAGTCTGTGAGGAAAATCTAAAGGCAAATTGACTGTAAAATATCACTGAAATGAGAAAGCAGGCTGCAATACTAAAAAATGTAGAGAAGAATGATGAATTCTATGACCTCCTTAGTATTTGTCATGCCCAAATGTCATAGAATTTTAGAAGTGGAAGGGGACCTTGGCGATCATCTTGCAAAGCAGATATGAAATGAGCGCTAGGAAATGATGAGCGCAAAGATCATTTAATTAAAAAAATCTCCTTTGTAAAAAGAGTGATAAAGGGAGAAAGCCGCTATTACTGAAAACAGGAGCCCACGGCTGGGCTTATCCATCAGAACACATGGCAATTAGTTGTTTGAAGACAAAGCAGAAGAGACTAAGGGCACAAAAGGACAAGAATAAATCAGGAAAATGAATGAGCGGCTCCCCCCAACCCAAGAAAAGAGAGAGAGAGAGACATGAAGCACTGGGGTTTTGAAGTTCATTTGTTAGGTTCTGTTTTATGCCATTTCTAATGTACAAACAGAAGAACATGTTACTGAGTGCAGATATCTTAAAACTCCATATGACAGCAATTTTTTTTTTAATACTACATTAAGTAAATGAGCCACAATTAAAGGCTGCTGATTCTGTGGTTGGGAGCACTGGGAAAAACACATTCAAGCATTTGCTCCTTCATTCACTGGTTATTCATTGCACAGCAACTAGGTTTCCTTTAGAAGATATTGACAAAAAGAGAATGGCGCCTGCAGTCTGCCTAAGTCCAGGGGTGGCTGGTTTCCTTCCTGGTATTTAGGAAAGACCAGCCTTTGGCGTTTTTGCCACATTCTGTTACCTAGCGTGGAACTGAGCTCGGACAGAATTGTTTGGCCTGGCTAGTTCCGCTATCTTGTCCAAATGGTCATGTGGCCCCAGAAAGTTTTATCCTAAAATGTACATCTGCTCCATTAATAGTGGCACCGTAATAGTCCATACTCCGGCTTGGCCAGAGAGAATGCCAACTGAGGAAATTATCTAGCAAAGTGCTTAGCATGTAGTAGGTGCTAAATAAGTATTTGTTAAATAATTCAATAAGCTGGTGACCCATCTGCCGTGTATTTTAGACAGATGCAAAAAGAGAAAAAAAGGCATCTGCTTAGAAATAACTTCTTTGGAAAGTTAATAGGTTTATGAGGGCTCTATATTGGGGTAGATAAAAATTGTCTAGATCATAATATATGCTTTTATCCCTACTGGACACCTGCCATTAATTCCAGGTGCTTGCCAGTGAACACAGTAGACAAAGATACCCATTGTTCAGGAGCTAAATAGAAGAGACCAGAAGCTAAAAAACATAATTACTAAGTAAATCCTGTTATGTCAAAAGGTGATACGTGTTACGGGATAAGCGGTAGAGCAGGATAAAGATGGTAGTTCACACTTTCAGATGCCCCACTTTAAAGGAGGACTCAGCTCAGCTCTAAGAATTTGTCTCCTGCAGCAATTCAAATTCATCAGGAGTGGTGACTGTGGTCACCTTCTTTACAATTGAAAACCTGATAAAAATGAAAACCTGGTAGAGTTAACTTCAGAAAAATGTTTTGTCAAATAATACGACTTTGGATGTGTATGAATGTTATACTTTTCATGGGAATGTCCTACACAAAATAAGGATCATCGATTCTCACAGTCGTCCTGTGAATTAGACAGGCACATCAAAAGGTGAATTCTTTTTATCCCATTTTTTTTTATCATGGCAAAATGCATGTAATGAAAAACTTTCCATCTTAAGTGTGTAGTTCAGTGGCATTAAATACATTCACAGTGATGTGCCTCCATTTTCATACTGTCTTCGTCTGGGAAAACCGAAACTCTCCACTCATTATTAAATACTCATGCCATTCTTCCCTCCCCCAGTCCGTGGCAAGCACCATTCCACTTTCTGTCTCTGTCATTTTGACTACTCTATGTCCCTCGCATAGGTGGGAATGAAACAATATTTACTCTTTTGTGACTGACTTATTTCACTCAGTGTAATGTTCAGGTTCATCTGTACCCTAATGTATGTTAGAATTTCCTTTTTAAGGCCGAATCATCATTGTTGGTGTATCACACATTTTCATTATCCATTCATCTGTCAGTGGACACTTGGGTGGCTTTCCTAGTTTCACTATTATGAATAATGCAGCTCCAGACATCGGTGTACAGATACCATAGGTGTGCAAATAGATATCTGAGGCCCTACTTTTGGGGGTATATACCCGAGAGTGGAATTGCTGGGTCACAGGGCAAGTTTCTTTTCATTATTTGAGGAGCCCATCTTACCATTGTCCACAGTGAATATGCCATTTGCCTTCCCGGCAGCCATGTACAAGTGTTGCAATTACTCCATATCCTTGCAAATACATAAAAAAAAAAAATCTATCCCAGTGCGTGCGAGGTCATATCTCACTGTAGCTTTGATTGTATTTCCTAATAATTAGTGATGTTGGGCATCTTTTCATCTGCTTATTGGCCTTTGTATATATTCTTTGGAGAAATGTTTATTGAAATCTTCTGCCCATTTTAAAATTGTGTGTTTTCTTGTTGTTGGGTTTTAAGAGTTCTCTCTGTATTCTAGTTATTAACCCCTTATCAGGTACGGTATGCAAATGTTTTCTCCCTTTTCATGAGTTGCCTTTTTGCTCTATTGATAGTGTCCTCCGATGCACGAATTTTTTAATTTTCATGAAGTTCAGTTTCTCAGCTTTTGTTTTCTTGCCGGGGCCTTTGATGTCTTATCCAAGAAATTCTTGCTAAATCCAGTGGTGTGAAGCTTTTGCCTTATGTTTTCTTCCAAGACTTTTACAGTTTCTGGTCTTACATTTAAGTCTTTAATCCATTTTGACTTAATTTTTATATATGATATAAACTAAGGATCCGCCTTATAGTTCTGTATGCTGAAGTCCTAATTTTTCCAGCACCATTTTAGAAATGACCATCCTTTGCCCTGATGAATTATCCTGACACCCTGTCAAAAATCAATTTGCGTATGTCATGCTTTATTTCTGGATTCTCTATTCTGTTCCACTGGTCTAAATGTTAATCTTTCTGCCAGTACACCACACAGTTTTGATTATTGTAGCATTGTAGTACAATTTGAAATCAGCAAGTGTGAGTTTTTCTTGGTTGTTGTTTTTCAAGATTATTTTGGCTATTTGGGGTCCTTTGAAGTTCCCTGTGAGTTTTGGGATAAGATTTTTATTTCTGAAAATGAATTTATTAGAATTTTGATAGGGATTACATTGAATCTGTAGGTTGCTTTAGATAGTATCGACTGACATCAAAACAATTTTAATACTATTAAGTCCTTCAACCTATGAACATAAGTTGTTTTTCCATTTATTGAAGTTTTCTTTATTTAATGTGTTTTATAGTTTCTGTTGTACAAGCTTTTCCTATCTTTGGTTAAAGATGAATTAATTTTTATTTAGTAGATGGGAGCTAAGTGGCAGAATCTTGGTTTTATAGAGTAGATGATGTTCAGGGTGATAATTTAAAATCACCTGATTTCTATTATAGTAATTAAAGCTATATCTTGTTGAGATGACAAAAGAAAAGATTATCAAGTTCCTGAAATCAAGATCCCCACTTTCAGTTTAATATCCCAGTTTTGAGTCCAGAGTCCAGTCCTACTAGTGAGAGATTAAGCACTGAGGGATGGATTTGTCCCTATCAAAGTAACAAAAGGTGATTTAATAAGGGTGATGGTTTCTTGATTTATAATATGAACACATATTTGCAGTTTCCAGAATATATGTGTCTGGTTTCTAGACATCATCTTCCTAAGACTCTTAACTTATGATTCAAAATATGTGAGGTATGTTACTATCTAAAACCCCACGTTTGTAGAATGTCAATTTCATATGCTCCAATAATTAGTTTTACATGTCTAGTTTTCTCCTTCTCTTTTTGCCAGAGTTCCCTTCCTCCTCCCAACTATTTCCTTGAGAGAACATGAAGGACACAAAACTTTGAGATGTGGCTCATGACTCTTACTTCCACTCTTAGCAGCTATGCAGGTGCACTGCTGAAGGCAAGAAATCACTGGCAAGGCTCAGGGAGATAGTGAAGCTGTCAATCAGGATCAGAGCTCAGCGGGAATCAACCAATGGGTCTTGGTGCTCAGTGGGAACCAGCCAATCACTTTCACAGCTCCGGGGCAGGAGAGCCTGGCTGGCAACCAACTGGCCACACAGAGGTTTGGGATTCCCTGTTAGAGTTCCATCTGTCTCTCCTTCAGAAAATTGTAAAAATAAGCAAATGATAGGCGTTAATACAATTTAAAAGGGAATCATGATAGAGAAAGTTGTCAGACTATCTAAACTGTAGAAAGTGACTTCTAAGGATTCAGGATAGGAAAAAAACAAAATGAAACAAAGCAACCCTCCCCCCACCAACAACCAAAAAAACCGAAAATAACCCAGCAATGTCCACTTCTTTTTTTCAGTGGGTTCCTATTCTTCAAGAAAGGTGAGCCTAAGGGAGATAGGGCCTAGATTTGATCACGTTGGGGAATTTCTCCAAAAACGAGTGGTATCATCATCTGATGGTGATGCATTTGAATACTTGACAGATGTCCTAGAGGTGATATATTTGTGAAATTTTGGCATTCTCAATCAGAAAATTCTAGTAATGGGCACACTCCCCTAAAGAGCTCTATTGGTTGTTTATGTTCATAGGGATTGACAAATTTTTTTCCTGTAATTACTCCTGATAGTATATATTTTAGACTTTGTAGCAATGTTGCATCTGTGTTCCAACTGTGCTGTCGTTGTAAAAGAAACAATAGACTATATGTAAACTAATGACCAAGGCTATAATCCAATAAAATGTGATTTATGGGGGCGCCTGGGTGGCTCAGTGGGTTAAAGCCTCTGCCTTCGGCTCAGGTCATGGTCCCAGGGTCCTGGGATCGAGCCCCATATCGGGCTCTCTGCTCAGCAGGGAGCCTGCTTCCTCCTCTCTCTCTGCCTGCCACTCTGCCTACTTGTGATCTCTGTCTGTCAAAAAAAAAAAAAAAAAAAAAAAATCTAAAAAAAAAAAAGTGATTTATGGACACCAAAATTTTAATTTCCTATAACTTCAACTTGTCACGAAAGAGCCTTTAGGTTTGTTGTTGTTGTTGTTGTTGTTTTAACCATTTAAGCATGTAAAATCTGTTATTAGCTCTTAGGTAGTAATTGGCTGATTCTGGTCTCTTACAATCTAATCAACACAATAAATTTGTTCTCAATAAAATGGAAGCCTAATTCTCCAGGCACGTTTGTGGAGAAGGGCGTCTAGAGTTTTATGCCTTGTGATTCTCTCTTTTTAAAAGGGCTTTCTCAAGTCACCAGCATCTCAGTAGTCTAGCCATTCAGGAGCGCATGGCTCCTCCCTGATTTCCCTGTGGGTTATCTTAGTTGGAACACTTAAGCTACATTTTATTCTCTTCTCCAGTTTTCTTTGTTACTTTGGAAAATGGTTAATAGGACTATTCAGTTTAGTCCTGTCTGCAGGTTGCATGGCTCCCCCTTGCCTCTTTGTGGGAAACAACACATTCCTTCAGCTCAGTCCCTATGTCCCAGTATGTCTGACCACCTTACAGGCTAGTCATAATGGCATCTCAGATAGAGAGAGAGAGAGAGAGAGAGAGAGAAGAGAGTAGAGTATCCCCTTGACCACCAGTTGAAGGCTTAATTTCCTACTCTTGTCCCAGGATCTTCTTTTTACCAGATATACCAGAATGTCCACTCCCTTCAGAGGAAACCCAATCACCCACCCACAGAGAAGAAGCCTCATTCTTTGATCTGAACAACTAAGAAGTTTAATCTTTCATACTTAATCTGATTAATCAAGAGTGCTTTTCTGGGGCATTGATTTTATTATTTGTTCAGCTTCATTGAATTATAATTGACAAATGAAATTGTAATATATTTAAAATGTAATGATTTGATACATATGTACGTTGTGAAAGGATTCCCAGCATTGAGTTGATTGACAGATCCATCACCTCACATATTTACTTCTTTTTTGTGTGGGAGAACATCTGAGTTCTATTCTCTTAGCAGATTCCATTAGACATTACAGTGTCATCAAGTATAGTCACTAGGTTTACAGTAGACCCTCAGGCCTTACTTAAAACAGAAAGTTTCCCTTTACTAGCCTCTCCTTTTCCTCCACCCACCTTTCCTAGACAGTGATTGTTTTATTGATTCTATGAGTTCAACTTTTTAATTTTCTTTTCTTTTCTTTCTTTTTTTTTTTTTTTTGAGAGAGAAAGCATGAATGCAAAAAGCATGTAGGCTCCATTCCCAGCATAGAGACCGATGTGGGGCTCAATCTCATGACCCGGAGATCATGACCTGAGCTAAAACCGAGACTCAGATGTTCAACTAACATCTGGTGAGCCACCCAGACAACCCATTTCTGATTTTATTTGAGTGATCTCTCTTCTCTGAGTCAGGCTGAAAATTTGCCTATTTCTTATTTTAAAGAAAATTAGCTTTTAGTTTTATTGATCTTTTCTGTTAATTTCTGGTCTATATTTCAGTGATTTCCCTCTTCAACTTTATTTCCTTTTTTTTTTTTTTTTTTACCTACTAACTTTAGGGTCAGTTTGTTCTTGTTTTTTTCTAGTACTTTAGGTATAAAGTTAGGTTGTTTATTTCAGATCTTTTTTCCTCTTAACTAGGCATTTATCCTTCAAAACTTCCTAGGATTGCTTTTGCTCTATCTCATAAATTTTGGTATATTGTGTTTTCATTTTCATTTGTCTCAGGATAGTTTTTGATTTCTCATTTGATTTCTTCTTTGACCCATTGATTGTTCAAGAGTGTGTTGATTAATCTCCACATATTTGTATATTTTCCAGTTTTCTTCATGTAATTTATTTCTAGTTTCATATATTTGTGATCAGAAAAGAAAATTCTTGATAGGATTTCAGTCTTCCCCAAATCATTAACACTTGTTTTTCAACCTATTATGTGTTCTGTCCTCAATGTTCCATTGTGCCTGGGAAGAATGTGTATTGTGCTACTGTTAGGTGGAATTTTCTCTCTATGTCTATTAGGTTCATTTAGTCTAATGTGTAGTTGAAGTCCAGTGTTTTCTTATTTTTCTGATGAGATGATCTATCCACTTTTGGCAGTTATATATAAGTCCCCTGTTATTACTGTATTGCTGTTTACTTCTCCCCTGTGATCTATTAATATGTGCAGTATGTATTTATGTGCTCCAGTATTGGGGGCATACATATTTATAATTGCTATATCCTCTTGATTAATTGACCCTTTTATCATGTAATGATCATTTCTGTCTCTTGTTACAGTTTTCGTCTTAAAGTCTATATTGTTTGATGTGAATATAGTGACCCTGGTTTTTTTTTTTTTTTTTTGGTTTCCATTTGGGTAGAGTATCTTTTTCCTCCTCCTCACTTTGTCTATGCATGTCCTTAAAGCTGAAGCAAGTCTCTTATAGACAGCAACTGGTTAGATTTTTTATCCATTTAGTCAATCTGTGACTTCTCCTTGGAGGATTTATTCCATTTACGTTTAATCATTGTTAAGTATAGACTTACTGTTGCCATTTTGTTAATGTGTGTGTGTGTGTGTGTGTGTGTGTGTGTGTTTGCAGTTTTTTGGTTGCTTTATTCCATGCGTGCTGTCTTTCTTTGTTTTTTGATGATCTTCTCTAGTGGTGTGCCTTGATTCCTTTCTCTGTATTTTGTAAGTATTTGCTGTAGGATTTTGCTTTGTGGTTATCGGGAGGCTTATATAAAGTAACCTATAGATATGACAGTTTATTTTAATCCAAGAAAAACTTAACTTTATATACATAAATAAAAGCTCTATACTTTTACACTCTCTCCCAACATTTTATTGTGATGTCAAAATTACATTTTACATTGATACTGTATATCTACTAACACATTATTGTAGTTATGGTTATCTTTTAATACTTTTCTCTTAGACTCTTTGCACCAGAGTTATACTTTTTTGTCACGATTTATTGGGTTTTCTTGTCACATTTAAATAGAGAGTATTCCAATTTTGAGTATGTATTTTTTACTAACAAGTTTTATACTTTAATGTTTTTCTGTTCTAATTAGCAGCTTGTTCTAATTATTTATTTAGCTTCTGTTCTAATTATTTTAGCTTGAAGAACTCTATTAACAATTCTTGTAAAGCTGGTCTGTGGCAATGAAGTCCTTTAGCTTTTCCTTCTCTATAGCTATATCTCTTTGAGTTCTAAAGGGCAACTTTGTTGACAGAGTATTGGTACAATATCTTGGTTTGCAGTCTTTCTCTTTCAGCACTTTGTATCATACCATTCTCTTCTGGCTTGCAAAGTTTCTGCTAAAGAACCTGCTGATTGGGGTGCCTGGGGGCTCAGTGGGTTAAGCCTCTGCCTTCAGCTCAGGTCATGATCTCAGGGTCCTGGGATCGAGCCCCGCATCAGACTCTCTGCTCAGCAGGGAGCCTGCTTCCCCCTTTCTCTCTGCCTACTTGTGGTCTCTCTCTCTGTCAAATAAATAAATAAAATCTTAAAAAAAAAAAAAAACCTGCTGATTGTCTTATGGGGGGGTGGTTCCTTATTGCCTTTAGGATTCTCTCCTTGTATTTAACTTTTGGCAGTTTAACTCTAGCATGTTTAGGGTGGGTCTCTTTGGATTTATCTTATTTGAAACTTTCTGTACTTCCTAGATCTGAATATCTTTTGCTTTCCCTAAGTTAGTAATTTTCAGCCATCTTTCTTTGAATAAGTTGTCTGCCCCTTTATCTTATTCTGGGGTCCCTATAATGCATATATTGGTTTATAGGGTGATATCTTGCAAATCCCTTAAGCTATCTTTACCCCTTTTTCTTCCTCTTTCTCCCTTTCTCCTTCTTCTTCTTCCTTTTCCTCCTCCTCCTCTCCTTGTCCTCCTCCTCCTTCTTCTTCTACTTCTATTTCTTCTTCTTCTTTTCATTTTGCTCCTCTGATTGGATGACTTTCACTGCCCTGTTTTTAATTTCACTGATTCTTTCTTTTACTAGATCTACGCTATTGTTGAAACTGCCCCATCAACTTTTGCTTTTTTGTTTAGTTATTATGTTCTTCAGTTTTATAATTTCCACTTGATACTTTCTTGTTTTTTCTTTATTGAAATTCTCACTTTATTGGTGCATTGTTCTCCTGGCCTTGGCAAGCACCTTTCTGACCATCAATTTGAAAACTCTATCAAGTAGTTCACATCTGTTTCATTAAGATAGGTTTCTTGTTTATCCTGTTTTTTTTTTTTTTTTCTTTTTCCCCTTGGGAATATATTCCCCAGTTTGTTGATTTTCCTTGTTCTATAGTTTTCTGCATATTAGGTGAAATAGCCACCTCTTCTAGTCTCAGTGGACTGGTCACATGTAGGAGGTGAAGCTCATCAATCAGCTTATCCTGAGCTTCTGCTTCCCACTCAAACCTTTTGATTGTTCAAGTAACCAGCTTTGTTTTTAGTGGCTCCCAGATGTTGGGGTATTCCCCCAAAGGTGAGGATCACAACCAATGACTAGATGCAGGCTGATAAGAAGCCAGATCCCCAGGTAGCATCTAGCAATTTATGAACTTAAATCCCTTCCAGGGTGAAACTGGAATATGAGCATTTCTGCCTACTGTCTTTGTGCTGAGTCTCAGTGTATAGATATGGGAAAGGGGTGTTCTTGTGTCAATTTAAAAAGTGCTTCTTTGTTTGCTATTGTCCTGTTGTAATTATGAATGCAAGCCTTGTTGGCTTTCCTAGCTCAGTAATTTCAGGGCTTGTACCTGGGGTGGCTATTATAAAAATTGGGCTATTGGGTGTGTGGAAAACTCCTTACATGGAGATATTTCTGATTAGTTTTATTTATGCAGTAAGTTGGAGGGTAATGTTATGGGATGTGCCTTCTGGCTCTTCTGGACTCCAAGGAGGATTCTATTGCAGCTCCTAGATGTGTTCCAATAAGGAGCCAGATCCTTAGGCAGCAGCTTGTAAATCATCCACTCAAACTTATTTTAGGGAAAGATTCAGAGATGATCATTTTTGGCTGCTCCTTATGTGCTGAGGCCTATGGGGATAGCCACGGCAAGTCTTCCTGCACAACTGACAACAGTATTTTTTCATTTGCTATAGTCCTATCAGACTTGTGAATATAAGCTATATTGGTTTTCACTTAGGTGATTGGAGAGTCCATCCCTTAGTTGGGATCCTTAAATGTTGGGGTCCTAGATATGTGATCTGAACCCTTTACTCTTTAAAGACAAGTTGGGGGTTGGATGTTCCCTCAAGACTATATGGTGCTACACCATGAGTTGGGTTAATGGCAAGAATGTGCCTCAGCCTTTCTTACCCATTTTGATATAGGTATTTTCTCATTTGCTTTATGGATAGGAATCATTCAGTCATTGGAATTCTCTCAGAGAAACTTTTTCCATGTGTAACTGTAATTTGGATGTGTCTTTGGATCAAGGGAAATTCAGGAGCCTCTTGGGCTGCCATCTTGGTCTACAGTCAATCTCTTCTCCACATAGGCCTACATTTACATGATTATGTTTGCTAGTTTATTTAAAAAGATGAAAACTCATGAATATTCAGATAGAAGAGACTCATAGAATAATGTGTGGACTGAGGTGGAGGCTTTCTATCCTCCTGGCACCTCCATGTATTCCCAACCCAGAAGCTCCATGTGTTGTTAAATTTTATGTCATGATTCCTGTGGAAGTAAGTTCAGTGATTTGCCTTAATGGCTGCAGGAAGGAAGAGTGGCAGCACTCATACTGCAGGCATCCCAGCCCTGGCATATATCCTTAAGAAACTACTATTATCAAAAACAGGGCCAAAAAACAAAAAAACAAAAAGAGTCCCAGAGGCACTTAAAATTTCAAGTGAGATAATATGTTAGAAAGGTAGACCATTCTCTGAATATTAAAATTTTAAATGGGCATTCATTTGAGGTAAAATATCTGAGCATTAATACTCTGTGTGAAATGTATGTTTAGTATATGAAGCTCTCCTATTTTTATTATTGTTGGGAAATTATCAACTATGTTGTAATTTAAATAATGTACATTGGCATGGGGAGAGACAAAGGTATTATATTCTATTTTAGGAATTTAAGGTATTTTACATATTTGGGCCACAGTAAAGTAACACAGTGACAAAATAAATAATTGGAATGTGAATTGATATACTTGGAGTGATTAATATTATAATACTATTTAAGTTTACTAATGATATTACTTTATTTTTTTTTAATATTTTATTTATTTATTTGAGAGAGAGAGAGAGAATGAGAGAAGAGAGGTCAGTGGGAGAAACAGACTCCCTGGTGAGCAGAGAGAATGATACTACTTTAAATCAATCATTTTAAAATAACCTGAAGAAATTCAGCTCCTTTAATGTCCTGGCTCTGCCTTGACTGCTTGTTTGATTTTGAGCAAGATAGTTAAACCATTTTTGGCTCAATTTTCTGAACTCAAAAATGGATATGATTGCCCAAATTCCATAGGATTGTTGTGAGGAAACGAAGTAATCCTGTAACACATATTGAGCATACAGTAAGTGCTCAATAATTGTACTAGTGGTGGTGGCAGAGGGGATTATGATTACAATCATGAACTCACAAGGAAAATCTAAAACATGCCACAGAAACAGAAACAGGTCATATCCATTATTGCTCTATTTAATGTTCTTTAGGGAATGCTTATTTCTCTAATAATTAGTTATGAGCAATCCCAATTTTGTTGCAAATAGTTGTTGGCAAAATTATTAACCAGTTGATTAATCTTTGGTTTTGATCTAGCAACTTCATTCAAACCCTGTGCTAGCCAATTTCATAAAACCATTACCATGTTCAAACAGTAAAACTCTTCATTAGTCTTACCATGTGTTTCCATATACTTAGCATTAATCATTGTTTAGCTGGGTAAACAGGGGCTTGCATTTTATTCTTGATGCCATTAGGGAAATCAGTGTAAATGAGAAATTTCATTTTAAAAAGCTCTCAAACATACCAGAGGCTTTCACATCCAAATGTTACATGATATCATTTAACATTCTTTTAATCAGAAGTCAGCTTTTTTGTATAAGAAAATTGTTATGACTTATTTTTTGTGGAAGAATTGGAAAATGAAGGAAAGCACCAAGGGAATTAAATCATTCATAGACTCTCCACATCCAGTAATAACCACTGCCAGCACGTCAATGACTATGCTGCTTTTTTCCCTTCCCTATGAGTATTTATACATATGTTTTTTATGAGTTCCTTTTTTTTTTTTAAGATTGTATTTATTTGACACAGAGAGAAAGAGCGCAGCAGGGGGAAGGGCAGAAGGAAAGGGAGAAGCAGACTCCCTGCTGAGCAGGGAACTGGACTTGGAACCTGATCCCAGGACCCTGAGATCATGACCTGACCCAAAGGCAGACACTTAATTGACTGAGCCACCCAGGTGCCCTTTTTTTTAAGTTCTTAACACTCAACTCCAAATCTGTTTTGTATCTTGTTTGGTGATACTGTGGCTGGGACTGGGCAAACTAATCTTCCTTTGCTTTTGGTTCCCTGATAGGTCTTGCAACTGGGAGAGTAAGAGGTAAATTGAGGTATGGTAGGGAGGCAAAGGAATTCCTTTTTTATATTTCCTCATTATTTTGTCAGCTGTATCTCACCAAGGGTTTACTACCCTTGGAAGCAGTTGATTCCTATGTCGGGTCATATTAGTTTCCATATTCTCATGCTCCCAGAGTGAAATTGAGGCACCCTTTTTTGAATGAGGGCTGTGGTTTGTAACTTTGTGGACCCTCCCCTCAGAGCTCTGAAGTTACCATCACCAGCCAAGATGAGCCCCACCCCCCAGAAGTCTAGATCCTAGATCCTTTGAGGGTTCCTTGGATGTTCTCATTTCTGATAGAGCCAATTTCATTGGCTGCCTCTGTTCAGTGTGATCACTACCATTGTGATGCTTCCACATTGCCCTTTGTTTCTCTAGTGCTCCTATATCTCTTCAGCAGTTTTTTATTTTTATTTTTATTTCCTTCCTTCCTTCCTTCCTTCCTTCCTTCCTTCCTTTCTATTGTGTTACGTTAGTCACCATATAGTACATTATTAGTTTTTGATGTAGTGTTCCAGGACTCATTGTTTGCATCTAACACCCAGTGCTCCATGCAACATGTGCCCTCCTTAATACCCACCACCAGGCTCACCCATCCCTTCACCTCCCTCCCTCTAAAACCCTCAGCCTGTTTCTCAGAGCCCACAGTCTCTTATGGTCATCTCCCCCTCTGATTTCCCCCCACTTCACACTTCCCTTCTTTCTCCTAATGTCCTCCATGTTATTCCTTATGCTCCACAAGTAAGTGAAACAGTATGATAATTGACTCTCTCTGCTTGACTTATTTCACTCAGCATAATCTCCTCATCCCATCCATGTTGATATAAAAGTTGGGTATTCATCCTTTCTGATGGCTGAGTAATATTCCATTGTATCTATGGACCACATCTTCATCCTTTCGTCCGTTGAAGGGCATCTCAGCTCTTTCCACAGTTTGTTCAGCAATTTTCATAGATTAAATTCTATGAGTTAAAAGAATTGATGGACCCTGACATGCTCACATATCATGTTTCCTAGCTGCTTCTTTCAGTTTTCATCCATTGCTTGAACATGACTCATGAGACCCAGAACTGTCATTCACAAGCCAACTTGCCACTTGCTGCTTCCCCGAAGTGCTGAATTTAGAAGGTAGTGTCAGGGTGCTGCCTGCCTGCTAATTGGTCCATCGTTTCAGTATCGCAATCTCTGCACGCCATGTTCTGACTCAACCTTTTTTTTTTTATTATTATTTTTTTTAATTTTATTTTTTTTTTAAGATTTTATTTATTCATTTGACAGAGAGAGATATCACAATCAGGCAGGGAGGCAGGCAGAGAGAGGAGGAAGCAGGCCCTCCGTGGAGCAGAGAGCCCGATGCGGGGCTCGATCCCAGGACGTTGGGATCATGACCTGAGCCGAAGGCAGCGGCTTTAACCCGCTGAGCCACCCAGGTGCCCCTCAACTTTTAATATGATAGGCATTTAGTGCTTGTTAAAAGAAGGGTAAAAGTATTGAGAGTAAACCTAAACCTGTTGGTCATGAGTTTAACTGCAATTTGGGGGAGAATGTGGAACTCAGGAAAATATAAAAATTGCATTATGAAGGAAAGAACAAAAATGAGTCATGTGACCCAAACTCTAGAAATACATTATTAAAGATGGTGTCTGAAAGGCTAGGTATAATTAGGTATGTATTATGCATTTTAGTTCTTTGGAAGTAAAACCTGTTTTAGCACAGTTAAGTGTGGCCAAAATAGCTTCTCACACTGAAGTCTTACCTGCATTTTGCATTTATTAAAGAAGGAGCTTTCTACCTTTTGTTAAATTAAAATGGCTTGTGAACTGGGCAATGCTTCATAATCTACCCATATACTTAATCCAGTCTGAACATCTACACATGCCATTAATCCTCTCTCAATGGATGGTTCTGAGTAGGCGTTCATTTACCTAGTCCTCCAGTGTCAGGCATGCATATTGTTTCTAACTTTCCAATATAAAACTGAAGCCTTTTAATCCTCTCGTAGGTAAATCTTTGCATAAATTCTTAAGGATTCTCTTAGAAAATTTGCCCTAAAAAGTATAATTGAAGGGTCAAAGTGTATAGATCTTTCTGTAGACTTTTGATGTAGGCTGCTAATTTGCCCTTGAGAAATGGTGCCCCAGTGACATTTCCACTAGCAATGAATAAGGATATGCATTTCCCAGCCCTCACTAATTAATTTGAAGCAAACATACAAAGAGTTGGAAAACAGTTTTCTCACCTAATTTACAGCACTCTCTTGGATTATATTTTTAAAATTATCTGTCGAAGTCCTGTTTGTTCCCACATATTAAAATCTCCATTAATTATTTAGAATCAAATCACTTTTATTTCCATGGTTCTTTTTTTCCTCCTTTTCTTCTTTATAGCTGTATGAGGGTTGACAGAGAGCCAAAGGAGTAAAAGTGATTAATAAGAAATGGGGAGTGGAAAATCAAGGCGAAGTAGAAGGATGAAGCACTAAATTGTTCAGTGAATTTTAAGCCTAAAGCTATGAAAATTACGTGTATTTTTCTTTTGCTTGTAAAAATTAATTATATATGATTTTTTGGGTCCCTATTTACTTCAGCATATTGGTTCTTATCTCTCTCATGTTCTCTTTCTTTCTCATTTATTTTCAAATAATCAGCCTAGGTTACCCGCAAAGACCTAGTCAGAAAGGTAGGAACAAGTGGGGAAGGATGTGTCACAAGACGGCTATGACCAAACACCACAGACTGGGTCGCTTCTTAAAAAGAGAAATTTGTATCTTCCAGTTCTGGAGGCTGAAGTCCAAGATCAAGGTAGCAGCATGATTGTGTTCTCTGGTGAGAGCTCTCTTTCTGGTTCCTAACGTGCCTTCTTGCTTTGCTCCTGCCTGGTGGAAGGGCCTAGGGAGCTCTGTGGAGTCTCTTTATAAGAGCATTAATCCCACACTGTAGGGGCTCTCCTCTCAGACATGAGCGTCTCTGGAAGGCTGCATGTCCTAATACCATCATTCTTGGGGGTTAGGATTTCAACATATGAATTTGTCAGGGGGCAGACCTCAGCAGGACAGGAAGGATGAGGGAAGGGAGGAGGAAAAAAGAGGAAGGAAAACCTATCCTTTTTTATGATGCCAAGCATGTTGACTTTTACTTCTTCCCTCCTGACCTCACTATTCCCTCCTCCAGTTTCTTTTTGATTCCTTTTGTAAATATAGCACAAATATTAAAATTCAGATAGTTATTACCTATGTTAAGAACACCGGAATCTGTTGTTGTTGTTGTTTTTACCCTCTTCAGGGCTGTGTTTATTCTTGCATTAGTTCTCAAGACAACCGTGTGTGTGTGTGTGTGTGTGTGTGTGTGTGTGTAAGAAACAAAGGAAACAGAAGAGGTGATCTTTACAGATAAGGACAGGTGCAGATGGTAGATAAGTAGGCTGGGACTTCTTGGAACAGGTCCAAATCGAACCTTGGCCTTGTGAATTATGTAAACTGGGTATAGATGATGGTGTTTGTATTCACATTGGAAATCAACTTAATGTTTTCTTTTTCACTCAGTAATAATTTGTTGAGTACTCGGATCATGAGAGACTGTATTAGGCACTTTGTATTTATTAAGTCACTTAATTTTCCCAATTGTCATATGGAATAGGTGCTTTCACGTTCCCCACCATGTGGATTAGGAATCTGAGACTTGTAGTGGATGGAAGGAGTGAGTGATTAGTTCAACTGAGATGTGACTCTAGCATTTGGATTCTTGCTTCTTACTTAGTTACCTTCCAGAAGTGGCTCTATGTGGCCCATGGCCCTTTTTGTGAAAGGGCTAATGGTTTCCTTTTTGTTGTTCACTGAGAACTCAAATGGCACAGATAATTATAAGTACTGGCATTTTACCTGACATTACTAGGAAAGTTTTTACAGTCTTATTTGAGGTGTGACAGAGTCCTCTTTTGTGCTTCAAGTTTTAGAAAGTTAGAGACTTGTGATACATTGAGCATGACAAATGTGTTTAGAATCAGGACTTTGCAAACGGGTGCTGTCTGACCTCTTGGGCACAAAGGAAATGTAGCATACAGGTAGTAACTCTACACCTCAACACAGACACACACACACATACCCATACACTCGCACGCACACCTCTTCTAGTCTCAGTGAAAAAGAAATAATAAAGGCCTGTGAGTCTAGACATGATCTTTGAAGGCTTTTCAACTTAACGTTAGAGTATTTTGCCATTTGAGTGGGCCAAGAGCTTGAGATGATGCTGGCTTGCTTTCCTCTGTGTAGTCCAGTCACTTTCAAAGAAGTATATCTAGTTGAGACCCAAAGAGATTTCTGATGCATTTACTTTGACTATTGGCTCAAAACCAGTCTTCTGACAGTTTTTGACTCAAGAACAGCAGCAGTGCCTGTCTTGCAGAACCTTGAAGGAGTAAATTAAATGAGGTATTCATAGTCCTTTACTTAGTACCCCGCACACTTGGTTTTCAGGAAATGGCATCTATAACGCAAGTTACTGCCTCTACTCCATTATGAGTAGTCCTGTTAGTAGAGGCACAGGTAGAAGACAGAAAGAACACTGTACTGGGAGTCTGGAAACTCCTTAGTCCCAAGTTTGACTGCTGCTTTTTGCCCTTCTCACCTTCAGGAAATTACCTCCCCATGCCTTGATTCCTTCCTTTTTGAAATAATAGCATTGGAGAATAAAGCACTAGTATAGTGGTGTGTGGATTTGGGGAAGGCAAAGATGGAGGAGAAAGGGAAGTGGAAGAAGCAGCACCAAAGGGAAGTCAATTCAGATTTGCACAATTTAATTTAAAGCCAATAATAGTGATAGTTGTTGGTGATTGCAAGGAAAAAAGACATTTTGTGTACAATAAAGGCAATGGGTTATTTAAAAAAAAAAAAAAAAAGATGGCGGGCGCCTGGGTGGCTCATCGGGTTAATCCTCTGCCTTCAACTCAGGTCATGATCTCAGGGTCCTGGGATTGAGCCCCACTTCGGGCTTTCTGCTCAGCGGGGAGCCTGCTTCCCCCTCTCTCTCTGCCTGCCTCTCTGCCTATTTCTGATCTCTCTCTCTCTGTCAAGTAAATAAATAAATAAAATTGTTTAAAAAAAATGATGGCACTGGATTAGCAATAATTCAAAGCTTTTATAGATTATTTCCCCACCAAAAATTTAGAAATGTTATGAAGGCAGGGCTCTCTTTCAGTTTTGTTTTAGTGGCCTCAGTGCCTTGCACACAGTAGGTGCTCTAGTGCTGAGTGAGTAAGGGACTCTTTAATAATTGCCATTGATATTTCTGTCTTAATATGTAGGGGACATAAACTCAAAACTTGTGTCCATTTTCTTGTGTGTGTGTGTGTGTGTGTCTGTCCATGTATGTCTGTCAGTTTTCAAAGCTTTGTGGACTTCAGGTAATTGGGCTTCTTAAGAAACATAATGCCTGCAGGTTTATTTTAATGGTCTAGCACTCTACTAAAGGCTTACTGAAATAATATGATGTAAATAAGATGACAGAAAATATAAATAAATGGAAAGACAATATGTGCTCATGGATTGAAAGACTTAATGTTGTTAAAATGTCCAAACTACCCAAAATAATCTACAGATTAGTCATTGCCTACCAAAATCCCAGTGATGTATTTTTCAGAAATAGAGAAAAGCATCCTAAATTTATAGGAAATCTCAAGGGAGCCCAAAGAGTGCAAGCAGCCTTAGAAGAACAAAGTTGGAGGCTTCATACTTGCTGATTTCAAAACCTCAGCTACAATAATAATAATAATAAGGATTGTTAGTGGCATAAAGATAGATCTACAGAGAGATGGAACAGGATACAGAGCCCAGAAGTAAACCTTCGCATACATGGCCAAGTTATTTTCAATAGGGTACCAAGACTATACAATGGGGAAGGAAGATCTCTTCAGCAAATGGTGCTGAGGTAGAAAAACGAATTGTATCCTTACCTTATGACATATACACATGTATTAAAGACCTCAATAGGTACACCTGGGTGGCCCAGTCAGTTAAACCTCTGCCTTTGGCTCAAGTCTTGATCTCAGAGTCCTGGGATCCAGCCCCACATAGGGCTCCACACTCAGTAGGGAGTCTGCTTCTCCCTCTCTCCCTGCCCCTCCCATCTGTGTGTGCTCTCTGTCTGTCTCTGTCTCAGATAAAATCTTTAAAAAAAGAAAAAAAAAAGAAAACCTAAATATAAGACCTGCAACTATAAAAATCCTAGAAAAAATGTAGGGGAGATTTTTAGGACTTTGGATTCAGCAGTAATTTCTTGGATATGACACCAAAACAAAGGAAACAGACAATAAACAAATGGACTGCATCAAACTTAAAATTTCTGTGCATCAAAGAAAATATCAAGAGAGTGAAAAGGAAACCTATGGTGTGGGAGAACATATTTCCAAATTATGTATCTCATAAGAGTAAGTATCCAGAATTTATAAGGAACTTCTACAACTTAATAATAACAGCAAATATATCCAGATTAAAAAATGAGCAAAGGACTTGAATAGACACTTCTCCAAAGAAGATTTATATCTGGCCAAAAGCATATGAAAAGATGCTTAATACAACTGATCATAAGAGAAATAGGAATCAAAACCATAGCAAAATACCATTTCATGCCCTTATGATGGCCACTGTCAAGAGGACAAAACATACCAAGTGTTGGTGACGATGCACATGTATTAGAATCCTGCTCTACAAGTGGGAATGAAAAATGGTGCAGCCATTATGGAAAACAGCATGGAGCTTCCTCAAAAACTAAAAATAGAATTACCATATGATCTAGCAATGTGATTTCTGGTTATATAGGCAAAAGGATTCAAAGGAAAATCTCAAAGAGCTATTTATAAGCCAATGTTCATTGCAGCGTTGTTCATAATTGCCTTAAGGTGGAAATAATCCAAATATCCATTGGCAGATGAGTGGATAAAGGAAGGATATTAATATATATGCATATATATACTATATATATATTTAATGTTAGTAAATATGTGTATATGTATGTGTATATATATATATATATATATACTATGCATAATATTCTTTCCTGTGGGGGGTGTGTATATAGAACATGATACATACACCACAAATTTACACTGATATTATATAGGCTTTAAAAAGTAGGAGAGTAAAAATTCTTGTCACATGCTACAACATAAATGATAATATGCTAAGTGAAACAAAGGAGTCACAAAAGGCCAAATACTGTTTTATTCCATTTGTATGATCTATCTAAAGGCCCTGAAATCATAGAAACAAAAAGCAGAAAGGTGATTTCCAAGGGCAAGGGGAGACAAAGAGGTAATTAGTAAATAATGGGTATAGAGTTTGAGTTTTATAAGATGAAAAATTTGCTTTTGTGGACAAGATGAAAAAGTTGCTGCACAACTGTGCGAATATACTTGACTGAATTGTAATCTAGAAATTAAGGTAAATTGAATGTTGTGTTTTTTACCATGATAAAAAATATGGCGCATGACATAATACACAATATAGTTCAGCTATTCTGTTTGTGTTTAAAAATAATATGTTAGGTATTTTTAAAAGCTCATCTTTGTGCAAGCTGTGGCCCAGAACATAGTTGCAGCAAACATGTTGACATGTGTTCTTCACTCCCACTGTGGTAATGAGGAAGTTTCCATTCCATGCGCAACGCCAAGATGTCTCACGCCAACATTAAAGGATAACCATGGGAGATTTTGGTTGGAAACCCACAGTTTAAGAGGAAAACCCCCAGTCTGTTGGTAAATGTGCCAACATCATAGGACCATGGTGATTGCAAATGAGTCCAGTTTGGAAGGTAAAATGCAGCGAAAGTTTTCTAAGGAGAAAATGTGTTATTAAAATCAAATAAATGCTTCATGCTGCAGGAGGGAAGTGGACAAGCCCATAATCCCCAAGGTTGTTGTTGTTGTTGTTGTTTTTTAATCTAATAAGTGCTTTATCACTTTCAGTTTTCTCAGCCTGAGCCAGGCATGTTTGGGAGTTATTATGAGATTTGAAAGAATGCTGAGTTTTTGATCTTGTCAGGACTGAAAGTGCTTTATAAATGTCAGAGTTGGTGTGTGGGAATCTAGGACACTGCTTCGGTGTGTACCTTGTGAGAGTCAGCTAATGAGGCCACAGGAGAGCCGCTGTCTGAGATACTCCTGGAGTGGTCCTGACTTTGAAAACAGCTCTCTGGGTCCACTCAGAGGATTTCATGATGTTGTTGTTGTTGTTGGAGTTGCTGTATAGCCAACAGTATCCAGGCTTAAATTACCTAATTCTGAGCACTTAACCTTAAAAATGTTTTTTAAAACTCTGGGCACTTCCTTGTTAGGAAAGACCTCACATAAGGGTTTTCTTTTTCAAGCGTTACTATTAAAATGACCTCTTGATTATGACCCCACTCAATGCTGGACTCATCCTGGGTCAATTCCTTATAGTGGATTAGCATTCTTTGATTCTGCAGAATTTAGTACTATTTTCAGCACACACTAGGCTTAAAATACTATTGCAGTGAATGAATGAAAGCCAAACAGGCTTACAGTTTTGAGTTTATCATTATGATCCTTGCTTATATAGCCTCTGCGTTTTGAATGATTCTGACATTTATGGTGGCTCTTGAGTTAATTGAAAGAGCTATGGCTAATGATAAAGTGTTGCAGTTGTAGTTTGTTTTTAGTGCTGAGATTCCTTGACCCATAGTGATCAAACTAAGGCCATGGAGAAACACTCATTTTGGAAGAGCCCTTCAAAGTCTCTTCTAAAGCATTCCATTTAGAGAAGAGGCTTGTGGTTTCATATAATAAGGTTACATCTCCAGGGTTTTGAAGACACAGATCAGCTGACTACATCATGTAGGTCACCCAGGGGTGTCAGGATCAAGATACAAAAGTAGAGCACTAGAGGTGTTCATGAATGATATAATGAAATAGAGTTTCTTTTGTTTGTTTTTAATTAAAAAGACTGCTGTTTAAAAGTGGTTGGACTTAATACCTTTGGTCATGGGCAAGGAAGAGCTCTGCTAGTTTCTTCTCTGTCCTGGGCTTAGTAGTGTGTTCTATGAAAGAGTGGTTATAAATGTTTTAATTGATGTTTTCTATAGAAAGTGGATTCTATGATCAAGCAAGTTTGGGAAATAATGTATTTAACAAAGTAAGATTATTCAAAGCTTTGATACACTTGTATGCCTCAGGACTTCCTAGAAGAGTGTCAAACAGTGTATCCTATACCAATGAATATGATCATAAAACCTTTTTTATGGGAATTTTCCAGAAATACTGTGTTATAGGAGCCACTTGGGGAAACCATACTCTAATTTTGAATATAAATGCACATGTACTGTTATCCACATGTGGGTTCTGTATTTTCTCTTGTATTCCCACTACCATTTGTTTAATCACTTTATGTCTGTGCTCTCCTTTTAAAAAAAATCTCTATTTGGAGATCAAGCCTAGATTGTAGGTACTTAGAATATAAAATTTTCTAGATCACTGAGTTAGATAGGACTACATTGTAATCATCTTCTCCGGTTGACCCTATAAGTATAGAACTAGAAAGGAGTAGTTCTTGTGTAGTTTGATATTAGACATTGATAAAGGGTTGCATCAGAGGAACAGGTTTGGAGATGTTGACTCGATTGTTTGTGAGACTACACCACTACAAATTCATGAAATTATAAAGATCTTTAATGGTTATGTTTCCCAAAATCAATTTATTATTCACTTAATATGGTCATCCCACATTTTTTGAACATATGCTTCAGACATGATGCTTTACAAGAGAAAAATGTAGATGGAAAAAACATAATCTCTGTTCCCATCTGATTCTTGAACTCCCTTAAAATAATATAGAACTCAGGAAGACATCCAGTTAGAAGTGAGCTTTTCATTTTTTTGGTGGAAATGTCTCCATTTATCCATTCAGAGAACAAAAAGTCAGGTAAGGAAGTAACATGCCTGATATCACAGTTAAGTAATCGAAGTATAGAGTACGGGATCCACATATTTGGATTTAAGCCCATTGCTCCATCTAGTACTGTGACATAAACATGAAGGGGTAATTTTTTTTAATGTAGTGATTAAGTCTGTTTGACTGGAAATACAGACTTTTCCAAGTTGGAAAGAATATCAAGAAAGATCCCAAGATCTTTGCTTACAACTATACACTTAACCTCATGACTACACTGGTGGCTATTGGAGATATCCATAAAAGCAAAAAGTGTGGTTTGTGGGAAATTGTCATTGTGTCTTCTAATTCTGACCTTCTGATCCTAATTTACTGGGTCATGGTCAGGGAAGTGGCTTTTTCCATCTAAACAAATGTGATTAAGCCTGTGTCTTCAGAAGATAAATTTATTTAAAAGTGAGGGGTTAAACCTCTCTCTGACAGGGGTGACCAGCAGAGATCTTTGTGTTATGTAGTTAGAATAAAAATTCCAGTCCATGGGGCACCTGGATGGCTCAGTGGGTTAAGCCTCTGCCTTCAGCTCAGGTCATGATCTCAGGGTCCTGAGATCGAGTTCCGTGTTGGGCTCTCAGCTCAGCAGGGAGCCTGTTTCCTCCTCCTCCTCTATCTGCCTGCCTCTCTACCTACTTGTGATCTTTCTCTGTCAAATAAATAAATAAAATCTTTAAAAAAATTCCAGTCCAAAAATATGGTTATGATGCTAACTTTATAGTTCGTGTGAATCATGAATTAGTCCACCAGAATCACCTCTTAAGGGTTTGTGATGTGTTCAGTAATATGCTAAGCATGGTAGGGTTTATAAATATGGATATAAGGTCTTATTAAAAGAGGTCACACTTAAATAACCAAGGAGGTAACATACACTCATTATACCACATGAACTAGAGTGGCTCCTGGGTTGATACCACATGATCATATGGCAAAAACGTGGTATAGACAGTGGATTGAGTTTAGTTTCTTACATTGTTAAAACCTTCTATGTATTTGTCAGCATATGTCATCTTGACAAGTTCTGTTATTCCCCCTGAGCCTCAGTTTCTTTATCTGAGAAAAGGGAACAGCTGTCACTATCTCATGGAGTGACTCTGAAGAATAAATGTAGTTATACAGATGCTCACACATGTTGACATGTCTGGCAATCAGAGATAAACTTTGGATTGTCTTTGCCTTTATCTGTAAAGGAACTTAAAATTGGAAAGAAATTATCTCAATGAAATGACAAGATATGGTTTAAGCAGCCACTCAAAAATCACTGGAAGAGATTTATAACGAGAGTACAAATTTCTGTCAGATGTGTTTGGCAGTGAGTGATACAGAAATAGAAATTATTATTTCTAGCACTGTGATCTCTAAAGACCAGAGGAAAAGTCCCAGAATATATAGGAATGCTAAAGCTTGAGATATTCGGTAACACATGTGATTTTTACCTAAGTTACATCCATTTCTCTTTTGTAATTGCTTATGGACTTTTGCTGTGGTCAGTTGCCCTTCCCCCATCACAGTAGGAGGTGAAGCAAACACTTATAAGGCACACCCCATATAGACTGGTCAGGACTTGCAGATACCCAGTCTTCCCCAGCCACCCCTGTTACTTTCTTCCTAAAGCCTTAGATTCTGAGGGCTACTCCATGATCTTGCATTGTGTTCTTTTTAAGGTTAGGTTAGTGAGAGGATTCTTTAGTTGAAAGCAGCAGATACAAAAGAGGCAAAGAGAGTAGTACAAAGGCCAAAAAAAAAAAAAAAAAAAAAAAAAAAAAGTTACAATGAGTATCACAGTAATGGGCAGAGTTTATGTTGAAGAATAGTGGAAGACAAGGTTTAAAAAGTCAGCTGAAACTAGACTGTTCAGGACTTTGTAAGATAATCACGTAGGCTCGATTATATACAACAGCACTCTATTGTAATGTCAGAAATGTACTGAGAGAGTAAATGTCTATAAATTTTATTTTATTTTTTTCCTCTATGTCTGTGACTTTCCTAATCAATGTAACAATGACCTAGATTCTGTAGAGGAAATTATATCTTCTGAGACTGTGACTTGAATATACTGTCTATAAAGATACAGGATGGTCACCTTTACCCTAAATGAAATACAACACATTTGTAACATTTTTGCAATGTCAGTACCTTGTTAACTTAAATAGATCCTAATGCCCTATGTGTAGGTGAGGATGTATCATGTGTCAAGAAAAACAATGGGCTAGGAGGGAGTAGGATTCTACTGGTAGCTTCATTACAGATGAGCTGTGTGAACAAGGGCATGTATTTAATCATCTCTAGATCTCTGCTCATTTGTTCAAGAGAGATGTTCTGATCTGCCCTATTTTGCTGAGTCATCACGAGGCTTTTGTAGGATAATGTATAATTCTCCCTTGAAAACCATAAGGAGCTACTTGTTTCTGTATATATGTGTGTATATGTATAAATGATAATACCTTATAGAGAGTATAATTAAAAGGCAGTTTGGTAAATGTTCCATGATCTCTCAGTATGGTTGAATGACCTTAGGGTACTTGATCTTGTGACTCAGATACTGATGAATGTACTGTCTCACAGAATTTAATATCCTTCCAAAAAACTTTTTCAGAATGCAACAGCAAAACAGTAGTAAGATAACACCAAGTGCTCAGTGAATATTCCCTCTCTTTGAGATGCTTGGTGATTTTTTCCCCCCCAAATTAGTTATTTCTTCCATGTCAGGTATTATGCTTAGTTCTGCAAATACACTTATTTTTCCTTAAATAAACTTATTTCTTCAAATAAATTCCTTTGGTTTAGAATAATTTTAGATTTCAGAAGAATTGTAATGATAGTATAGAAGATTCTTATATACCTCACATACAGGTACCCTTACCTTGTACATAATTTTTTAATATAACTCAAAGAACAAACCTACAGGATGAATGTTGTCATCTTGTTGTTGCTAATAAGTTTAAAATTTCTTTTTTTTTAATATTTTATTTATTTATTTGATAGACAGAGATCACAAGTATGCAGAGAGGCAGACAGAGAGAGAGAAGGGGAAGCAGGCTCCCTGCTGAGCAGAGAGTCTGATGCAGGGCTCGATCCCAGGACCCTGGGATCATGACCTGAGCTGAAGGCAGAGGCTTAACCCACTGAGCCACCCAGGCACCCCAAGTTTAAAATTTCTTTGCAGTGTTTTTGTCTTTAGAATGTTTGTCACCAAGAAAGTTACTTGGATTATCTATTTTGTATCTATAGTCATGTCATCAGTTTGATACAGAGTTAAGTTCATTTGCTCTTTGTCTTTGTGCTAGATTAGGCTTTCAAATCATTTTAAGTTAATTTTTTGAAAATGGTAAACTACTTCTAGGTTTAGAATTAGAGCTAAATAAAGAGTTGTACTGAGAAAAGTCTCATTTCATCTTTATTTTTTCTACCTTGTTCCAGTAGTTCCATAAGTAAAGATTTTATTGTTTTCTAACTTATTGATAGTGTATATATTCAAATGTGTGCTACAAATGTATACACATATTTATGCATATACTTGTATGCATACATACACATGAGTATGTCCATTTAGACACATTTAAATGTATATACATGCTTAAATTGACCCTTATTTTTTTACTCAAAAAGTAAACATGATTGATACTCATTCACACCTTGATAGTTTTACTTAACAGTGTATTTTGGAAACCACTGCATATTTTTTATAAAGATTTTCTTGTTTTTGGTTAAGGCTATTTAATACTCTATAGTATGAAGTTATTATACTGTATTTGACCAGTCTTCTATGGTTAGACATTTCAGTTTTTCCCAATATTGTGCTGTCACAATTAATGTCACAATGAATATGTCATAAAGTTTTGTGCATATGTTTAATTCTTATGGAAATATATTTTTAGATAAATTCCTGGATTACTGGGTCAGAAGATGAATTCATAAAGGGTTCTGGTAGATATGCAAAGTTTATTTTCATAGAGGTGAAATCATGCTCTCCAGTTGATAGTATATAAGATTATTGGTTTCCCTAAGGTCTCAGCAACATAATTTTTGGTTAGACTCTTACTTGTGGCCAGTCTGATAGGTAAGAAATATTAAAAATATTTTTAATTAATAGATGATGAATGTGGTTAAATGGCTTTATGCAGCATTTTGGTAATTGAATTTTTGCCAAGTAGAGGATATCTCTACATCAACCTAGAAGTGTAATAGATAGATCTTGTGTACTGTAGCTTTGAAAATGGATAATTTTGTTCATTTGAAGAAAAGCTTTTTCTTTGTGTCAGTTTTTCTTAGAGTATTTGTGTGGCGCATATCGTATAGGTAATGTCCAAAAGGAACAAGTCAGTTTTTACATGAAAGTACATTGTATTATTCAAAGGTGACTCCCTAGGCTCTTGAAAAGATTGATAGTTTTGTGTGTGTGTGTGTGTGTGTGTGCGTGTGTGTGTGTGTGTGTTTTCTTTTAAAGTCCTTAGTCACATGTTTACAGGCATTATTATCAAGACAATTAAATGGTAAGACCTCAAATGAAAAGTTTATTATATCAAAAAGATTTTAATAAAACATACTTTCATTCATGAACATATCGCTTGGAGCTTGCCAACTATGTTTTATTTGAAATGTAATTAAAAGAATGATTTAGGTCAGAGAAGCCTCTGCTTGCAGATGTCCTTTGGATATTTTAGTTTCCACCATTTTAAAAATGGCAAAAATCAGCTGAGTGAGTATGTAGACCCCTTTTACTCTTAAGCTCTCATAGCTTTAATATGTTCGTGGTTCAGTCAATGTAAATTTTTTTAAAAAGCAATGCATTGTAACAAGACAAAAATTCGGTAAAGTAGCCAGGAAGAGACATGGCTTTTGGTCCTAGCACTGTTCTTTAAAACCTAAAGCAAGTCATTTTATATTCCTGGATGTTAATTTTTCCCATTTCTTTTTTTTTTAATATTTTATTTATTTATTTAACAGAGAGAGAGAGAGAGAGAGATCACAAGTAGGCAGAGAGGCAGGCAGAGAGAGAGGGGAAGCAGGCTTCCTACTGATCAGAGAGCCCAATGTGGGGCTTGATCCCAGGACCCTGAGATCATGACCTGAGCCAAAGGCAGAGGCTTACCCCACTGAGCCACCCAGGTGCCCCAATTTTTCCCATTTCTAAAATGGGAGCAGTTTGGACTAATTGATCCTTAATGTCCTTTATAGTTTCAAAATGTATTCTTGATTCTAATTATACTATCAATCTTTACTTTCTATGGTTAGCCAATGGCACTTCTATAGGGAATATTTAAGTCTACATCAAAATTAGATTATTGTTGAACTTCCCAAATATTCCACAAAAGTTCTTGAAAATCAATTGCATGTAGTCTATTGATTATAATGTACCATAGAAGTTTGAAAAGTGTGGGATAAAGAGGCTACCATTCCGAAATTACAGGTGGAAGCCAGAGGTAGAGAAAGAGAGAGAAAACAAAACAAAACAAAACAAAACAAACTTGTTTATTGATCCATCTGCATTTGTTGTGCTTATCACTATAGGAACTAGTCACCTTGATAATTGTCTTTTTTGGTTCAGAAAAATCAAAAAGTGAGGTAAGAGAAATGGTCACTGTGTTTACTTATATCACTTTATTTATTTAAGCATTTTTGAGACCCTCCACATAAAAAATGTTTTTAGATTAAAAAAAAACTAGACATAAAGCTCAACATTATTAATAAGCATGTGGCATTACTTGAAAGGGGTAAAATAAAAAATACATGAGAAGAATTGCACGCATAAATTCTAAAAATGCAAATTTACCATGTAAGGGAATACTTAGAATACATGGAACTAATCCAAGAAGACTTCTTAGATGAGGACAACTTAGTGCAAGACTTGAAGTGTGGGACTGGAAGTGAGTCAGTTTGCTTCTTACTACAGACTGAAGCTCCATTTTTTTCCCCTCTTCTAGTTTGGTTATAATGTGATCCAGTAGAATGTAAATGAAATCAACTTCAGACCTATTCTGGGTTTTAGTTGCTGTATATTGATAAATAAGCAAAATAAAGTCATTTGTGTTAGGTGACTCTGAAACTTGCGTGATTTCCTATACATCCTCTGTCTTTGGAGTTAATGGACATAGCCATCATTTTAAGTAGTTCCTAGGAATGATTAGAAGCACTTACATTTCAGCACCTTGGAGAGCTACAAATGAATGCGGTTGTGTGCTTTTATATATTAGCCGGTCAAAGGTTTTGGGACTATCTGGTTCCATTGAAAATGTTGACTTCTTGAAGGGTAATTTTTTTTCTCTCTCTATACCAACAACTGTACAGGTGCCTTAAAATATTTACCAATTTCTCTACAGATCAATATAATTTCATAGTTGTTGCTCTTAAAATTATTTCACTACTCATTTTTGTACATATGTTATTTTGCCCTATTGCTTTTGCTTCTGTAAAGATAAACTGCTAAATTTGAAATATTAGATTGATTTGTTTCTTTAAGAGTCTTTATAAAACCAAGACAATACTAATTTTATTCCCATATGTTTCTTAGGCCACCACACATGGGTCTTCTAAATTATACCTAGCACCTTTGAAATGAGGTGTGAGTTTTTTCAAAAGGCACATGCATTTGGTACAGTTTTATGACTTATATGCTGTCATACTAGTCTCAGACTCTTAAGTACCTTTTGTCATGGGGATGAGGTACATATATTTTGAGGAATTCCGGAAAAAAATATCTTAATGATAAGAATTCTGGAAAAAAAATTAAAGCAAGTATAATCAAATGAATGCAATACTTTAGTACTAGGGGTTCTATGACCAAAAATAATATTGGCATGCTCTTCTATATATACTTCTGTAAAGTGTCATGATGTCAGGCTTCATTTATTCAATCATGAAGAAAAATTTAATTGACTTTTAATACTGTAGTGAAATATATTTTCATTTTAAAGATTACCTATGGGGGGGCGCCTGGGTGTCTCAGTGGGTTAAAGCCTCTGCCTTAGGCTCAGGTCATGATCTCAGGGTCCTGGGGTCAAGCCCTACATCGGGATCTCTGCTCAGCAGGGAGCCTGCTTCTTCCTCTCTCTCTGCCTGCCTCTCTGCCTACTTGTGATCTCTACCCGTCAAATAATTAAAAATCTTTAAAAAAAATAAAAAATAAAATAAAGATTACCTAAAGGGAAATCCTAATCTTTTAGAAGAGTATAATATTACCACACATTCACAGATCAGCAAGAAACAATAATAGCCATGAGATTTCTAAGCTAACCACCAACTTTTTTTTTTCTTTAACTTTTTTTTTTAACTTTTTTTTTCCTTCTCCCATTGAATTTCTAGTACAAGAAATAGATGTGGGGTAGTTTTACAATGGATTTTAAATTCTCTTAACTTTAAATATTACTATTTTTGCACAAAAATCAGTTCTGGTTTATCTCTATTTGTATAAGTAACATCTAAGAAAGCTTTAACCTAGAGATACTTGATCTTTGGAACTCTGATAAATTTAACTCCCTCAAATATTTTTTTTTTTTTTTTTTTTTTTTTTTTTAGTGAGGCAGAGTATAAATAAAGGTAAAAATAGACATGTTTGAAAGTAGAGATTGCTTTGGACACTATAGGCATTTTAACAATGTTTATTCTTCCCATCCAGGAGCATGGAATGCTCTTCCATCTTTTTGTGTCTTCTTCACTTTCTTTCATGAGTGTTCTGTAGTTCCTCGAGTACAGATCCTTTATGACTCCAACCATGCCGTGGTCTCCAACCTCTTTGGTTAGGTTTATTACCAGGTATCTTATGGTTCTTGGTGCTATAATAAATGGAACTGATTCTCTCATTTCCCTTTCTGTATTTTCATTGTTAGTATATAAGAAAGCAACTGATTTCTGTACATTGATTTTGTATCCTGCCACATTACTGAATTGCTATATGAGTTCTAGTAGTTTAGGGGTGGAGTCTTTTGGGTTTTTCATATAAAGTATCATGTCATCTGCAAAGAGAGAGAATTTGACTTTTTCTTTGCCACTTTGAATACCTTTTATTTCTTTTTGTTTTCCGATTGCTTTTGCTTGGCCCTCTGGTACTATACTTTCAATGCCATTCTGATCAAAATTCCACTGGCATTTTTCAAAGTGCTGGAACAAACAATCCAAAAATTTGTATGGAACCAGAAAAGACCGTGAATTGCTAAGGAAATGTTAAAAAAGAAAAATGAAACTGGGGGCATCATGTTGCCTGATTTAAAGCTTTACTACAAAGCTGTGATCACCAAGACAGCATGGTACTAGCACAAAAACAGACACATAGACCAGTGGAACAGAGTAGAGGGTCCATATATGGACCCACAACTCTGTGGTCAAATAATCTTTGACAAAGCAGGAAAAAATATACAGTGGAAAAAAGACAGTCTCTTCAATAAATGGTGCTGGGAAAATTGGACAGCTATGTATAGAAGAATGAAACTTGACCATTCTCTTATACCGTACACAAAGATAAACCCGAAATGGATAAAGACCTGAATGTGAGGAAGGAATCTATCAAAATCCTAGAGGAAAACATGGGCAGTAACCTCTTCAACATTGGCCACAGCAACTTCTTTCAAATCATATCTCCAAATGCAAAGGAAACAAAAGGGAAAATGAACTTTCAGAACTTCATCAAGATCAAAGGCTTCTGCACAGCAAAGGAAACAGTCAACAAAACACAGAATGGGAGAAGATATTCACAAATGACACTAGAGACAAAGGGCTGATACCAAGATCTGTAAAGAACTCCATAAACTCAACACTCAAAACACAGATATTCACATCAAAAAATAGGCAGGGGTGCCTGGGTGGCTCAGTGGTTAAAGCCTCTGCCTTCGGCTCAGGTCATGATCTCAGGGTCCTGGGATTGAGTCCCACATTGGGCTCCCTGCTCAGTGGGAAGCCTGCTTCTCCCTCTCCCACTCCCCCTGTTTGTGTTCCATCTCTCACTGTTTCTCTCTGTCAATTAAATAAATAAAATCTTAAAAAAAATGGGCAGAAGACATGAACATCTCAGACACTTCTCCAAAGAAGACATACAAATGGCTAACAGACTCACGAAAAAATGTTCACTGTCATTAGCCATCAGGGAGATTCAACTCAAAACCACATTGAGATACCACCTTACACCAGTTAAAATAGCCAGAAGTAATAATACAAGAAACAACAAGTGTTGGAGAGGATGTAGAGAAAGGAGAACCCTCTTACACTGTTGGTGAGAATGCAAGTTGGTGCAGCCACTTGGAAAACAGTGTGGAGATTTCCTAAGAAATTAAAAACAGACCTAACCTATGACCCTGCAATTGTACTACTGGGTATTTACCCCAAAGATACAGATGTAGTGAAAAGAAGGGCCATCTGTACCCCAATGTTCATAGCAGCAATGGCCACAATCACCAAACTATGGAAAGATCCAAAATGCCCTTCAACAGACAAATGGGATAAAGAAGATATGGTCCATATATTCAATGGAATATTATGCCTCCATCAGAAAGGATGAATACTCAACTTTTGTATCAACATGGACCGTACTGGGAGAGATTATGCTGAATGAAATAAGTCAAGCAGAGAAAGTCAATTATCATATGGTTTCACTTACTTGTGGAGCATAAGGAATAACATGGAAGACATTAGGAGAAAGAAAGGAAAAGTGAATTGGGGGAAATTGGAGGGGGAGACGAACCATGAGAGACTGTGGACTCTGAGAAACAAACTGAAGGTTTTAGAAGGGAGGAGGTTGAGGGGATGGGTGAGCCGGGTTAAGGAGGGCACCTATTGCATGGAGCAGTGGGTATGGTGCATCAATAATGAATCTTGGAACAGTGAAAAAATAAAATTAAATTTAAAAAATAGAGATGTTAATCTTTTGACCCATACATACCAAGCAACAGAGAGAGTAACAGCTGCCTTAATAATGTAAAAATAAGTATGTATCTCTATGGATATGTGTGTGGGAGGGGAGGGGTTTTTTTTTTATATTTCTTCATCTATTTATTTAATCTATTCATCATCAAAATAATGGCCAAAATCGTGTAATGATTAGCTTAATACAGAAAAGAATCTATTAATAGAATTTTAACTTTAATATAACAGTGTTATATTTACTGAAATGATATTTTGATATTGTTATTCAAACAACGTGGAAGATACTACATCAACCACTGCCTGAAGAAGAAAAAAGAAAAGAAAGAAGAGACAAGATGAGTCAGATTTACCTGAAGGCTGGCCAGAAAGAAAATTGCCATACATTTGCCAGCACCTGATTGTTTTAGAGGATGGAAACAGTTTAATGGAATTTAACCTTATCAAATTTGGAAGCTGGGATGGAATAACGTTATGACCAACAATTTCTATTTGGCGAAATTTAGTTTAGCCAACTTTAGTTTACTAAATCGGAATTTTGCTGAAATGGCTACTGTTGCCTAAACCCTTCTCTGAAGTCTTGATGAGGTTGACCTGAGTCTGTGTGAAGAAGGCTGGAGTCATGAGTTGGATCTTATAGCATTCCTTAATCACTGTTTGTACAACTACCCACAGCTTTTGTTTTTTAGTTTTAAAAACTCTACCAGTGGGTGAGATAATGGCTTGTTCTTTATTCTTTCTGTACGTGCATTCATTATGGAATATAAATAATAATTGGGTTAATATATTTATATGGTTTTCATGCTTATCCATGTCAGACCGTAGATTGTGTGAAAGAAATGTCCTATTTTTCTCAGCTTCATTGAGATGTGATTGACGTATAACATTGTATAAGTTTAAGGTGTACATTGTGTTGATTTGATAAACATATATTTTGAAAAGTTAACCATCGTAGCATTAACTCCATCTCAGTCACATCAAATAATTACCATTTCTTATTGGTTCTGAGAAAATTTCAGATTTATTTTCTAGCAACTTCCAAGTATATAACATAGTATTATTAACTATAATCACCATGCTATACATTAGATCCCCAGATCTTCTTCTTCTTCTAACTGGAAGTTTATAATCTTTGACCAACATCTCTCCATTTCCCCCATGTCCCTGCCCCTGATAACCACTGTTCTACTCTCTGAATTCAGCTTTGTCCAATTATATGTATAAGTGATATGACACAGTATTTGTCTTTCTCTGACTTATTTCACTTAGCAGAGTGTCCTCAATGGCCATCCATGTTGTCACAGATGCTATGCTCTCTTTATATTTAAACCACTCACATTTCCATCCTCATTCCATAGTACCTAGTAGAGTGCTTTCTATGTAGCATGCTCGCCCCGCTCCACTCACAGATGCACTTACTCACTGTCCTGTCTTGTACTTTCCCTCTTCCTCGCTCCCTCTTTTTTTTCTTTCTTTCTCTCTCCTTCCCTCCCTGTTTCTTTCTGTCTCTCTCTTTCTCTCTTTTGTAACACTATTTGGTTTACATTTCCATAGCTGTAGTTCAAGAGACCTGGATTCTTCCTTTGTGGCTTTGTGAAATGTATTGGATCCTTAGCTACTTTAACTTCTTCATATTTAAACAGTACTCACATCTATTTACTTTTCCCTATGGGAGCAGAGAGTAAGGATAATATTAGGTAAGAGTTGTGAAAATGGCATAAAAAATAAAAAAAATATTTGGTAAAATTAAAAAGCTAAACATATTGATCATATACATAGACATACAAACACACACATATATGTATGTGTATGTATGTCTATGTATATGTAAATTTCTTTAATTGAGACAGAATTGCCATTCGGGCAATCAGATCCTAAATTAAACTGACTTACTATGGTAGAAAAGCATTCTGAATCTGATTGTGTGTGTGTGTGTGTGTGTAATTCCTGCACTGAGAAAAAAGTACTTCACACATACTTTAGGATCACCATGTCTGTTAAAATGAGACCTTGTGATTTGAATAGCTAACCTTCTTTGAGAAGTGGCTGCAACTCTGTAACACTTTATTGAGGTCAGTCTAAAAATAGAAGCCAAGGCCTTATTTATGTTGCTATCTTTTAGTGACACAGCTACAAATACCATTTCTGCCATCTAGATCTTAGCTGATTTAAGGACAAGTGAGGCCATCTGTAAGAGTTAGTAATGGTGGGAAATACTTGATTATCTCATCTGCTTCTGTAGCTTTCAAAGTTAGCCCCATATAAGGGAAGTATTTTAGATCAAAACATGCAGAGGTACAATTCACAAAATACCAAGGCAACTAATGCACATTTTGCTGTGGTAGCAAAAATGCCAATTTAGAATATGATGTTTGTCTTTAAATTCCTAGGGATAGGATTACCAAGTTTGAAGTCTTAGGGTGGTTCAATTCCTCTATAGATTTTAGTGAATTCTGGAGGTAGAATATAGGACAAAATAAATATCCACACATTGCTGCCTTCAGTTAAAATCTGGTATCATTTTTATCAGTATTTAAGAATTTGCACATACTGGAGCTGTCATGGTGATTCAAAGTTTGGGGTAGGAACATTTCCAGTTTTGTTATTTGCTTTGCAAAGCTTGGCCTTTATGAGTACATATTTTTGGAGTTTTATTGCTATAGGAACTGTACCTTAGGTTTCCAATTCATACTTCAGGCTTCTAGCTAGGTATGGGGGTTTGTTCCATTTTGATATTGTAAGTGTTTGCATGTGCTTAAATCTCAATGTGCCCTGATGTTAATGGATTCACTCATGTATCCAACAGAGTCTATCAAGTAGACCAGCTTTTTGTGATTTTATCACTATAAATCAGAAGCTTCAGGTACAGGCATGAAGTATCTATTGAAAATAATCAGAAAATAGGATTGTTTCTTAAAAAAAAATAAGGGATGTTATAAAAGGTGGACTAGATATGCCAGTTACAGATATGTAATAACAGAATAACTACAGTAATCACAACAATAATGGGAATTGCATTATGTTTATTATACTCATGCTTTTTGAGATTATCAGATTATAGGGAATGAAATTCCTAGAGATATCGTAAAACAAAACCATCAGGTTAATAGCAAAGCTTTTTTTTTTTTTTGAAAGTTTTGAGGTATGTTTTAAGCAAGTTACACACATTATCTACTAACCCTCATAACCAAAGTGTGAATTAAATATTGTTGTTCCTGGATGCAGACAAACTTCATAGAGATTAAATAACTTACCCAAGGACCTGCAATTACTGTAAGACAGGCCTGGTACTGAGACCTAGATCAGACTGACTTTCAACTATATTATTTTAATTCCTCTCATTTTCTTAGAAAAAATGGTGGAGACCACTGGCTGCTAAAGCTGAAGACTGAAGTCTGTGTGAACTGGGAATATTCTAGGAGCTAGGATGTTGAAATGGTTGCACTCGTTCTTCATGGCTCCATATGGCAGAACTAGGATCCATGAGCAGATGTTACAAGCAGGAAAATTTCAGTTCTGATATTTTTATTTTAAAAATGGGTGGTTTCTTGCAGAAGGAATGAGCTTACTGTCATCAGAAATGATTGTGCTCACATTGCAGACAAAAGTCAAATAGAAGAGGTTCTCATGGGAGGAGAGATCTTGTGGTAGATGATTTCTAAACTTCTATCCACTGCTCAGATTCCCTATTTTAAATGTGAAGTATTTGTAAGTGTTTATTGATGGAGACAAAGCAGAAGATAATAATTTCTACTTCTTGAGAGTCCTACATATAGAGATTTCACCTCATGCTACTCTACTGAATTTGTTAACATTTTCTTTTGGAGGAAAGGAGGGACAAGTTTTAGGTTCTAACTCTGAACACCTATGTTGGTTTTTATTGGAGATTATGGTCTGGGAGGTGAGGCACATTTGATTCTTTTGGTAATAGATAATTTCAGGTAGCAGTTGGTATTTTGAAGAGCCCTCAAGTGAAGTAAAGTGGTTGCCTTTTGAAATGGGATTCATCTGGACTTTTTTTCTAAAATTTTTACATTGTACATTTTCTTGGGGAGCATAAAAATGGACTGCTCTCCTTTAATGTTAATTGAAACTTCAAAGCAAATAGCATTTTTAAATATATACCAACTAAAGCAGAAAGAAGACAGTTATTTGACTTTTAAGGAGACATTAAGTAGTAACAATTATACATCATTTGATTTCATTGGAAATTGTTGGGTCAATCTACTTAAAATAATTTTTTTCCCCTACATACTTTGAAAAGTAAAAGACCATTTAGGTCACCTTTCTGGTCAATCACGTTTTACTTATTATTTGTTTTAATGGACTTCCTACATCTTAAGGATTTTCATATGATTCCCTGGTCAACCACTACCAACAACCCCCAATTCTCCCATGTACTATTATGGAGATTTTTTGCTCTTAATGAAATAATAAAATAATTAGGAGAACTATGAAAGTAGCATTTTTATTTCTTTGGAAGAATATAAAGAGGGTGTGAGTGGTTGAGAGTGGGCAGTTTCTTCTTACTTTCAATGTACAAATTTATCAGATTGGGCAGAAAGTTGATAAAGTGTACGGGTAGTAAGGAGTTTTGACTCTTTGAATGAACTCAAAGTAATAGAATCCACAGTACGGGATTGTGAAAACTCAGGGCCAGTTGGATAGATGGACTCTGAAGAAGTTGGCATTCTCTTAAAATAATCAGTGGTGATTGCTGTGTGGGTGGTGAGAGTGATAGGAGCATAAGAAAGTAGATGCTATGAGAGATCGATAGTACCATGTAGAAAGCCCCACTTTAAAAAAGGAAGGCTGCTATGAGGTAAGCAAACTGAGTTACACTGGGGTGGTTTAACAAGGAAGAGCAATACTGGAATTCTAAAACGAGGCTATTAGGGAAAGTGAGTACCTGGTTTTTGATTGTTCAAGGTTTGAGTGGAAAATCCATAGAGCAGAATTTCAGAAATTGGGCAAGACTTTGGACCTGTTGATTTTCTAAAGCAATATTGATGCAAATGAGGTAGAATCATGGGAAATAAATTGGATTTAGTTTGTGCTGGCAAGGGCTGGAATACTGTGTTTACAAGAACAGAGAGCATGGGGCTAACATTAGTGATGCCATGGAAGAGTAAGCAGCAGGATGTGGTGACAGATTGAATGCAGAGGGGGAACCTAAATGACATTACTGGCTTGTGGCTAACATGACAACAAAGTAGCAGGATGTAGATTGTGTGACAGTTGCTTTCTGTCCAAGGACAGACACAAATGGAACAGTAAACACAACAGGGCATGTCTTTCTAGATAAATCAACATATGGGATAAGGTATGTATCCAGTGAAGGTAAAATTAAGATTGGGGCATACATTAATTAATCCAATTATGATCTATATCTTCTTTCAATTCTGGGGTTTTGTAAATGTCAACATAGAGAATTTGTGAATTTGTGTTAACATAACCATTCTCCTTTATCGAGTGCTCAGTTACTATAAAACAGGCACTGAGCTAAGTGTTTTTGTTTTTTTTAATGCATTGGTTTATTTAATCTGTGTAGGTACTGTTTTCACCTCCAGTGTGTGGATAGCAGCATTGAGGTATGGGAAGGTAAAGACACTTGTCCAGAGTTACAGCCAGTAAATGGTAGGGCCAGAGTTCAGTCTTCATTGCTCAGACCCAAATCCATTCTCTTAAGAATTTGGCAGCCTTCCTTGTAGTTAACTTTCTGATCATGACCTACCCTGGAGGCAAAACCATTATTCTTCAATTAGCTTTTGAAGTGGACATAGCATGAAAAATAGTGTCCCAGACTAAAAGGGAAGGTATTTAAGCCAAAAAACAAGGATACAAATGATCAGAAGCACAGATAGATTTTTGAGTGTTCCAACATGACATCATCATTATTAATAACATCTACACTCCATTGAAATTTATTTCCAAATTATGGGGGTTTTTTTTGTTTTTTGTTTTTAAATTTTTTAAAAATTTTAATGTATTTAATATGTTAACATAAAAATTTAACATATTTAATTAACAAATGAACATCGTTTCAAGAGTACAGGTCTGTGATTCATCAGTCTTACACAATTCACAGTGCTCACAATAGCACATACCCTCCCCAATGTCCAAATTATGTTTTAGTTCTGATTGGCTACATTTTCATTTTGTGAAATGGCAGTTTTATAAGAGCCAGTGATGATTTACACGATTGAATGATTTCTACTGTGTGTGTGTTAGGGGGAAAGCTTGTGAATGGTGGGTTTGGGGAAGGCAAAGGGCAAGGAAGAGAGAATCTTAATCAGGCTCCACGCCCAGCACAGAGTCAGACATGGGGCTTGGTCTCACAACTCTGAGATCATGAGCTGAAACCAAGAGTTGGATGCCCAACCAAATGAGCCATTCAGGCACCCCAAATGATTTTTACTTTGATAAGGGAAAAAATGAAAAGCTGCTGAGTATTTAGGTCATTGATTTGAAATTATTTCATGCACAAGTACTGGAATTAGGATATCAGCGGCAACATTCACTCGTTTGCTCTTCAGTGGTTTGCTCAATGCTGGGCTTGTCATATGCACTTAGCAAATGTTTAGTGGTCCAATAAATGAGTTCGGGAAGCCCAGCACAGGTACTAATTATCATCTGTATCACCAGTATTCCTAATACACAAGATATTTGAATATGCAAATATTTCTTAAAGTATAAGTACCAGCTTATGAGTATCCATCGCATGGAAGTAATCATCTGTGTACAATTTGCCCCACCTAAACAAGGGGTGAAGAAGAGAGGAGCCAAGCTGAATTTGAGATTTTGAGTAAAAATGATTGAGGTAGCCTGGAAGAGGAGTTGTTTCAACAGAGAAGATACAGGAAATAATGAGGGCAAGGAAGGAATCTGAATATGGTTTGGGACACAACAAATGTGAGATGCCTCCATGATATCCAAGGAAAAAAATCTAGTAGGTGGTTGCTGATGGTTATATTCAGTAATAATTGAGATAGCTTAGGTCCCTTCCATGCATTGTTGAAAAGTGTGTCCTGGGAACCTATTAATAAAATTGAATACAAGGTAACTTTGGGAGAGTTTATTGGACTAGAGGATTTACTAGACCAGGATAAGATGCTCAGATTATCTTGATAATTTGGACTAAGAGTTAGAAACTAGACTCATAGGAAAGGGTACAAGACCTGTCGATTTATATGGAGTTGAAAAGAAGGGTAGTACCCTGGTAACCCCAATTACAGGCTTAATTCTGTTTGGTGGGAGCAGGACTTATGTATCATACAGACATGCCAATCAGAAGGATGGAAGGATTGCTTTAGAATTTGGCTCTTTTCCTCTTCCCCATTCCAGTTATCATAGATCACCCTCAACCTCCTGTCTTGGGTTTCTGAGTATCATGGTCTTTTCTTGACAGCTTGACGTATAGTATAGCTTCAGTAATGATCCTTAGAGGCACTGTTAGTAGCTTTAGGAAATCCCCTCAGAGGCGGTGCCAAAAAGGAAGTCCCCTAATCTTGGCTAATAAGAGCAGAGTTGAGTATTTCAAGTTTCTGCCAAGGAAAGGGACAACCAAGAGTAGAGCTAACACTAGTCCACATCCAAAGTAGTTGAATGTACCCCAAAGTTCCCCTTAAAACATCCATTTAAAATCCTCATGTTTTGCTACAGTTAGATTGAGTATTCATGATTTTTTAGAATGATTAATAACAGATTAGAACTGTCTTAGAGGAAGCACCTATCCAGTGAGTGAAATGCTTTAGGATCCCTGCTTAAATATCTCTGCCTGGATGCCTCAAATATCTGCTTCTAAAAACTCATTCACCCTCAGTTTCAACTGTTGGGCAGATGCCTAAAGTTGAAGCTGAAAACCCTCTCTGTGTACTTGCCTATGGATTCTTGTTCTGTCTCTTTCAAGGTCACAGTTTAACAATCCGTCAGATACAGGTGAGTCTTTCACATTCCATCCGATGACTTAACGTTATTAACTCTGCTTCCCTGAGAAACTAATGGCACCAAACTGTTTCTTTAACTTCCACAAGCTGTGTCATACCTGACATACACAACATGTATCACTAAGGCTCTACTTGTCCCAAACCTGCCATGATTTGGCAGACCATGAATTTTAATGAAATCATAGCCCTTTCTTAGTACATTAGATACCTATTAGGATCTCCCCTAATAAATATGTCACGTTTTGTTTTAGGCAGTTCTGGGACTTTGTATTGCCTTATTCACAATTCACTCTGTGGATATTTGTTGAGTAATATTGTCTGGGGTTCTTCCTCTACATTTCCCTAGCTCCCCAGTGTTTTCTCTCCCATTAAAAGGACCATTTATCCCATCAGAAGAGTATAAAGACAAAGATAGGAATTTTCTCTTTATATGCACATAATAAATGCCTTTTAGCTCATCTCTGACGTCTGGTAGCTGGCGATGAAGAACTGTTGTGAGATTGCCTGAAAGACGTTTTGATGCATTGTTTTCCCCTCTTTGGAGGATAATATGTATGTTTTCTGGACAACAGGAAACCAGAGAAAACTTGCTAAATTACAATTTATTTTGCCTGTCCTAATGGAAGCATGGAAACATTTGTAGCCAAAGAGAAAAATATCACATAACAAAGGTGAATATAGGCTATACCCATTACCTATGTAAAATCCCAAGATTTGCTCCAGATTTTATTCGAGAAAGGCAATTACTTGTTCAGTGCCTTAGCAATAAAGTATAATAAAATGAAGAAATAAATGTTAGATTTGAAAGCTCCTATAACTTCCAGTAATTAAACATCATAATGGGAATTCTCCAACCATAACTCGACTGTCAGTTACTCCGCATATGGATTTCCACTTACTTCAGTTACATCTGTTGATGAGCAAGGTTGTCGTCAAGAGGCAAGCATTAAAAAGCTAGGGCAAAAAAAAAATAATAATAAAATAAAATAAAATAAAAAGCTAGGGCAGGGGCGCCTGGGTGGCTCAGTGGGTTAAAGCCTCTGCCTTCGGCTCAGGTCATGATCCCAGGGTCCTGGGATCCAGCCTAACATCTGGCTCTCTGCTCTGTGGGGAGCCTGCTTCCCCCTCTCTCTCTCTGCCTGCCTCTCTGCCTACTTGTGATCTCTGACCAATAAATAAATAAAATCTTAAAAAAAAAAAAAGCTAGGGCATTTAGTACAAGTGAAGGGGAATAAAAGGTTTAGAAGGTGTTCAGAGGTACCTCTGAGTATTTATTCAAGTTAAAGCTAGTCAAAGCCTTGATAGATGCAAGATATCGAAGGGCATGGACGTTGGAAACAGTATTTGTGTGTGCACCAACAAGGAACACATGGCCGTGGGAAGATTCAGTCAGATAAGAACACAGCGCCCTACTTGTGAGGAGCTTAAAACTGGACGCTTACATTTTCTAAAGACAAGTGTGTTTGGTCTATCAAAATTATTTGTAAGAGATGTAAAAGATGTTGAAACTTCTTTTCCAAAATGACTGTGCCATTTTGCATTCGTATTAGCAGTGGATTAGCATTCCTATTGCCCCACAACCTTGCTAGCATTTGGTATTGTCATTGTTTTGAATTTTAGCCATTTTAATAAATGTGCGATGGTATCTCACTGCTGTTTCAGTTTGCAGTTCCCTGATGACATAGAACGTTATTTTTTCATATGATTATTTACTATTTGCCTGTCTTCAGTGAGCTGAACGTTCACATTTTTTGCCCAGATTTTAGTTGGCTTCTCCATTTTCTTTTTATATATATTATTATTTTTGTTACATATAAGTGTTATTTATAGTATATATAAATACTGTATATGTTATCCGTATGTAGTATGCCATATTGATACATGTTTTATGTGTCCTATTATATATATAATATAAATATAATTATAGCACAAAAATATGTACTTGCATATATGTATATTTGTCTACATATATTTATATGTATTTGACATATAACCTTTTATTAGTTTTAAGTATGTATAATAATGATTCAGTATTTGTATATATCATGAGATGATTATAGTGCATTTAGTTAACATATACCACTACCTGACATAGTTACAAAAATCTTTCTGGGGATGAGAATTTCAACCTCCATCTTAGCAACTTTCACAGTGTAATACAGGCTTATTACAGTGATTGGTTTGTCTCTTTTCTTATTGTTGAGATTTAAGTTTGGTTTATGTATATTGGAGTCCAGTCTTTTATGAAATAGGTGTTTTACAAATATTTTCCCCTAGACTATGGCTTATCTTTTCATTCTCTTAACCCACATTTAGTAATAGTTTTAAAATAGTACATTCTAAACCAGAAGCTCAAATTAATATTCTAGATTAAAGCAGAAGCATAGATGGGAAGCATAAGCCCAACTCAGTTGTGCTCTACCCCACCTCCTCCATGGGGTGTATCATTACAGCCTTGTACTGGGCCACACAGGTTGGAAAAAAAAAAAAAAAAAAAAAAACCAATACTGCTATAGGGGCGCCTGGGTGGCTCAGTGGGTTAAAGCCTCTGCCTTCAGCTCAGGTCATGATCTCAGGATCCTGGGATCAAGCCCCGCATCAGGCTCTCTGCTCAGCAGGGAGCCTGCTTCCTCCTCTCTCTCTCTGCCTGCCTCTCCACCTACTTGTGATCTCTGTCTGTCAAGTAAATAAATAAAATCTTAAAAACAAAACAAAACAATACTGCGGTAAGCACTTAATGAGGAAAGTATTTGAAGAGAATTCATTTTGATAGCTAGAAGTCCTTCCTGGAAGTTTAAGCCTGGGGATATGGAAGAACTTTTAAATTGTCAGAATAACCCAAAAAGGGAAAGGTAGTTATAGATAGTGGATAGGGTAGCCAGATTTAGCAAATAAAATACAGGCCACTCAGTTACATTGGAATTTCAAAGTTACAACCAATAAGTTTTTAGGATAAGTAAGCCTCATGCAATATTTGGATCATGTTTATACGAGAACACAGTCATTATTTGTTTGAAATTCCAGTCTAACTGACCCTCCTATTTTATCTGGCACCTTAGTAGGAGATATTTTTTAGTCCTAGGCATGTGCAGAGTGGGGTGTCTGTCGGGTTGAAATCTTGAGTTCCAGGCTTCAAAAGAGAACTTTCAAGTATCTTTCAAGTGATTAGGATTATTTTGGTCCTCACATCCTCAACCTCTCTTGAAGAATCTGAATGACCTATTATAAATGCATTCAGAAAAACCAGTCATAGTTTAAGTGTCCCTACCAATGAGCATCTTCATTTAATCGAAAAGATAGTGATATATTTAGTGGGGGATTTTTTAGTAATAATTTCTGATGTTTGGCATTATCAGAAAAGATGACTGAGGCCTACAGTGATTCAGGAAGAAGAAAATTTTTCTCGGATCTGAAGTGTGATACTTTTATAGAGTGTCGCCAGTGTCAGTGATCAATTTTTGTACTAATATCTGATTTTGCTTTGCAAGAACATACTATCTCTGCTTTTGGTCCATGAGGTTAATATGAGCATGTCTGGCTGTAACAGTCACAGGATTTGATTCTATTTGCTTCAGTGATTGGCTCATAGATGGGAATATAGTCAATTGGAGACAATTTCTAGGCTCTTGCTAGAGAAAGCTAAGAACTCACACATTTCTGCTGGGTTTAGGCTTGGGAAAAGGTTGTTAAGAGTCTCCTGAAGCCACAGTGCTATGACATGGGATCCAAGTATAACATCTTCTGGAGAGGAACAAAGCCAAGGGATGGAGGAACCAGGCAGGGTTATCATTATCTGGTCCCATGGGTCCAAACCTATTCTTGATCTTCCTATCACTGCCAAGAGAGTCCTGATACAAGAGCAGATAGGTGTATTCTTCCAGAGATTTATGGATATGAATAGATTTTTCTAGAATACCATTGAGAATTGTTTATACGCTAAAGTCTATACCCTGATAGCATATAGCCTTTCCCTTCTCTAGCCCTCTCTGGTAGGTTTTACTCAGAGAAAACATTTAATGAGGAGGTGGAGCCTATCACTGGCGGTGAAACACACATTTTGGAAAAATAACACGGGGCCATTATTGCAAATCAAATTTGGATAAATGTGCATGTGGCCTGGTTGACCTGAGCTTTATAATTTTATTTGGTACACAGCTTTTTTCTCAGGCAGAAGATCAATCATGTTGTACCATGGAAATCTTGGATAATTTATGTTAGAGCAAAAGGAAAAGGAGGAAAAAAAAAAAGAAAAGAAAAAGAAATGAGCAAACAAGGGAACATAGTTATCCATATCTTAAAAATATATTTTGACCCTTTGGCTTATCCTGTTACCTTTACAAGTTACTTGCCAACAGGGAAGTGAGAAAATGGGACTGGAGAAATACAGCCAAGTGTAAATATGTATTTCCTGAGCACAAATGTAGCTCAGAACTTTGTCAGAGAGAGAATTCTTCTATTGATTATGAATTAACTCCATTTCTTAATAGTGTAGGTTAAAGTGCAACCCGCTCTGTCCTCCTGGGAAAACCACTGTGATTAAATAATTCAGAGTCTTAAGAACTTTGATTAACATGAATCTGTTATGTAAAAGTTCATTAGAAAGCTGGATGTGCTTCAAATAACATGATTATGAATTGGATACTGTTTTATTTTGTGTGAGGCATTTTATTTTCCTGATTTCTTGATTAATCTGAGAGTGCAGTGGTCTTTCCTTTGTATCTTCTATTAGGGAAATTAGGAAATTTAGTGAGGAAGAGAGAGGTTTTCATGAAGTCTATTCTCTCTCACCTTCTCATTCAATGTTTCTTGAAGTCAACAAACAGTTTGGTGCATGAGACAGAAACATGGTGTGAAATTTTTCTCTCTTGTGAAAAAAACACACATACTTATTGATTCTATAAAACAGCAAAGCACCTTTTTAGGAAAAAAATCATTTTAGAAAAAATGATTAAAGGAGCAAATTATCAAAAAAAATATCAAAAGATATTATCTTTTGAAATATATCCTTTCCCATTCTCTCCACCCCTAGTCAGAAATTTACAAATCACTAAGTGATTACAATATGAGTAATATTTTGTTCCTCATAATATAGTAGGGAATGAGACAAGGTCAGTGCGTGTCCTATTATACACTGCAGGAAAACCTCATTTAGTTTGTAGTGGACTCCTTTGGGTTTAGTGCAAGGTCTGTTATTTCAGCTCTAGTGAGTTCTTAGGCTGCAATAGTTACCTTCAGTACCACCTGAAGTTAATAATACCCGTTAATCATTTTATACCTACAACTCAATTACAAGTGTATGTTGCTAATTTTATATACATTATTTTGGATGATCCCCCTCCCAACATAAAGAAACAATATTATAACCAGAAAGGCCATGAGTATACATCTGAACCCAAATTTTATTTTATTTTTTAAAAATATTGTATTTATTTATTTGACAGAGATCACAAGTAGGCAGAGGCAGGCAGATAGAGAGGAAGGGAAAGCAGGCTCCTCACTAAGCAGAGAGCCTGATGCAGGGCTCGATCCCAGAACCCTGGGATCGTGACCTGAGCCAAAGGCAGAGGCTTTAACCCACTGAGCCACCCAGGTGCCCCGGAGCCCACATTTTAAAGCAAAACAATTTTTAATAAAATCCTGACGTTTTATCCCTAAAGGGAACACCTGCACTGATAAATGTCTGATGTGTAGGTGCACTGAAGAAGTTAACTGAAGCAGCTAGCAGCGTCACTCCATCTGTTCTTACTATTTTCCTGAAACCTTAACTAGATGTCCTTTAAACCAGAGTGACCCCGTACTGGACACTTGGGAAAGGAAGGAAGGATTCTGTTAATAACTACGTTAGAGCAGCTAGTCTAAACTAGAAAGAAGGTGGCGAAATTGGATCTGTGTTCACCTTAATTTTAATGCTGTCAAAGGTAATTGTTCAATTGGGTACCTGTTCAGTAATTACTTACTGAGCTCCCGGACGTGGGCCGGATACTGGAGATGCAATGTACAAAAGAGCAGCTCCTACCCTTAGGGAGATTACAGTCAGGTGGGGAAGCTAAGAACCAATTAAGTTCCCACGAGTAGGAGGAAATGCTATTAGAGAATAAGAGGAATGAATTACCTGCTCCATTTTGTATTTGTGATTTTACATTTTCTTTGGTTTATTTGGTTGAAGACTACAACCCGCAGCCTTCTATAGTACATAGTACTGGAGTCTAGATCCTCTCCCCTGGGTGGGGCATCCGTCTCCCACGCATGTCAGCTGCTCATGGTTCACAACTGCCCCAAGTCTCTGCACCCACGTAAGGCTGACTCCTGTGGTTCAGGCCCTCTCCCTTGGATCGGGCCAAGGCTAGACTTCACGGGATGTTGCCCCTTGTCACTACTGAGTGTTTGAGATGTGGCTAAGAACTTTGATCCTCACTAATACTAATACTAATCAATTAAAATTTTAATAGCCATGTGGAGATAGCACACTTTTCTAATAAAATGTGTAAAGCCATGTTTCTCCACTTGCTAAAGTGTCTCCCCAGGACCATAGAGAGGTCTCTTGGCTCAACTGTGGTTTGATGGCCCATGTGTTATGATGCCAAAGTGTGAGTGTCCTACAGTCTATTCTAGAGAATTATTAATGGAAGTTTGAGCTGATTCTCTTCCTACGATATTAGTCTTATGGAAGAATATCTGGCCAGTCGTTTCCTAGAGCTTTTGAGTGAGGTGCTGGGGTTTGGTCTGTAAGGAGAGTGACAATTCTCTTGGGCCAAAGGCATTCCACATGACAGCCTAGAACACTTTTCAACAACAACAGCAAAATTATGAGGCATCTGTGATGACCTTATCCATTCCAAGGACCACTCCAGTGGAGCACCTTTGATTTGGAAATAAAGGATCAGATTTGGTTAGTGCATTGGGGAACAGATTACCACAAAATAGTGGGTGATTCTTTGTTAAAAAGAATCTGATTTGTATGAAACTAAGAAAAAAAAAAGCAAAACCCAAACAAACAAAACTGCTATCACAGTTCTGCTGTGAATGTTGAATAGATGGTTATGAAAATGCATTTGTGTCCATTAGAAAGAAGAGAGTTTTTATTGCAGTGTGTACAGAAAATGCTTAGTAACTAAAACCCCTGGAAGTAGTTCATGGGTGTATAGTGTAGTTTAGAGACACTGGCTTTGTGTCCAGGCTTTTTCACCTGCTTGCTGCGGAATTAAAAAAAAAAAAAAAAAAGTCATTTATCCTCTGAGCCTCAGCTTGATGAATAGAAGCAATTATTTTATCTAGTCCTCTGATGGGATTTTGTGAGATTTGAATGGGGTGACAAAATGTTTTGGTCCTATGCACTGTTAGGGAAACAAGCTTCTGTAATAGCGCATTGGGGCTCTTTTGATTTGTTCTTTATTTGTGTTCTGTAGGGTTCATTGGCCTCGATCTTATTAATCTAGGTTGTTGCAGTTTCAAAGAGGTAAAGGTTCCAAGCAGGTAACCTCAAAAAGTGGATCAACCAAGGAAGGCTGCGGGGACCTTGAGGGTGCAGTCTGGAAGGTGCAGCCCTTCCCAGTGCCGTCCTCTTACTGCCTTCTGAGAGTGCACCCCGGGCTGCCAGTGCATGTTTAATAAGTTAAAGGCTGACTTTTCAAAGAAGCTGTGGGACACAAAAGGCTCATTTATTGTCCATATTGAGCCTGCAGACCACCAGTTTGCAACTTTTGCCTCCTTCCAAAAAAGGATTTACGATGAATTATATTCAAACAGAATATAATAGGGGAGAAAAGCAGGAGAGGGAATCAAAAGAGTAGAATAAACTGTTTGGGGGTGATCAATAAGAATCTTTTAAGCTCTATCTGGCTGAATGCTCTGGGAGATGCTAACAAAATAGAAAACATTGTGTTTGACCTCAAAGAACACACAGAGTCCCTAGAGATACATGCAGATGCATGAAGTCTTAGAGAATGAGAAGCCAAGACATAATTAGGTGTGAGATGGGGGTCAGCGTAGACCAGGGCCACTCAAAGTATGGTTTGCAGATCAGACCGGCGGCGCCAGGCCACACTATCTGTTACTCCTTCCTGATGAGATAAGAACCCAGATGGAGAATAAGTGCCTCGAAACTTCCAGACCAGATTGACAAGTGTTTTTTTGTTTCTTGAATCTAATGAAAAATTGAAGCTTATGTTTTACAGATCTTTGTCTTATTTTTTCATTTTAATTTTCCTTATAGTCATTATATTTTATAAAATGATTAATCAGCAAGTTGATAAAAAAAAGCAAACAACAAATTGTTGCTATGTTGAGAATCAGTGATAGATAACAGTATTTGAAAAGTTGAACAAATAACTTGCTATTGGATGTGAATTGTTGACTCTAGATTATTTCACTAAATGATTGATTCTTTAAAAGCTAATGAAGATGAATCACCTTAAAATGGGTTTATTATAGTTCACCAAAGCTGTTTCACTCTGAGACTCAGCATAAGCTGTCAAATATAAAGAGAGTCAATGGTATTTAAGGGAAAACTTAACCAATTCTTATTAAATGAGAAATTGAGATCAGCCCGAAGTTGGAAATTTGAAACATTTGAGAAACAGACATTCAGCTCAGTGACCTTGGTAAGTTCATAGCTAACTGGACAGTGGAGATTCATAGTTTAATCAGATTTGGGGAAGAAGAGAGAGGGAGTCTTACTTAGCTAGTGTTTCAAAAAAATTAATCATTCAGCAAGTTGATTTTAGCAATTCCATTTAATTCCGGTATTATAGAAAGCTCTGCTAAGAAGGTAAGGTAAATCACAAATTTCTTTCCCTGCAGTGTTGAATGGAGGACCACTAACTCATTATGGGCTTACAGGGAATGCATAGGCACAGAACCCGAGGAACAGATGGAAAGAGGAAGTAGCTAGGACAGAAACATGCATTGGTCCCATACTCTTGGCCATTCCAACTTCTTCTTTAAAAACTTCTCGAACATTTTCTTCCATTCTTTCTTTTTCTTTTTTTTTTTATAATTTTATTTTTTATAAACATATATATA